>NC_058091.1:230882666-231187833 GCF_020171115.1 Neogale vison | reverse complement strand
GAAGCAGGCTTCCCACTGAGCAGAAAGAGCCCAATGTGGGTCTCGATCCCAGGACCCTGGGATCATGACCTGAGCTGAAGGCAGACATTTAACGACTGAGCCACCCAGGCGCCCTTGCATATGTTTTTTATTTATCTAATGCTCCATACAACATAGATTTCACCATTTTTGAGTATGTACTTGAGTAGTTTTAAATATATTCACTGTATTGTATGCCCATCATCACTATTTAATTCCTGAATATTTTCTTTGTCTCTTCCTGCCAAAACCCATTTCTTTCTTATCTCCATCCTTTGGCAACCATTAATCGACTTTCTGTAACTATGGATTTGCTGATTCTGGACACTTCATATAAATGGAATTATGTAATATGTGGTCTTTTGTGTGTTCTTTCACTTAGAATGATCTTGCAGTTTGAGCATGTTGTAGCATGTGATGGTACTTAATTATTTGTAATGGCTGAGTAATATTTCACTGTGTAACTATATCACATTCTGTTTGTTCATCAGTTGATTGATTATTGGGTTGTTTCTACTTTGGGGATATTATGACTAATACTGCTATCAACCTTTGCGTATAAGTTTTATGTGGACATATGTTTTAATTTTTCTGGTGCATATACCTATGAGTAAAACTGCCAAATTGTTTTCCACAGCAACTGCACCAATTTATCTTCCTTCCAGCAATGAATGAGTGTTCTGGTTTCTCTGTATCTTTACCAATCTTTGTTATTGTGTGTCTTCTTGGTGGTTGTGATCCTTGAGGGTGTAAAATGGTATCTCGTTGTTTTGGGTTTCCTGATGGCTATTATGTTGAACAGCTTTTCCTATGTGTGTTGGCTATTTGTGTATCTTTTTTTTGGAGAAAGATCTATATAAATCATTGGCTTATTTAAAAAACTGCAGTTTTTTTTATTGTTTAAAGAATTCTTCATGTCTTGGTACATGTGCCATTGGATAGACAATTTGCAGATATATTATCTTTTCTTTGTATTGCCTTTTAATTTTCTTGATGGAGTCCTTTGAAGCACAGAATTTTTAAAATTTTGTTGCTGTCTGGTTTATCTGTTTTTTAATTTCTTGTTTGTGCTTTTGGTGTCATATCTAGAAAATTTTTGCCTATTAAAAGCCATGCAGATATTCACCTGTTTCCTTCTAATAATTTTATTCTGCTTTTTGATCCATTCTGAGTTCATTTTTATATATGGTGTGAGGGAAGGCCCCAATATAATTCTTTTGCATGTGAATGTCTAGTCTTTGCACCATTTGTTCTTGTTTTATTATTGATAGGGTAGAGGTGTAAATCTCTGTAACTTTGTCCTGCTGGGAGTTGGTTAAGATTCTTGGATGTGTGAATCTATATTTTTCATCAAATTTGAGAAATTTTCTACTCTTTTTTTGTGACAAAATAACTATGACATAAAATTTGCCATTTTAATTACATTTAACTGTAAAATTAAGTGACATTAAGTACATTTACTGTATTATGCAATTGTCACCACTTTCCATTTCCAAAATTGAAAGCAGAAATCTATGTCCATTATATAGTACTTCTCCTTATCTTCTCCCCCTGAGTTCCTGGTAAACCCTATTCTATATTCTCTTTGAATTTGCCTCTATTTTAGATATTTCAATCAAGTGGAATCATACAACATTGACCCTTTTGTGTCTGCCTTAATTCACTTACCATAATGGTTTCAGTGTTCATTCATGTTGTAACGTGGTCTGAACAAAGTACATTTCTTTTATAGCTGAATCCACTGTATGTATAATACCACATTTTATCCGTTCATCTATGGATGAACATTTGGGTTTTTACTTACTTTGGTTATTGTGAATAATGCTTCTGTGAACATTCATATGTATTTATCTGTTTGAGTCCTTACATCTTTTGAATATATGCCTAGAATGGAATTGCCAGGAGATGAGACTGAAGTAAGTTGAAATATGCCACAGAGTTCACTGTTCTCTGGGTTAAAAAAAAATTCTCTGGGTTACCACAAGTTTGATTAATTTTCATTTTAGAAAATGTTAATTCTGACAATTTTTGTGCATTTTTTTTGGAGGAGCAGAATTTGGAGTTTCTTGCTTTGCCATTTTCGCTGATGTCAGTGATCCATATTATTTAAAAATTTTCATTTTGTTTGCTAGTATATAGAAATACAATTGAATTTTATATATTGAAGGTTGAGTGACCTCACTAAACTTATGGTAAGTACTTTTTTAAATGAAGAAAAGATGTTCATGTTTCTTTTACACAAAGTTTAAGTGATTTATAAACTTACTCCTTTCTGAAGATCGTTAGCAGACATCTTTAAAAGGATGCAAGAGATTATCAGCTGTCCCTTAAGAAATGCAGAATTCATGGAAGAACAAATGTCACCTTTAAAAATATAGTAATGTTATTTTATGAAAAGTGACATTTAAAGTGGTAAATTCTGAAATATTTCAAGAACACAGAAAAGCACAGAATATTCTATTACAAACACTTGTATACCACTACCTGAATTTAACAGGAGCATTTTTTCATGTATACTTCAAATATTAAAAAAAAATTACATAGTTGTCAAGAGGACCCATCTTTCCTTTGTGTTTTATATATCCTTTTTCCCCAGAGGTAACTTTTTAAAACATTGGTGTGTAGCATATACTTCTTATTCATACTTTTATAAAAGTTTATTATACCTATCTTTTTGTGATTTTTTAAAAAATTTTTATTTTTAAGTAATCTCTACACCCATTGGGGGGCTTAGACTTAAAACTCTGAGGTCAAGAGTTGCATGTTCTACTGACTTAACCAACCAGGCACACCCATCTCCCTCCCCTTTTTTGTGACTTTTTTTTCTCCCATGTTTTTAAGATTTAGATATTTAAAGTACAGTTCTAGTTCATTCATTTTAACTTTCATAGTGTTTTACTGAACCTTTTAACTTATTTATTTAAAAACAAATTATTTTTAACACCATGTAGGATATGTAGAGTTTCTGTAGAAAATCATTCAGACTTTTATTTCTGTATAACTTCCATGATCTTTTTACCTCCAGTTATTATGCTCCTTATATAACTAGAAATTGGCATGAGCTATGGGAAAAAAAGAGCATGTTCATTTAAATGTTTGTGTTTCTCCTCTGTATGGAATTATTAAGCTGTAGATACTGGAGGTACTGAGTCATTTTGTAGTCATTTGCTCAATAGAGAAGCTAGTTTTGAAAAGGAAACAAACTGAATTTACAGAAAGCAGTAGTGATTAAAAGTGTAATGAATTGATTAAACAGATTAAACAAAGATGAGTGGAATTAGTGAATCCAAAGATAGTTCTGAGGAAATTCTCTAAATTTGGGAATGGAAAACATGAAACAGTTTGATAGTTATGGAAGATAGAATTAGAAGCTCTGTTATTCCAACATATGTCTAATATCTCCTGAGTTGAGAACAGAGAAAATGGGAGGAGGAGAGGGAGGGAAAACTATCAGAGAATAGTTGAGAAACTTTTCCAGAGTTAAGAGAGCACAAGAATCTTGAGCAGATTAAAAAAATTCAGTCTTATATGTGTACTGACATTTGCAGAATTATGAAGATAAAAATATTTAGAGCTAAAAGAGGAAAATCTATAAAAGAACAAAAGATTGACTGCAGAACTTTTTTATTTTTCAATAAATGTAGAGAACATAATAGAGTAGAATGTAGAATCCTGATGGAGAATAGTTCTGAATCAAAACTACTATAGGATAATTTAGGTGTCATAGAGAAATAACACCATTCAGATAAAGATGGTGTTGAGTACTGTCAGGCCACTGAGAAAAGAACTACTGAATTATGTATATTAAGAAGAAGGAAACTGAATGCAACAAGAAAGATGTAGGAAGCAATGATGAGCATAACTAAATACACATTTTAAAATTGGTAAACATATTGGTAAACCTAAATAAGTATTTTAGAAGATAGTAATAATGTCATTAATTTAGGGGTTTTAGAAATAAGAAAGAGCTAAAATACTAGCAAATGAAACGACTTAAGTTCTTTGTCAGCTCAGTGGGAAAGAGAACAGATTGAACCTAATTTCAGAATTTCTTAAAAATGGTAAAATTGAAGCATAATAAGAAAAAAGGTATAGTGTATAACTTAACCAATGGAGGAAATCCAATAGGATAGAAGGCTGGGACTTGGAGGAAGGAGACAAGTTGAAGATAAATATTTCTTTTATTTATTTATTTATTTATTTATTTATTAACAAATAAATTTTTAAATTTATTTTCAGCATAACAGTATTCGAAGATAAATATTTCCTAAATATTCATGCTGAAATTGAAGAATATCAGTAAAAGCACAAAACGCAGTGTTGAGGAAATCAATAGAAGGACAGAAAGGAAAACAAACATTGAAAAAAATTCAGGGAAGGTAAAACACAAAATAGGATGACAGAAGTAGGAATTGATACATTAGTAATCATAATATATATTGACAGTAAACTTGTGTCAATGTGTAGTTGAAAACAAAGAGAAAAAATGTCAGTCCAATACTAACCTCAGTAGAAGTTTAAGAGACAATACAGACCCTAAAGCAGATATATTATGAATAAAAAAATAATTAATGATAAAAGTCATGTTCACTGAAAGATATTACAGTTTGGAACATGGTTTGAAAAATCTAACAATGTTCTTAACTATATAAAACAAGAGTAGATATAATTATATGGAAAAATTTACAAGTTCTAGTTAAACCATTAATCATAAGATTTTTTTTTCAAGATTTTATTTGAGACAGAGCATAAGCAGGGGGTGGTGCAGAGGGAGAGAGAGAAGCAGGCTCTATGCTGAGCAGGGAGCCCCACATGGGGTGCTATCTATCTCGGGACCCTGAGGTCCTGACCTGAGCGGAAGGCAGAAGCTTAACCACTAAGCCACTTAGATGCGCCCCCCACACAATTTCCCCTTAGAACTGATAGAATGAACAGACCAGGGGAGCCCGGGTGGCTCAGTGGGTTAGGCCTCTGCCTTTGGCTCAGGTCATGATCTCAGAGTCCTGGGATCGAGCCCTGCATTGGGCTTTCTGCTCAGCAGGGAGCCTGCTTCCCCCCCCAACACCCCCCTCCCCCTGCCTACTTGTGATCTCTCTCTCTGTTAAATAAATAAATAAAATCTTTTAAAAAAAAAATGAGCAGACCAGAAATGATTAAGCATATGGTAACTATAGAAGTTTTGAATACCAATTACTAAGCTTGATTTGAAATTTGTTGGGAATAATATGGCCCATATTATAAATTACACATTCTTTTACAGCATATAAAAAATACAATTTTACCATCTATTAAGGCCAAAAGGAAGTCCCAAAATATACCATAGAATTTATTACAAACTCTGTCCTCTTGTTAAAGTTTCATGAAAGTAGAAATCTGTAATGAAAAGCCTAACCCTTGTGATTTGGGAACTGTGAATTTATCAATTTATGAACTAAAATTTATATGGCAATAATAAAGTATTTAGAATTGAATGGACAATAAAAACATGAAAACTTAAGGGATACAGCTAAAGCAGCCAACTTTTTGAGGAAAGTTTACAGTCTTAAATGTATAGAGTAGAAAAGAAATTAGTGAGCTCAGTGTTCAACTTAATTAAAAACTCAGTAGAAGGGAGTTAGATAATAGACATAGATGAAACATACAATGGAATATTATTCATCAGTAAAAGTGAAGTACATTTTCATACATCAACAGAAACAAAGGTGGATTAAAGAAGCAAGACAAAGAATATATTCTATATGATTGTTACATAAAGCTCAAGGACAAAACTAAATACATTGCAGAAAGTTATGTACATAGTTGGTAAAATTAAAATAAGAGCAAGGAAATGAAAAACAATCAGGATATTGGTTGGAAAGGTGGGGGTGGAATTTACATGGCAAAAGACTATCTTGGGGCTGGGGCTCCAGAGGTTTTGTGAACATTCCTAGTTTTAAGTTGGATATTGTGGGTCCATATGTTTTCATTTTATTGTATTTTAAACTTGTATATATGTTTTATATATTTTATTTATTCATGTGCATACATCAAAGTAACATACCTTAAAAAGAAACATACCAAAAAGATAAACCGTTTCTTGAAAAGTGAGAAACGCCAACAAGGCTTATTCCAAGATAAAGGGGAACAAATAAATAATTTTTAATTGAAATATAAGTGTGGTTATTGGTAGATTATTGCCAGACTGAGGATCTGTAAGTTTTAGGTAGTAGATGTATAACTCTGAATCTACCTTGAATTAAATCTGTCCTATTTTATAAATAGGTTTTGAAAACACATATATTCAATATCAAGAAACATATGGAGAATTTTTACCTTTATTGGTCAGTTTCTTTGGTTGTAAATAGTGGCAAGTTCATAAAGTAAATATCACTTTATTTTCTGCCCAGTTGACATTTTGGTTTTGAACTGATCTCATTCTGCTCTAGGGGGGTCAAATTTTACTAGTACTGTTAATACCGATTTTTGGTATTCAGTTGAATTAATATGTTATTTATAGCAGGAAATCAGACTTTATATATGCCTGTATGTCTATGCTTTGAGTAAGATGTTCTACTGTTTTCTGTAAGGAACAAATATAACCCTAGATTTATCTAATCCTTCTCTGCATTGTGGAAATCTTGCCTTTGATGCAGTTGTGGCAACTTTCATTGTTTTAGAAGTGACACTTTTTTCTTTTAGTCATTTTTAGTTTATTTATTTTTTTTTTTAAATAAACTGTGTTGCCAATATGGTCTTGAGCTCAAGACCCTGAAACCAAGAGTCATGTATTCTACAAGCTAAGCCAGCCAGCACCTAAAGTTTTGATTCTCAAAGCAAGCGGTGTTTTTTTTTAATTATAGCTGTGTTTGTTTATGTTAGTAAAGTTGAACATTTATAGGTCAAATATGGCATTTCTTTTTACTGTTAATGCCTTAAAATATTTAAAGTCATTGAATTATGCAAGGCTTAAATTAAATTTGGCCACCATTTCTCCAAGATTTTTTTGTTGTTGTTTTGTATTGTTCTTGTGTGTCTGTTTTAATATTATAGGCTATCAAGATGGAAATGATTCAGAAGCTTCAGGGTCATCCAGAAGAGGTGGAAGAGGTAGTTTCCGAGGTTGCCGTGGAGGATTTGGTCTAGGAAGTCCAAGTTAGTAGTGAATTGCAAATGCTGTGCTTTATCTGTTAGGTTTTATTTTCATCATTTCCTTCATATATAACATATAAGATTGTTGAGAGGATTATATGAGAATAGCTTAGCAGAGTGACTGGTACATAATCATCTACATTGTATATAACATTATTTTTGAGACACGTATCTAATTGCATACTTGTTAGTTAGAATATATGATCTTTCCAGAAATTTGTGTGACTCACCTCTTTAATCTTATTTACTATTTCTAAGTGTTTTAGGGCCTGGCCTTGATAATGACAGCCAGCCTTAAAAAGAGGTGGCCTTCTCTAAGGTTCTACCACCCCACCCCACCCCCACCCAATATACCTTCTTTCACTAATGTGGCTTTCTACTTTAAATTACTCCAGCCATCATTTCTCGAGCTAGGGGTATTGACTTCAGAAGTCACTGTTGGATTGCATTTGCCTCTTAATGGAGGAGAATAGATTAGTGGTTTTGGGAGTTAAAATTAAATTTTTAATAATGATTTAATAAATGTGAAGGAGATCAGTGAATTGTCACTTTTTAAAAAGTGTAGGGGTCTAGAGGTTGTTGTTCAGGACTTAGATGGTTTGATCTGGTAATAGTGGGAGCAAGGGGGTGTCCTGTTCTGGAGAATAATTAATGAGATTATGTGCTGTGCATTTTCTGGAGCAGCAACAGTTTAGTTTTTGGAGGTTATTTAAAATACTTTTGCTTATATGATACTTTAACATAGCATTGGCCCTAACTGCTTTAATGAAATAATTTTAATAAAATAAAAACTTTGAGGAAGTAATTATAATTGAAGGAAATAATTTGTGGAGAAATCTTTTGTATGGTACTTTGAAAAAAGCTCATTGTGATTCCTTTAAAATTTAAACTATTTTGCCTCATATCTTTAACTTCTGGCACTGTGACTTTATTTTCTTCTCTATACTGTATGGTTTTAAAACTTCAAAGTAACAGAATCTCATTTTATTATGTATAAATATAGATAGTGAATATGAACAAGATGAAGGAACACAGCGCACTGGTGGCCTTTTTGGTTCTAGAAGACCAGCATTAAGTGGCGCAGGTGAGAAATAGAACTAATTTCTTTTTTTTTTTTTTTAAGATTTTATTTATTTATTTGACAGAGACCACACGTAGACAGAGAGAGAGGAAGGGAAATAGGCTCCCCGCTGAGCAGAGAGCCCAATGTGGGGCTCCATCCCAGAACCCTGGGATCATGACCTGAGCTGAAGGCAGAGGCTTTAACCCACTGAGCCACCCAGATGCCCTTAGAATTAATTTAATTCCTTCCTTCCTTTCTCTTTCTTTCTTTTCCTCTTCCCCCATCCGTTTCTCTTTCTTTCCCTCCCTCCCTTCCTTCCCTTTTTCCTTCCAAAGATTTATTTATGTCAGAGAGCAAGAGAGACAGTGTGAGCATGAGCTGTGGGGGGTGGGGGGGCACAGGGAGAAGCAGACTCCCTACTGAGCCAAGAGCCTGTTGTGGGGCTGGATCCCAGAACCCTAGGATCATGACCTAAGAGGAAGGCAGACACTTAACCAACTAAGCCATCCAGGTGCCCCAGAAATGGAATTTCTTATTGAATGTTAACAATTCATATATGCTTTTAGCTCTACAGTTAGTAACCTAATAGATACATTTGAGTATAGTAGGTTAGCTCATGATTTTGTCTGCTTCGTAGATCTGTAGACAAAAATACATCTGCAGCTTTGCCTTCCTTAGAAAATTTGTACACTGTGAATTAATTTTTCTCTCATGTACCAGTTAATTTGAGGTGTAAATTATACCTTTAATTGGAGGAAGGAAAATGAAGTTTTAGTGGTTTCAAAGGGAACCTGAGTTAGGAGATTTGAAGAGAGAGTTTTTTTAAAAGTCTACTTGTTGCTAAAAATGTGCAAGTGTGGATAAACTGGTACATCCAGACAATAGAATATTATTGAATAACAAAAAGAAATGAGCTGTCCATCTATGAAAAGATGAGGAACCCTAAATGCATATTACTAAATGAAAGAAGCCAATCTGAATAGGCTACACACTGTATAATTTCCAACTGTATGACATTCTGGAAAAGGGTAAAAAGATCAGTGGATGCCTGTGGTTGGGGGAGGAGGGATGAATAGCATGGAGCATTTTTTTTTTTTTAGGACAGTGAAAAGACTTTGTGTGATACATTAATGGTGGATACATGTCATTTTATATCTGTTCAAACACATAGAATGTACAGCACCAAGGGCATAGAATGTACATAGAACACATAGGCTGTACATAGAATATACAGCCCTCATGTAAACTTCGATTATACCATATCAGCTTAGGTTCATCAGTTGTAAGAAGTGTACTACACTGGTGGGGGGTATTGATAATGGGGGAGGCTGTTCAAATGTGAGGCAGGAGGCGGTATATGGGAAATTTCTGTTCCTTCAATTTTTCTGTAAATCTAAAATTCTCTTATAGAAAGGAAAACTCTTTAAACAAAATGTTCAAATAAGGAAAAGATTTAAATTAAATGTAGAATTAAGAGATGGATGGATGCAGGGACCAGAAATCTGTAACACTCAATATTTGAATAGAAATAGCTATTTGGTTTATGTGTTCAAAGAGGAGAGCTGTGTTTAAAAAAAAGGTGAACTATGTTTTCTCTAAATAATCTGTTAAAAAAAATGCATTACAGGTAATGGTGACACTTACCAAAGCAGAAGTGGCAGTGGAAGTGGACGAGGTGAGTTCTTACTTGGTTTACCTATAAAAGGTTAACATTATAGTAATCCTAATTTTATTTTTGATGTTAAAGGTTTGGTGACTGTTACTGATTTAACAGATTTGGAGGAGTAGACATATGCTTAGCCTGTTTTGGAGTATTATTTAATACTCCTCTGTGTAACAGTTCCATTATAGGGATTATATACCATAGATGTATTTGCTCAATGTATGCACAAGGGTGTTCACTGAAGCTTCATTTATAATAAATAAAAACTGAAAAGCAACCAAAATTCATCAATAAATAATGGTTTAATAAATCATATCACCCTAAAAGAGGATCCTGTGCAGATGTTGAAGATTGAAGTATGTTTGTATGTATGTGTTCTTATATTAAAACAATGTTTTTTTCTTATGAGATAGTTAATTTGATTTGGTATAAGGCATAAAGAAAGTTTCGTATACATGATTTTGTACTATGAAAATTTTTTTCAGAGTTATAATATTTAAATATTGTAATATAAAAGTTAAAATGCTTTCTGGACTAGGAAAATAATAAAATTTATTTGATGTCTGTGAAAAATCCAAAGTGATCATTAGTAGTCTGAGAGCATTCAAAGAGACAACTCCCTTGAACTACCTCTGTTTCCCACCTTGATTCTTAGATTCTTCATAAAGAAGTTATTAATGGTTAGTTAAACCATATCTACAAATGCTCAAATCTTGTTGGGTAAAGGATTTAAAGCTCTGTGGGTGTTCAGGACAAGAACGAGAGTTTACATGTGATAATGTATCTAGTTAGATTTTCAAATCTAAAGCAGTCCTTATTCTTTTTTGTGATAATACTGGAAAGTGACACGATAGAGGACTAGTTATTTAAAACCATGAAGGTAGTATATGGGAAATAGTTAACATGACAGGCCTGACTTCTACTCTTTGAATGTCCTTACAAGATAGTTTTTTTTCCTGGCATCTGGAAAATTGGATTTGAGGAGGGTTCTCACAACCCTAACTAGTTTAAGAATGGCTTAGTGTGCCTGGAGTATTTTTTGTTCTTTTATTTATTTTCAGCATAACAGTATTCATTATTTTTGCATCACACCCAGTGCTCCATGCAATCCGTGCCCTCTCCAATACCCACCACCTGGTTCCCCCAACCTCACACCCCCTGCCCCTTCAAAACCCTCAGATTGTTTTTCAGAGTCCATAGTCTCTCCTGGTTCACCTCCCCTTCCAATTTCCCCCAACTCCCTTCTCCTCTGCCTGGAGTATTTTTACAACAATTTAGTTTTAATACCAGCTTTTCTTTCTGGAGTCTGGAATATTGGTATGTGCCAGACAGAAAGTGGTGGCTCCATTTTCAGCCTCTAATAAAAACCATAGGTTTGAAGTGGCGGGGGGGTGGGAAGTTGGGGTACCAGGTGGTGGGTATTATAGAGGGCACGGCTTGCATGGAGCACTGGGTGTGGTGAAAAAATAATGAATAATGTTTTTTCTGAAAATAAATAAATTGAAAAACAAACAAAAAAAAACCCAAAAAACAACAACAACAACAAAAAACCCATGGGTACTGGGTCCCTAAAGAACTTCTCTGGTAGGCAACATTTCCAACATGTTTTCACAACTTGTTGCTAGGTAATTAAGTGTATTCTTTGTGACACCAGTGGGAGAGGACTCTTGAAAGCTCTTATCTGTTTATCTTTGGACTTTGCCCCATGCACCTTTTCCCTTTGCTGATGCTTCCTGTCCTTTCACTGTAATAAATCCTAGCTGTGAGTATGACTATATTCTGAGTCCAGCTCAATCATATAACCTGTGAATAGTAGTAGGGATTCCCCCATACGGATGCACTTTTAGTTCATTTTAGAAACTACATTCCTAAAAAAAAAAAAAAAAGAAAAGAAAAGAAAATACATTCCTTTGCTCAGAAATATAGGAACTATGAAAGGACTGAGTAGCTTAAACAAAAACTGATAACATAAATCAGTATCATCTACATAAAATGAGCATTTTTAATATTAAACCTAAAGTTGTTAAGGATTCTATTTATCTTAATTGTCTTATTTGTATGAAGGACTTTAAAGATGTCTGTCCATTTTTAGACCTTGTTCTCTTTGAAGACAAGCAGTGAAAATAAAGATGTGCATAATCTTGTATCTTGACTAATTATCGGTATGAATTTCTTTAATTAGGTGGTTACAAAGGTTTAAATGAAGAAGTAGTAACAGGCTCTGGAAAAAGTAAGTTTTACTTTAGATAAGGTGTTTGATTTTTACAGTGAAAGCTCTTTCACCTCTAAATTTAAAAAAAAAATTATCTCTTTTTTGGGTTTGATTCCCTTTAAGATTCTTGGAAGTCAGAAGCTGAAGGAGGAGAAAGTGGTGATACTCAAGGTATAATAATTTTTATGTGAACCATATGAACATCTGTTGCATTTTAATAAAAATGAAAAGTGAGAGCAGAGTTACATTTTTTTTAATTTGAAGTGAATTTTAATGGTAAACAGTGGGAAGTTCTTTAGTATTTAAAATTTGATTTTCAGTTTTTGTTTTCCCTCTTACTTTTCTTTTGGTCCTTGTAATGTAAGCTCTATGTTTTATTTGAATTCTAAGGACCAAAGGTGACCTACATACCACCTCCTCCACCTGAGGATGAGGACTCCATCTTTGCACATTATCAGACAGGCATAAACTTTGACAAATATGATACTATTCTTGTAGAAGTATCTGGACATGATGCACCACCAGCAATTCTGGTTAGTGTAATAATTATTTCTGTATTGACTATATAACATACTTTGTTTGTAACATATATGGTACATTTCTGCAGAATACAGAAGTTTCATTTTTAGCATATAATGTTTTAGGTCAGAAATTGAGAAACTTATCTACTTTATACTACTTGTAGAATTAATGGCTATGTTGAAAGAGTATTAGATTTCATCCCCACATTCCCAAACTAGGATGAGAACTTCATTTAAACTTACTAAAAAGGATATTTTTCCTAGGGATTGAAGTTTTCTGCTGCTTAAGTATATGAGAAATCTATCTTAGGAGAATGATATTCTAAGTAGTAGGGAGGTGCCTGTAGTCCCCTGTGGTTAATGAGCCATTGTTACTGATCAAGATATTTATATTTTACGGGTTTTAAGGGGCCAGAAAAAAATGTTCTTAGAACCAGTGTCTATAGAGAGCAACTCTTTAATTCCATCAAGTAATAATATACAGGCTGTAGATAGTATTCTTGAGTGGGGGCATATTGGTAAAGTAACTTTAGTATATAAAGTGGAGTTAAAAGCTTGAGACTACTCAAATGAAATATGTTTATGGAATGATCTGCATATGATATATGGAATTTAATCATACCCTTTCCCCTTTCTTTTAGAATTTTGAGGAAGCTAATCTCTGTCAGACACTGAATAACAACATTGCTAAAGCTGGTTATACTAAACTTACTCCTGTGCAAAAATACAGTATTCCTATTATATTAGCAGGACGAGATTTGATGGCTTGTGCTCAGACAGGGTCTGGAAAGACTGTAAGTCCTTTTCCCCACATATAGTCTGCCCCATAATCAAATTATTAATAGTTTTTGAACTTTAGTTCTTCTCAAGTAGTTTGCCTTTTTTGTTGGATGGAAGGTTGATGATTTCAGTGAACTGTTAAAAGTACTCATTGTTTTGCTTCTGAATTCTGGTTTTATTGAGGTTCGTATACTTCTTTTTTGGGGGGGCGAGATTTTATTTATTTATTTATTTGACAGAGAGTGAGAGTGAGAGAACACAAGGAGGGGGAACAGCAGAAGAGAAGGAGAGAGAGAAGCAGGCTCCCCACTAAGCAGGGAGCCCAATGCCAGGCTTGGACCTGAGCCGAAGGCAGAGGCTCAACTATCTGAGCCCCAAGGGGGGTTTGTATACTTCTGAAGAAAGAATTTAGAACTATTTCTAGAGTAGTAGTGTAGTTCATAGATGTTTAATCCATTTTAAGACGTTCAATTCCTGGAAGATGGTGGTGTCTAAAACAAAATGATTGAGGGGCGCTTGTGTAGCTTAGTTGGTTAAATGTCCAGCTCAGGTCATAATCTCATGGTTGTAAGGTCTAGCCTCTCATCGAGCTCTGTGCTGGGCATGGGGCCTGCTTGGGTTTCTCTCTCCCTCTGTCTTTGCCCTACCCTCTTAAAAAATATATAACAAAATGATTGATGGTCAAAGCACCAGAGGTTATAAAACGCAGAGAAAGAGAGAAAATAAGTTGTGTAATAAATAAACAAGTTGTATAATAAATGTAATAAAAATAAGTTGTAGAATAAAGACCGTCAAAATGATTGACGGTCAAAGCACCAGAGGTTATAAAACGCAGAGAATGAGAGAAAATAAGTTGTATAAATAAAGTTTTGGAGTCAAAAGAATAAGAAATAGCAATATGCATTGCACCTGGTCTTTAATATGGAATAATTTCAGGTTACACTATCTAAAAGAACTCTGATGAGATCAGGTTGGTTTTAGAACTTACCTTTGGGATCTGTCTGTTAAATGGAGTTCCTTGAGATTAGTCTAAAAGCCTATCCTTTCTGAATCAAAGAATTATGGTTCATGCTATTTCAACTTTTATTAGGCTCTGTAGTAGAATTGAAAGGATAATAAAGGAGTTGTATACTATAGCAGCTGATGGATGACCCACACATAATTTTGGAAGTAGGTTTTACTGTCTGATTTGCTTAATGAGAAAACTGTAGCACAAAATTTCACTTGCCACATCAATTTTACTAAGGGTGAGTAATCCAAATGAATGATTTCCCAATTTTTGTTGTTTGTGTACCACTTTTGTCATGTATTCTGTGATAATTTAAGCTCTACTCCAAAAGGAATTCATTTAGAGTAATTGCTAAATGCACTGATTTACCTCAGGTTATGTGTATATTAACCTCAATAAGCTTATGTTAATTATTTAGAATTCATGGGTATACTTTTTAAATAACTGAAATATATCTATCAAAAACTCACTGAAATAATTGTTTTCCTCTCTCATATTAAATTTACCAGCAAGGTGGAAGAAGAATCTAGAGGCTATAAGGGATTAAGGAATAGATTTCTTTCTACAGGGAGAAGGCTGGTGTATTATAAATTTGTAAATTATGTAATTCAACTTCTAGGCAGCTTTTCTCTTGCCAATTTTGGCACATATGATGCGTGATGGAATAACAGCCAGTCGTTTTAAAGAGCTGCAGGAACCAGAGTGCATCATTGTAGCACCAACTCGAGAACTGATCAATCAGATCTATCTGGAAGCCAGAAAGTTTTCTTTTGGGTATGTACATCTGGAATGCCACTCAAAACAAGTTTTTCTTCAGAGATTTTTCTCAATTACTTTGGGAATAAGTTAGTGCAGTCACATAATTAGTGTTACTTGGTTGAAGTGTACTTTTTCATCATCTTCTTTATGGAATCCCTGTTAAATTTCTATTTTTAAAAGAAACACATTTATTTTTGAAAAAGAAACATGCATATTAAAATCAGATGATAATAGAAGTAGAAAAATAAAATAGTGAACATAATGGTGGTATATTTTCTGGTAGTTTTAAATGAATGCTTAATGCACTTAGGGTGTTCCTAATAATAATATGTTCATATGTAATTTATAATGTAGAAAATGCTTATATCATAATCACCCCAATTTTTAACCATTTTTAAATTGTTTATGTGTACGGATTTTATGTCTATTTTGCAGCATTTAGGTTGTTTCTAGTTTGGGGCTAACATAAATTATAGTGAACAGCTTGCTTAAATAAGGATTTTCTATTTTTATGTTTTAAGCATTTCCTCAAAGTAGGTTTTTATAAGTTTAATGTTAAAGGGTATATACTTAAAGCTTTCGCCAATATACAGTTCTATCAGCAGTATATGAGAATGCCAGTTTCACTATACATTTTGCTGACATTTGGTACGGATTGCTGCCTAACAAATTACCTAAAACCTAGTTACTCAAAATGTAACTATAACCTGATAGTTACTGGGGATAAGGAATTGGTGAACAGTTTAGGTGAGTGCTTCTGGCTTGAGGTCTGTTATAAGACTGCAGGCAAGATACCAGCCAACAATTGTAGTCATCTGAAGACTTGACTGTACTGCTTCCATAAGGATCCTTGGTTGTTCTTAGGAATTGACATCTGGCTTGCTTAGAGTGATGAACAAGAAAGAGCAAGGAGGCTCTTTTAAAACCTTCTCAGTCACTTCTGCCATATTGTGTTTATCACTCAGCACTCAGTATGCCCTATACTCAGGACTAGCTATGTCATTTGCTGGAACCAGTGCAAAATGAAGATGCAGGGACCTTTGTTCAAAAATTATTGTGAATTTTAAGACTGTATATAGCATAGCATTAAATCAAGCTAAGGGCTCTTTTTACCTTAGGACCCTGTGTGACTGCACAGGTTGTAACATATGAAGGCAGCCTTACACACATTTAAGGGGAAAGAGATTTAGGATCTATATTTCAAAAAAGGGAAGGAAAATGGAAAAATTTTTATATATTGTAAAACCACTACAGGTATCTTCATTTTTTAAAAATTTATTAAGATGTTGAACTACTTTGGGAATTCTTAATAATTTTTCCTTTGTTAAACATTGTTATTTACCACTTTATCTGATAGGATCTTAGTGTTCTTTTTTGCAGGTTTTTTTTTTTTTAAAGATTTTATTTATTTATTTGTCAGAGACAGAGGGAGAGAGAGCAAGTGAGCACAGGCAGACAGAGAGGCAGGCAGAGGCAGAGGGAGAAGCAGGCTCCCTGCCGAGCAAGGAGCCCGATGTGGGACTTGATCCCAGAACCCTGGGATCATGACCTGAGCTGAAGGCAGTGGCTTAACCCACTGAGCCACCCAGGCATCCCTTTTTTGCAGGTTTTTTTAAAGAGCTTTCTATGTAGAAATTATTAACATTTTATTTTCTGTGAATTATTTTATTTTATTTTTTGAAGTAGGCTCCATGCTGGGCATAGAGCCCAGAGTGGAGCTGAACTCATGACCTTGAGATCAAGACCTGAGCTGAGATCAAGAGTCACATGTTCAACCAACTGAGCCACCCAGGCACCACTGAATCAGTTTATTTTAAAATGAGAAGAAAAAACCAAAGTTATTAAAAAAATCTAATGTCAAGCTTAACAGATTTTTTTTAAAGTGGGTATATATATTGCTGAGGCCAGAGTTTTTTTTTTTTAATAGTCTCCATGTACTATGTTGCTTTTAGACTTTTAAGTCAAGTAAAAAATAACGCATATTTTCTTTGTTAAAAACAAAAACATGTGAATGATAAATTCAGATAATGTGTGTGCACAAAATGAATATTTGTACACGGAAATTTGTTGTAACATTGTGACAGAAAACTAAAAAGTATCTAAATGTCTGTCATTCAAGGACTGGTTAAATTATGGTACACTTAGAAGAATAATGGTAATAACTAAGTTACTGAATCCTTAGCATTTGGTAAGTTATAAACAATTTTTTAATGTATTACCTTATTTAGGTCTAGCAATGGGAGAAAACAAAGAATCTGTTTAAAGTAATGAGTTTATTTAATTAACAAGTTTTTGGGGTACCTGCCTAGCTCATTCAGTAGAACATGCAACCCCCCCCTTTTTAAAAATATTTATTTATTTACTTTAGAAAGAGAGAGAATCTCAAGGAAGTGTCATGCTCAGTATGTGCCTAATGCAGAGCTTGATTCAAAGACCCATGAGATCATGACCTGAGCCAAAGTTATGAGTCGGACACCAACCGACTGAGCCACCCAGGAGACCTGAGCATGTGACTTTTGATCTCAGAGTCATGAATTTGAGTCCCATGTTGGGGGTAGAGATTAGGTAAATAAACTTTAAAAAGAAAACACATAAAATTGTCCTGTTGTCTTAACCCCCCCAGTTATTTAATTCTCTTTAGAGTTACCCACTCTTAACAGTTTTGTATGAATTAGAGGAGAAATAGCTGGTGCACATGTATGCACTTTAATCCTCTTCTCAGCAAATGGTAGCACACTAATCTGTTGTCACTCTGTTTTTTTAATGGCAAGGTTTGGAGATAATGCCTAATCTGAAACTGTACCCCTTTTCTTTTTAAGAATGTACAGTATCCCTTTGGATGACTAGACTATAAGTTTTCAGTCTTTTGATACTAAAAATAAAGCTGGCAGTGAATATTACTATAAAGTCTTCTTTCCCCATTTGTGGGGACATATCTGAAGGGTAAATTAATACATGTGAATTTATTGGGACAAGAGAGAAGTTTTTAAATTTTAAGAGAGAATTAAAATTGTGAAAGAGATTAAAATTGTGAAATGGTTAACATGGTATTATTAAACTTCAGGAAAAATGTGTTTGTCTTCATTTGTCTTCATTTTTACAGTAATGTTGGTCTTAAAAAATGTTTAAAAGCCATTTGTATTTTTTATGAACCACTTGTTCATGTTTTTGCCATTTTTTAAAAAAGATTTTATTTGACAGATCACAAGTAGGCGGAGAGGCAGGCGGGTTGTGTGTGGGGGGAAGTAGGCACACCACTGAGCAGACAGCCCGATGTGGGGCTTGATCCCAGGACTCTGAGATCATGACCTGAGCCGAAGGCAGAGGCTTAACCCACTGAGCCACCCAGGCACCCAGTTTTGGGCTAATTTTTATGAGGGTGGTATTGGTGTTTACTAATGTTTTTGAAGAGCCCCCTTTTTTTTTCAAAGATTTTATTTATTTATTTGACAGACAGCGAGATCACAAGTAGGCAGGCAGAGAGAGAGGGGGGAAGCAGGCTCCCTGCTGAGCAGAGAGCCTGATATGGAGCTTGATCCCAGGACCCTGAGATCATGACCTGAGCTGAAGGTAGAGGCTTAACCCATTTTGCCACCCAGGCACCCCGAAGAGCCCTTTATTGGATATATTCCAGGGTTGGTTTTTTTTTTCCCCATCATTTGTCATTTGCTTTTCAATTCTTCCTAGAAAGAGTTTAATATTTTTCAGGTAGTTGAATGTATTAAGTTTTCTCTTTATGGGTTTTAAAAAATATCTTATTAGAAACAAGTATATAATTTTTACATAACTAGAAAATAACATCCATTTTTCTTGTTAATAGGACCTGTGTAAGAGCTGTTGTTATATATGGGGGAACCCAGTTGGGGCATTCAATTCGACAAATAGTACAAGGTTGTAATATATTATGTGCTACTCCTGGGAGACTGATGGATATCATAGGTAAAGAAAAGGTAGGCCCTAGACGGGTAATAAAATTGTGGATTGATATAATTTCTTTTGAATGGGAAAAGGAAAGATGATGCAAAGAGATAAGGGTTTATTAGAGTACTGTTTATGTTAGGTGCCCATCAGATTCTCTGAAGGCATTCTTTTTTTTTTTTTTTTTAAGATGTATATTATTTACTTTAGAGAGACAGTGAGCATGGGGTGGGAGGGTTAGAGGGAGAGGGAAAGACAGTCTTAAGCAGAATCTGTGCTGAGCCCCGGGCTCCATCATGACCTGAGCCAAAACCAAGAGTTGGATATTTAACTATGCCACCCAGGAGCCACTCTTTGAATGCATTCTTACACAATTATTAAAATAACTCCAACAGTAGATAAGCAGTACTTCCTATTTTGAATTTGAGAAGACAGTGAATGAGATTATGTAATTTGTTTAAAATTCCTCACTTAGCTCTAGTGATAGGCTAGGGCTCGAAGCTGGATCTGACTCAAGTCTATATCCCATATTCTGCTACACTGGGAGGAATGGAATAAATTCTTTTATCTAGTTTCATGTAAGTCATGATGACATCTTTTCTTCATAAAAGAAAGCCTGGTTATTAGCATTTGTCTCTTTTTAAGCATAGGATGGTGTTAACCAGGATTGTTACAATTTCTGAGCCTTTAAAAACATATTTAGGTTTATGTACTTACTTTAGGTATTCATGTAACACTTTATCACATCTGTAAATCAGTGCTTTAAGCTCACTTTGATGAAACTCCTTTGCTTTTTCTAAGGCTCTTCTCTAAAGGGATTACTCAAAACATGGTCTTTCCTTATAAAGGTAGTTTTCTCTGGATACTTATTTAGACTATCCAGAGAAATCCACCTCGATTTCTCACTAAACAACCTACATGGTTATGCCAAATTCATTTGTTTTCCTTGAAAATGTCTCCTTCTCCTTATAGTATAAGTATTCATGTGAAGGTGACAGAAGTTTCTCAGTTGTTCCCAAGTGATTAGAGAATGGAGAATTTATTAAGAGTTTAAAGTATTAGAGCTAAATTTAATCCTTATAAGACATTTGAATACATATGCTGTTAGGAAATTTTTCCTTACATTAAAGACTGATTTTATCAGATAATAAGCTGTACATCTCTACAGTAATCCAGTCCAGTAGTCAGCAGCCACATGTGGGTTATACAAATTTAAAAATGATATAAAATAAAAAATTCTGTTCTTTACACACAGTAGCCATGGTTTAAGTACTTAATAGCTGTAGGTTAAAGTACTTAATAGCTAGTGGCTAACATGTTAGTGAAGATCAGGAATTGTTCATCAGTATTTAAACAATAATAGTGTTATCTAATGATTCTCATTATTTTATGCATTGATTTATGATCTTCATGCTTAACAATAAATTAGTAGTCAGAATTGTGAGGAATGTTTTAGTTTAATATGTTGATTTGTATGCATTTTCTGCTCTCTTAAAAATATTCTTAAAGATTGGTCTCAGACAAGTCAAATATTTAGTTCTGGATGAAGCTGATCGCATGCTGGATATGGGTTTTGGACCAGAAATGAAGAAGTTAATTTCTTGCCCTGGAATGCCATCAAAAGAAGAGCGGCAAACCCTTATGTTTAGTGCAACTTTTCCGGAAGAAATTCAAAGGTAACGTTTTTTTTCTTTTTAAAAATAGTTGTTTTGTGCATAAATGCTTTTATGAAAGGAAAAGCAATGCAAATATATTATTTTTGAGGGTTTTTTTAAAATGTTAAGATTTTAACATAGAAATGGATGTGTTTCTAAAAAGTTTACTGTATTTTTCATTGTTTCTTGCCTTTATTACCTGGCTTTGCATTAGTGTCACATTTTGTTAAAATGTGTATATGTGTGTGATTACACAGCACCTAGCTAGGATTTAATAAATGTTTACTGAATGAAGTTACTTTTATGTTTGTGTCTTCTTTTCAAATCAAAATTATATAGCTTGGGAAAATTGGGCCTTTCTTCGAAAATTCATGTACCAATTATTGACACATATTGAATATCTTACTCTATACACTATATGGCTTGGTGAATTCTGAGATTAGGATGACACATCCTTTCTAGAATTGTGACTCTTCTTTTTGCTTGCTGCTCCCTTGGTCACAAGGCACCTGAAATGACCAGAAAGCAACTTTAGCTTGTAATTCATTAGACTCCTCCTGTTGACTCTGACAGAACCTCTTGGTTTTTGGGAACCAAGACCTCCATATCTGCAGAATCTATAGCTTGAGGGGGAGTGGAAAGCACAGATTTCCTATGTGGGTCACTGGGAGTGATGGTAAGGGGGCCACTCTTGCTTGTACCCTTTGGCTCTCAGACTGAATGCACTATATAAAGATTTCTGATTGAAAGTTACTGGGCCGTGTTGAATGATGTGCTGTCTTTGTAAGGAAACACTTCCAAGCTGGCCCGTGAGCTATTCTTTAAGAGGATGTTCCACTTTCTGTCAGGGTGACAGATTCTGAGTGTTGTCGTGAAGCCGAGAGAGTCAGGTTCTTGTCTGACAGAGTTGAAGAATGACTCTCCTGGACAAAGGAGAGTGAGTAAAACAATAGAGTTTTATTAAGTAAGGATACAGAGAAAGCTCTCTAGAGTGGCAGGAGTCCCAAACAGGTTGCCACTGATGGCTTTTAATGGCAGTCTTTCATTGAGAACTGACTGGGGAACTTGTGTCCTTCAGATTCTTTGGTCATCTTGGTTTGAGCAAGGACCATTGTTAATGCCCTTAATGACTTAATTCTTTGAGGCTTGGCTATTTTCTGTGATACTTGGTAGCCACCAAAGAAAAATACTCCCTAACATCCAGGGCCAGGTGGTCTGTTTCCTTATACCTTGTTCGCTCTGTCTTAGTGCTTCTGCCTGCCTGGAATAGTCTCAGAGCCTAGCCAGGGGCCCCCTTTCTTTCCCTGCCTATATCTTAACCCTTTCCTTACTCAGGGGTATGATATGACCTGTAGATCTAATCATAACCTTATGGTTATGGGCCTGCTCCATTACTTCTTTTGCTGTAAAGTAGGTCTCCTTGTCTGATAGAGTGTTACATGGGATCAAACACTTCAAAGTCATCAGATAGTAGGACTGGCTATTGATTTGGTTTACTTAAGAGATGATTTTAAAAGTCTCTGTGTAAGGTTAAAAAGAGCTCTTTATGGGGGAAAATGTCTAAATAAGAAAGCATTTGATCAGGATTTTTTTTCTTAGTAGTATATAAAATAATAGTTTCTTATATTAAATGGTGTCTTAAATTTGAAAAGTGATATCTGCATTTCCATCTTCATTTTTGGCAATTAATAGTGGATAGGTAACTACCTACTTAAATACTTAAATATACTGTTGCTTTTATTTTTTTAAGATTTTATTTATTAATTTGAGAGAGGAAGTAAGAGAGACAGCATGAGAGGAGAGAAGGTCAGAGGGAGAAGCAGACTCCCCGTGGAGCTGGAAGCTCAAGGTAGGACTCAGTCCCAGGACTCCAGGATCATGACCCGAGCCAAGGGCAGTCGCTTAACGGTCTGAGCCACCCAGCTACCCTGTTGCCCATTTTTTGATTCACCCTGAAATAGGAAGGTATTTGGATATTGGTCAGTCAAAATGACTAATGCGTACTCTCATAACTAACAGTTGTTGAGTGCTTTTTATGAGCCACATTTGATTATAAGTCCTGGGGATATATGGTAAACAAAATAGAGGCCCTGACCTTGAGTTGCTTACAGTCTTAAGTTACTGAAGTCTCCTCACTTGCTTCACTCTCTGCTTTCAAATGTTATAAGCTGCTCATTACTGTCTTGAAAATACACTTTTATCACTGCGCATGTCACTAAACCATTGCAGCATCCATTTCTGTGGCTTACGTTTTCTTCTGTAACTGTCCCAAATTTATTACCTGTATCCCTAATCTCTTTCCTGAGTTCCAGACTTGAGGTTTTAACTTTTTAGAATATCTTCTTTAGGGCACCTGGGTGGCTCAGTCAGTTAAGTGTCTGCCTTCAGATTAGGTCATGATCTCAGGGTCCTGGGATCCAGTCCCACATCAGGCTCCCTGCTCAGCAAGGTATCTGCTTCTCCCTCTCATGCTTCACTCTCTCACCTCCTGCTCATGCTCTCTCAAATAAATAAATAAAATCTTTGAAAAAAAAAAGAGTACTTCTTTTTAAAATATTTACTAGTAACTAATGTTCATTATGTCCAAAATGGAAGCTATTCTTCAGTACCCTCCTTCCTATCCAGTTTTCCTTATTGGCAGCATAGTCTTTCTAAACCAAAATCCTTTGAATCCTATTGATTCTTCCCTCATACAATTTTAACTTTCTCCTTTCAAAAATACTCATTTTGGTAGTTATCTCTAGAATATTTCAAATCTGTTAGTTTCTTCTCTGTTTCCCACTTTAAGTCCTTTTCAGTTTCCTTCTCGTTGGTAGTGGCTTTCTAACATTTCTCCCGACTCTAATCTCAATTTTATGTTAGTAATGATTTCAAAATAAAGTCTGGGTTTTTTTAGACATTTATTCAAAATAAACCCTCCCAATCAGAGAGGGAGATGAACCTTGAGAGACTGTGGACTTCAAGAAACAAACTGAGGGTTTTAGAGTGGAGGGGAGTGGGGGGATGTGTTAACCAAGTGATGAGTATTAAGGAGGGCACATATTGCATGGAGCACTGGGTGTTATATGTAAACAGTGAATCATGGAACACTGCATCAAAAACTAATGATGTGGGGTGCCTGGGTGGCTCAGTGGGTTAAGCCGTTGCCTTCGGCTCAAGTCATGATCTCAGGGTCCTGGGATCGAGTCCCGCATTGGGCTCTCTGCTCAGCGGGGAGCCTGCTTCCCTCTCTTTTTCTGCCTGCCTCTCCATCTACTTGTGATTTCTCTCTGTCAAATAAATACATAAAATCTTTAAAAAAAAAAAAAACTAATGATGTGTACTGTATGGTGACTAACATAACATAATAAAAGAAAAAAAAAAGAAAAGAAAACAAAAAAATGTATAAATAAACCCTTTCATGTCTTCCCATCTTCACAGACTGACTAATCATCTTCCAGACTCTGCACATGATGTAATCTTTGCTTCACCTGCTACTTATTGCTTGAAATCATGTATTTCTTGTCTACTAAAACTATTTCCTATTGGCTTCAACTTGAAAGCTCTTCCAAAAACACATCATATCATCTATTTCCCGCCATTGTACTTGTGAAACTGTTTTAGACACTTTGCACATTTTTTGAAATATGCAAAGTATTCAGTAGATGTTAATTATTAAAATTAGAATATTATATTAAATATATTAAATATTAGTGTTTAATATGTGATTATACAAATATTAAAATGTTAACTACCTAAAAATATAGTAATTATTTTTTATATGTTTATCTTACTGATGTGAACATCTCAATGGCAGAGAACATTATATCCATCTTTGTACTCCCAGTATCTTGCACCATGTGTGCCTAACACTCACTAAATGTTTTAGCAAATGAAAAGGATGATGGATAATAAAGAATTTGAGGTGGTTTTGAAATTTGTGGTTGAGAGGGGCTCGATTCTGGCAGGAGGGATTCAAAATGAAGCTTTTCTTTTTCTTTTATTGTAAGGGCAGGTGAGGAGAAAGAAACAGCAATGATTTATTAAAATTCTGGAAATGCTAAGTTTGAACTATTTTCATGGTATTTTAGGAGGCAGGTAGAAAGTAAGGACTGCTAAATGGGAGAGAGGAGGACTGATGATAGATTTGGACCTCCTCCTTAATCCCCGAAAGCTCAGCTCTTTGATTGGCAGTTCCCTTTCTCTGCTCCCTATGTTTCTGGATGATCTAAAGCAGACCTTAATTGTGCGCTGTCAGTGAGTTATGTGTGTGTCAACATGCTGATACCCTCAACCCTTGGGGTGAGCATCAGCCCCTAGACCCTTCACCTCTTGTCTGATTTTTTTTTACTCAGTTGTGCTCTGTAAGTGTTAACCATTTTTGGTATGTGTTTTGACATGAAAAACACTGACCTAAGATCTGGTTTGCTCATAATTGTTGAAAATATAGTAATTTAACAAATAATATTATCAGAAAATAACTCCTAGCAATAATATACATAAAAGTATTTGTGAAGAACAGAGTTTTTGCCCTAGGCATGTATTTCAGCTTTTAACAAAAATTCCTGCTTATTGCAGTCTGATATTTAAGCATAATTTTTATTATATAACATACACATTTTACATAATTTTACATGACCTCCACATCACTTGAACTTCCTGTATCCATAATTTGACACAAACTTTTTCACTAACAGTTGTTAATAAAATCTTAACATTTTATACTGATCTTTGGAATTAGTACTTGGATGACATAGTTACTTACCTTATTAGAGTTGTTACAGTCTAATATTGAAGTAACACTTGCAGAAATTCAGTGCATATAATGAGTATTAATGGAAGAGGATAAGTTAAGGAATAATCTTTTGTCTTTGAAGGTTGGCTGGGGAGTTTTTAAAGTCGAATTATTTGTTTGTTGCTGTTGGACAAGTGGGTGGAGCATGTAGAGATGTTCAGCAGACCATTCTCCAAGTTGGCCAGTACTCCAAAAGAGAAAAACTTGTTGAAATTCTACGAAACATAGGTACCTTAAATTGATATAATTTTTTTTCATGATTTTGATTTTTTTAAATGACTAATTTTTTTAAATTATTTTAAAAATTGGCGTTAAGTTTTTTAAATCTGTGTTTTTACTGCTTTGTCTTTAAAGCTTTCTTTTATAAAAAGGTTTTATGATTCAATTTCCTGTGTAAATTATGTAGCAATTTCCTATATAATTATGTAGCAATTATAGTCCTTTTTTCATAAAGATTAAAAATAGGAAGGATTTGAGATTTAAACAGTATTTGACAAAAAACTATTCTGGGTGAAATATATATTTTTTGTTTTAAGAAGTAAAAAGTCCTAATAACATATCTTTACATCAAACTGTGTTTACTCCACCAAAAATGAATTCTTTGTTTTTAGTTTTAAAAATGACTAAGGTTTAACTGACTTATTACTGTGGGAATCAGTTGCCATTTTGATTTTTCTGCTTGGTTAGTAGACCTGAAACTTAATGAAATACTTCCTCTGAGCCTTTTTTTCTTGCAGGTCTCTTAGTTAATGTTCCATTTTTCCAGTTGTTCAGATACAAAGTCTTGGAGTCATTCTTCATTTTTCTCTATTTCTTGTCTGTTGCAAAATAATTTTGCTTCTACCATCAAAATATATTCAGCATCTATTAGCTCCTCAGATAAAACAAAGATTAGATCTTGTTACTTCTTTGTTCAAAACCAGGGGCTTCCCTTCTCACAAAAATTTCTTCCAGTGTCCTTCCCATGACTTGACCACCATTACCTCTCTGTCTTCATGTTCTGCCGCTCTCATGCTCACCCTACTCCACCCAGACGTTCATTACTGTTCCTTACATGCACCAGGCACACTTCTGCTTCAAGGCCTTTGTGCCTCTTTTCTGATTGTTTTTTTTTTTTTCTTTTTAGCACACCAGGAACACCCATAACTCAGGAGTGTTTATATTTGTCCTTCCCTTTGCCTTGTACTATGCTTTTCCAGTTATCTGAGAACTTCACTGTATTGTTTTATTCTTATTTCTACTCAGATGTCATCTAATTAGGGTACATTTGAAGTAACCCTCTTGAGACTATCCTTGTGTTTTTCTTTTTTCCTTTTTAGAACTTAATGCATAATATTTGCTTATTATTTGCCTCTCCACAGTGAAAGCAGGGACTTCATTTTATTGCAGTGTTTCCAGCACCTAGAACAGTGACTGGCGTCTCTTAGGAACTAAATATTTGTTGAATAAATGAAGCCAACTAATAGGGAAATGGAGGAGAGGAATTATGGACAGTCATACAATCTTCTTTCCATTACTATAAATTATTCTCTTTATAATAGGTAAAAAGATCTCTGGGTTATGATTGAGTTTCTACCACTTAAGTACTTTCAGCTAACCAATAAATATTTTTGATTCATAAGACCCTAGGATAAAGTTTATTAATTTTCTTGATATATGAAATTTTGGGAATAAAGGGGTTTGAATTAAGAGAGAATGTTGGAACATGGAATATTGTAGTATTTGTCAATCTTGTGTTGGATGCCTTATAAATCCTTAGGGCAATCAAAGCAGAATGAATGATTGAATTACCTTGGGAGGTAGGAAACAAAGGCATTTATTTAACTAGAGAGGGAAATGAAGATCCTGAAATGAATTGCTAAGAGTTGGCAGGTAGATATCATTTATCTTGCTCTAAGTGTCTACCTTGATGTTGGCCTGGGAGGACAGTGGGTAAGCTATTATTATTTTTTTTTTTTTGGTCTCTAAAATCGAAAAAATAGTCCTTAATTCTTTAACTTTGATATTAATTCATTCAGGAAATATTTGAGTTTCTATTACCTGCCAGGCCTGGTCTTGATCTTGGGGATACAGTGGTGGGTGAGACTATTTCCTACTAATAACTCTGCCTTTTTCCCTTGCCCTAATTTTGTAGTTTGAATGTTAATCACTGTTTCATTGTCTTATAGGTGATGAAAGAACTATGGTTTTTGTTGAGACTAAGAAAAAAGCAGATTTTATTGCTACTTTTCTTTGTCAAGAAAAAATATCAACAACAAGTATTCATGGGTGAGTAGATTAATATGATTTCATAGTAGGGAGGTGACACTTGTATTTGTCATTTGTTAAGAAACATTAATGTATATAACTAACATCATATAATCCTAAGATTAGGATTCAGAATTCTCAAGATCTAAACTTTTCGGGTGCCTGGGTGGCTCAGTGGGTTAAGGCCTCTGCCTTCGGCTCGGTCATGGTCTCGGGTCCTGGGATTGAGGCCCGTGTCGGGCTCTCGGCTCAGCAGGGAGCCTGCTTCCTCTTCTCTCTCTCTCTGCCTGCCTCTCTGCCTACTTGTGATCTCTGTCTGTCAAATAAATAAATAAAAATCTTTAAAAAAATAATAAAAAAATAAACAGTTACTTTCATTTTAAGTTTTTGTAACAACTGGGTGATGGAGTGGACATTAAAGGTCTTAGACTCCTCATCATGAGGAATGCTAATTCTTCAAGAGAGCTTCCTTCAGGCTCTCTGATCCTTAGATCTAAGTTTTTCTTCAGAATTCACTCTTTCTCATGTTAGACGTCTTTTTATTGACTTGCATAAAAATGTCATATTAATACAACTTTATTGGTGCTTTACTAGTGTATCTTTAGATATTAATCAGTGAATATACAGAAATCTGAGATTATAATTAAAAAACTTCTTTGATATTCTGAAATAGTTATATATTATTTGTCAAGACTAGAAAGAGATTGTTAATAGCTGAGATTTGATGTTCGTCATACTTAAGTTTGTGTTTTTACTCCATGTACATACTACTCATTACCTTCCATGTGCAAATGAAGATAACTGTTCCACTTCAAAGTATTACTGTGAGAATTAAATGAAATGATGGCTTGAACAGAATTAGTGTAATACCTGGTATGTAAGAAGTAGAGAGTAATATTAAATGCTTCTATTTTTACTAGTATTAAAAATAAATATATATGTTGAGCTTTATCATTCACTGTAATAATTTTCTTAAAAACTGTCCTAACACATGCTTGCTTTTATTTTTAGTGACCGAGAACAGAGAGAGAGAGAGCAAGCTCTTGGAGATTTTCGCTGTGGAAAGTGTCCAGTTCTTGTTGCTACTTCAGTAGCTGCCAGGGGGCTGGATATTGAAAATGTTCAACATGTTATCAATTTTGATCTTCCTTCTACCATTGATGAATATGTACACCGAATTGGACGTACTGGTCGTTGTGGAAATACTGGCCAAGCTATTTCCTTTTTTGATCCTGATTCAGATAACCATTTGGCACAGCCTTTAGTGAAAGTACTGTCAGATGTAAGTTTTGAATGTTTAAACTGAATGGATAGTAATCATACCTTAACACTGAAAGTAGACATTAGATATATATGTAAATTCAGGATAAGTAAACTGTTCCAACCTTTAAGACTTGATGCATGTTGTATATGAAATTAATGTCTTTTTTAAAGGCCCAACAGGATGTTCCTGCATGGTTGGAAGAAATTGCCTTTAGTACGTATGTTCCTGGCTTCAGTGGTAGTAGCGCAAGAGGAAATGTGTTTGCATCAGTTGACACTAGAAAGGTTGGTTGAGGGGAAAAATTCCAAACCTGGGTTCCAGTTACTCTTTGTGAATGTTGTGGTTAATGATGTGAAGTAACTATAACATTCAATAATTATCTAAACCATTTTTTTCATATCTAGATTAATATTTCTTGAAATTTTATGTATGTATGTATTTTTGATCCTAAAAGTGCGGAATTAATAATATTTATGCTCAAACATCCTCCTTTCCCAAATTTGCTAGCATTTAAAATTCTAATTTGGATTCTTCTAAACCTTCTATAAGAATTCTTTGTTTTTAGAATTCTGATGGTGTTATTAAGTAAGGCAAAATACTAGAGATAATGAATTCATGTCCTTTTTTGACGTGTCATTTTAAAGGCAGCACCACTTTTAGTCAGACGCATTGAGCATACTAATTATTAAATATTTATGCTTTTTAAGCTTTCAGTTTTTCTACTTGCCAAATACTGGTTTAAGAAAGCTTTTTCTTGGAATATTTTGTGCAATTTAGACTTCCTAAGTTGATATGGGCCTTTTTTCCCCAAATGGATTAAATTTAGTTAAAATCAAGTCTTTTATTATATATTTGGGGAATAGATGGTGGGAGGCATGAGTCCCCTTTCGCAGTCTGGGCAATGTAACTTTAGAAATGATATAAAATTAAATGTTTCTTTCTTTCTTTCTTTTTAAAGAATTACCAGGGCAAGAGCACTTTGAACACAGCAGGGTTTTCTTCTTCACAAGCTCCCAACCCAGTAGACGATGAGTCATGGGATTAAAGCTAAAACATCCGTCAAGTTTGTGGTATAGTTTTGATGCAGAGAAGAAAATAGTTTTCATTTTTGAGTTTTTAACAGAAGTGTGAAACCTGACACTCTCGTATCTTCTGTCCTTCTGTTCTTACTCCCACCCTTAAAAAAAAAATTCTTACTGACTAGTTGTGTGAAATGCTAAAAATTACAACATTGCAGTTACTGATACAAATGGTGTTAACTGGAAAGATTAAAGCATTCTAAATGTCTTGCTTATTTCTAGTGTATTCTTCAGGGGTTTTAGACATGTTTCATGTCTAAAGGCTTAATCTGAGTATGGTGTTTGTTGATCCTATAATAGGCAGTAGGATTTATGATAAGCTTTTGTTTAGAAATTATTGAGTCTCATTTTTTACTTAAAAGGAGACTTTAAAGCAATAGTATGTCACTGAAACATGGTAACATGATTTTCATGTAGCAGACAGTGAAAGACATAAGCCTTTTAAGGTGATTTTGATTTCAGATCATTAGGTATGTGATGAAAATGGTTAAATGCAATGTGAGCTCTGTACTCAAAGACATAACAAATGTTTGTTTTTATTCTATACAGACTTTCCTTGAAAATAAAGGATGAAACACATTTCCCCCTTAGTTTTCCAAGAGCACTTTTAATTTTTCTTTATTGGCATATCATAGTTCTCCCATATTTTGAAATTTTGAGTCTTGTAAAACCAATGAAGTGAACAATTTAAATATTTATATAAAATAGACATTGATACAGAGACGTAATGGTGAAAATCACTCTTCAGCTCAAACTGTCAACAAAACACAATACTGTTCACTCTTGCCATAATTAATATATATATATTTTTTAAGATTTTATTTATTTACTTGACAAAGATCACAAGTAGGCAGAGAGGCAGAGAGAGAGAGAGAGAGAGAGAAGCAGGCTTGCCGCTAAGCAGAGAGCCCGATGCGGGGCTCAATCCCAGGACCCTGAGATCATGACCTGAGGCCAAGGCAGAGGCTTAACCCACTGAGCCACCCAGGTGCCCCCATAATTGATATTTTAAGACTAATGAGAGAATCCTTTTTTCATTTACCAGTATATAGCTTAACATTCTAGACATACGAAGTTTAAGTAATTCTTAATAAATCATTAAATAAATGAACCAAAATATTGACATGAAACAAGTGAGTTGTAAATATTAGATAAAAAATGATCAATTATGAATGTTTGTTATTGTTAACCCAAGAAATGCAAAGCAGCGTGTCCCCAACATAAATCTTGTTATGTGAATTTGGTTAATAAATGAGACATCACTTAGGAAAAGAGAAGGTCTGTTCAACATATGTTGTTAGGACTAGATGTGTGCCCCATGCCATATTCACAATCTATTCCAATATAAAAATTAAAAGCTACAAAAAAATATAGTTAAATATGAAACCTTTGAATTGGGGATCATATAACTTATAACTCAGAGGTCAGAAATCATGAAACAATAGATTTGAGCACAAAAGGATTAGTTGCTTATATAAAGAGTAAACAACAGACAAGGAAAAATATTACTGTGACTACAATGGATTATCAATGTATAGTTCTTTATATGTGGTTATGTAGGAATACCAGTAGAAGAATGGACAAAGAACAGAAAGCTGAAAAAAGGGAAGTTCAAGTAATGAAAATAGGGAAATATTTAACTTATATTCTGTAATGTCATTTCTGGGGAAGGGTAAATGAAGGAAAGTGTTTGGGTCATTACTTGCAGAATACCTGCGTGTCTTAATTTTCTCCTCCATTTTGTTTTGTTTACAAAGAGCATTTACAGACCATTTGTTCCCTCTGCTCCCCCCCATTCCCATTTCTTTAAAGAGTTTTTTGGTCATAGCTGGCCTAATTGCCTTTAAAAGTTTTTTGAATTTGCATGATTTGTAATATTACCATAACAGTATTACTGACTCAAATATAAAAAGGGAAAGAATATTGTACCTAATTCCACTATCATTACAAATCAAACTGTTCCTATGTTCACTTACTTTCTGCATTTCTAGGTATACATTTGAATGATTTCTTTAAAAAATATCAAAGTAACAGGTACATGTATGATTAGAAAATGCCACAGAAGAGTTTATAATAGGAAGCAGTATTCTCCTGCGTCTCCCTTTCTTAATTGCTATTTCACATCCCATATTGAACAGCCTTTCACCATTTCTAGTAGTTGGTATTGTGTGTTTTATTTTTTTTTTTTTAAGATTTTATTTTATTTATTTGAGAGAGACAGTGAGAGAGAGAATGAGCGAGGAGAAGGTCAGAGAGCGAAGCAGACTCCTCATGGAGCTGGGAGCCTGATGTGGGACTCGATCCCGGGACTCCAGGATCACGCCCTGAGCCGGAGGCAGTCGTTTAACCAACTGCGCCACCCAGGCGTCCCTGTGTGTTTTATTTTTGTCTCACCAAGATTTCTCTTGGTTTTCCCTATAATAGGTAAAGATTTAACTTACGTCACTCTCACTTTCTTGGTAACTTTGAGAGACTAAGCACATAATTTATGAAGTAATGATAAAGGCTTTCTTTCTCTTCTCTTTTACGGCTTTTTACATTATATTATCTATAAACCATACATTTACATTTCCGGAGTGAAAACATCCACTCTATTCCATAACCATAAAGTCTATCTTCTTTTATTTATAGGTTGATTCTGAAATTGGACATCAGGCAGGGTTTACATTACATAAATATTGTTTCCTGAATGGACCAATTAACACAGTCTGATTTCCTTTTTTTTAACTTATTTTTCCAATTATCTGTTTTTCCAGGGAAGATTATTAATGTTCCAGTGAAATGAAAATTGATCAAAACCATTCCACATGGGGCACCTGGGTGGCTCAGTGGGTTAAGCCGCTGCCTTCAGCTCAGGTCATGATCTCAGGGTCCTGAGATCGAGTCCCGCATCGGGTTCTCTGCTCAGCAGGGAGCCTGCTTCCCTCTCTCTCTCTCTGCCTGCCTCTCTGCCTACTTGTGATCTCTCTGCCAAGTAAATAAACAAAATCTTAAAAAAAAAAAAAAACATTCCACATACCTGTTTGTTTTAAACTTGCATCATACTCTTTTTGAGCAATTTGTTTACCCTGTAGTTTGTATTTTTTGGCCCCAGGAGAGGAAGCATGCTCTTGCCACCTTATTATTACCTTTCTAGGTTCAGTGTTATTATATCGATCCCAAAAGATGTTGGTGCTTTTAAATTTTGAGTGGGCTTTTAAATTCTGACTGGTACTTGGTATTTTAGCAGACAGTTCTTTTCTGGTCCTGGAAGTGTTTCTTTGATTAATTTTCCTAAGTTTTCTTCATTCTTTCTACATCTCATAGCTTTTTTTTTTTTTTTTTCATCTGTTATGTTCTGGTAGAATTTTTGCTTTTTTTAAAATTCTGTGATTTTTTTTTTTAGCAATTATTTCCAAGGGCTATGTTTATTTCTTCAGTTATTCAAAATATTGCTTAATAGTGAATTTTTTGCTTCACTTAGGAATTTAACCTAAAAATAATTTTTCTTACATTGAGCATTTGTTTTTCTGTTGCTTGGCATCAGAAATCTTGGGTCCTTATCAATTTATAAGTTGCATTTTTTAAAGATTTTATTTGACAGATCACAAATAGGCAGAGAAGCAGGCAGAGAGAGAGAGAGGGAAGCAGGCCCCCCACTGAGCAGAGAATCTGATGTGGGGCTCGATACCAGGACCCTGGGATCATGACTTGAGCTGAAGGCAGAGGCTTAATCACCTTAACTGAGCCACCCAGGTGCTCCAGTTGCATGTTTTTTGAATGCTAGCTTTACTCACTTAGCATTCTGTGCCTGCACCCTGGAGCCTGGAGTCTAAGTGCTCTTCAGTCTCTAACTATATCAAGGTCTGCTCTCAAGAGAAGGCATAGGTTGAAATGTGAGTAATAAAGCTTAGCTTTCCTTTCCTAGAGGCTTATGCATTTTTAATGAGCCAGAGTTTCTGGCCTAAGCCAAAGTAGGAAGCTCAAAATGTGGAATATACAGGATCGTGTGAAGGTTTGGGAATAATGACGATGTAGTAGCAAATAAGGATGAGGAAAGGTCCTGATTTCACTTAGGAATTCCACTAGGTACTCCATCTGTCCCTAGGTTCTTGGAGTAGAGGAGGTATGGTTTTTCTGATTTTTTTTTTTTTTTTTTTTTTAAAGCATGGATAACATTTCTGTGTAGAGCCGCAGCACTGGTCAGAAGTTTTCTCTTACCGCCCTTCCCATGACACTACACTTACTTACCCAGTTTGCGCAGTTGTGTTTTTGTCATTTTGTTTGGTTTCTAAGTGTGTTGAAATAGAGTACCTCTCTAGTCTTTAATTTCTGAGAGCCCTTTCTCAGTCACTTGCCAGCGTGCAGCTGCTATCTATGGTTGGCAGACGCTGCTTATGCTCAGGGTCAGCTTGATTCCCCAGTCGCGCGCCCCATGCCGAACTGCGTGCTTACTACCACTTTGGTAAAAATTAGTCCAGCATGGAATCGTATTGTGTCCCGAGGCCCTGGCGGTGAGGAAAGGCTCTCTCAACGAAGATCCAGCCAGGAGAAAGCCTCAGCAGTCAGGCGGCTCTGGGATGGCTGTGGCCGCTGTGAAGCCGCCAGCGCTGAAAAGCAGCTTCCGCCTGCGTGCCCCCTTGCTGAGGCTGCTCCCAGAGGCGGCTCCAATCCGTGGTCCTTCCACTCTCCTGCTTACTCCGAGGAGAAGCCGGGAAATGACAGCGAGCAAGGGCGTGGGACGGCTGGAGCCTGCGGGGTGGAGCGGGAGTTTGGGCTGAGGCGACCCAGGGTGCTGAACAGTCGTGGAGGGGTGGGTGCCTGGGCCACGGGTGTGCTGGTGGGGTGGTGGGCCGGCCCTGCGAGGTTTCCCTGGACTCTTCATTAGCGTTCTGAAACCTTTTCGATCACATAAATTACAAACCCCACTTATATATTAGATCTCAGCGATTTTACCAACCTTTCTCAAATCCATAACAGACCCAGGCAAAGGGTCCGGAACCGCAGATTAACACTCCCACGATATGGTAGTGCCATGAGGATTTCATGTCAGGAGAGGACGGGGACGACAGGGTGGTGTGCTAGGACACTACAGACGCTGGAAATTGAAGTGAGTAGATTATTTGTCCCCAAGTTTGGGGGCTGGTGATTCAATTAAATCTGTTAATCCTTTAAATGATTCATTAATTGTTTTCCTGTAATTTAGGGGATGATTGTCAAATTGTCAAAGTAGAGTATTGGAATTTGCTTTTTCTGTGGGGGAATTTTCGGTAAAAATCCCCCAAAGGATTTTTTTTTTTTTTTTTTTTTTTTTTTGGTCTCCAGTAGTTAGTATTTTCTGGATTTGGAGTCTAATGTGTTTATGGGATTCTTTTTCACTATTCAGGAACAAAAAACAATTTTCTTGTTCTGAATGTATGAACTTATTAATTATCCCAAAGTACTGGGTATGTCTATTTTAATTTGATTTTGTCTATTTAATTTGATTTTTGTTTTAGGAGGGGGGTTAATAATTTACTTTTAGGAGGGGGGTTAGCATCAAAGAGATAAAAATATTCTCAACAGAAATCCAAACACTTTATTAAAAAATTTTTATGTATAGGAGAGGCTCCTATATAAGAAGGTCAGCATACGCTTTATAATAAATAACTAGTTGGAGTAAACATTGGCTTTATTTGTTGACTTGTCTAGCATAGATCTACTTTAGGCCTTGGTTGGCTTATATATAAAAAGAAGACAGTAACTGCATTTTTCTCTGTGTTCATCTCCAGTCAATGAAGAAGTCACCTTTATGTGACTTTATGTGAAGAAGTCACATAATGCATGCAATTACAAAAAAATACATTTTTTAAGAGAGGCAGCCTTGTATAAGAATGCAGAGTATCACAGGTAAATGTTGGTGTACTTGTATTTTAATGTTCAAGTTTTATTCTAGTATTGCATTAGTTGCCTTATCAATGTTAAATGGATAGTTGAGAAACAAGTCAAATCACATCTACAACTATATAGTTTTTCAATCTCTATTACAAATACCGTATGGGCATGAGTGATGCTTGTTAATTGACCATTTTGGCATCTTACTCTGTACCTCATCTGTTAATTTTTTCAATCATTCTTAAGATGTTCACCACTGGAGATTTATTCATGGTCATTTGCACATGGTAATCAGCCAGTGTGTTCTTGCCAGGTAAATGCAATGCAGGTTCTGACAGTTTCATCTTAATATGTTTGTTCTGAATTATCTTACTGTGTTACCAGTCGTCCGGGGTTGTAGAAAACATAGCTGAAATAATTTATTTCAATTCTGTAAACAGGAATGTTGATACAGTGCCACAAAGTTAATACCAGCATTTGACCTAGAATGCAGTGCCAAATAAGTATAGTTTACCATAGTGTGGATGTTAAGAGATATTATCGAGAGTGATGCTAATCACTTACTGAAACTAAGTGATAACAGAGGCTTATAGTTTTCTCCTCTATGTATAATGTGGTAGGAAAATGAACACTACTGTAGTCAAAGACTCAAATGACCTAAATTTGAATCCCAGCTCAACTTCTTACTAATAATTGTGTGCTCTGGGACAAGCTGTTTTTCTTTCTTTTTTTTTTTTTTTAACATTTCCCTCAAAGTTACATTTTTCTAAGCTCTTCATATATTCCCCACAATTTTTTAAAAGACTTTATTTATTTTCTTGACACAGAGAGAGATCACAAGTAGGCAGAGTAGCAGGCAGAGAGAGAAGGGGAAGCAGGCTCCCCGCTGAGCAGAGAGCCCAATGCGGGGCTCGATCCTAGGACCCCGAGATCATGACCCAAGCCGAAGGAAGGCAGAGGCTCAACCTACTGAGCCACCCAGGCGCCCCAAGCTGTTTCTTTATTTGAAATAAAATTTAATAATAAAATGCACAAATCTTAAGTGTATGGCTTAAATTTTTACCTGCGTATACTTCTATCACCCAAATCAAGATATGTAACACTTGTATTACCTTCTTGCCCCTTTCCAGTCAAATGCCTACCTAAAGGTAATTACTATTCTGATTTTTATTACCATAGTTAGATTTACTTGTTCTTGAACTCTATATAAATGGAATCATAGAATATGTCCTCTTTTGTGTCTGGCTTTTGGCCTACATAAAATCTGTGAAATTTATCCATGTTGTGTTTTGTGTATCAGTAGTTTATCTTTTTATTGTGTAGTATTCTGTCATACAAATATATTACAAATAATTTTTCCAATTTCTTGTTGATGGGCACTTAGGTTTCCAGTTTTTTATGAATAAACTCCTTTATTCTTGTACAAGTCTTTTGGTGAACATAGCATTCAATTCTCCTAGGGGTGGAATTGCTGGGTCAAAACTTAGGTTTAGCATAAGTGACTCTTAATCTCACAAAACAAACTGAGGGTTGCTGGGGGGAGGAGGGGAGGGAGAGAGGGGTGGGGTTATGGACATTGCGGGGGGTATGTGCTATGATGAGTGCTGTGAAGTGTGTAAACCTGGCGATTCACATATATAAGAATACATTATATGTTTATAAAAAATTTTAATAAATTATTTAGTAAAAGTTAGGTTAGGTTTAACTTTATTAGAAACAGCCAAAGAGTTTTCCAAAGTGGTTGTACCATTTAACTTAGCCACCAGTGTTTTGCGAATATTAAATTTGCTCAACATCCAACCTGTTACTTGGTACTTCCAGTATTATTAATTCTAGTCATTTCCTGTGGTTGTAATTTTTATTTACTTGGTGATTAGTGATGTTGAATGCCTTTATATGCCTCTTGGGCATTTTTGTCTTTCTACACCTGTTTATGTATTTACCTAGTCAGGTTGTGCAAACTGTACACCTTTAGTGGTAAAAAAAGAGTGAGAAAAAAATGCAACCAAGAGATGTGGTGCTATCTTGCTGCTCACTGATGACACCAAGAGCTGTGAAAATGGTTTGTCTTAAGCTAAATTACAGTCCTTCGGGTTACTGATTATGTCTGTTAGGGTAACGCTAGCTGCTGTTAAATCCCTAAGACTTCAGTGACTTAAGGTAGAATTACTTTTTTTATTTTCCCCACCTTGACTGTCCAAGGAGGGAATTCAAATTCCTGGTAGGTAGGTGGTCTTTCAAATATCTATTTAGGACTCTAGGCTTTTTCCATCATTTAGCTTTGTAATCTTTGATACATGGCTTCCAAGGTCCTTATGCTTCTCTTCATCAAGCCAAAGAAAGGAAGAGTTGGGGCAGGGGAGGGAGGACATATGCCCATATATGGAAGATTTTGATGGGTTGGCAAGGAAATGGCATATACATCTCTTTTCTTCATATTCCAGTGTTGAGAACTCAGATGAATCTAACTGTAAGGGAGGCTGGAAAAAGTAGCTTGTGTCTGTGTGCCCAAGAATTGCCCAATTGGGAATTGGCCAGCAGTCTCTGCCAATAATGATGAAATCATATGTTCTCAGGAATAGTCAATGGATTTCTGTATTAAATTGAATCAGGACAAAGACTAACTTCTTTGTTAGCTTTAAATAGCAATGAATCTATATGAACTGTTAAGCAAGACACTTCCCATTCTCTTTGTGTAGCCTGACAATGTTGTTGGAGTTGGAGAGTGACTATTAGAAGTACAGATAATGGTAACTTAATGAGTCCATTCTGTGATGGCTAAAATGCTTTGCTGAAAGCTTTTCTCCATTATAATTTTATTTATTTAATGTCTGATATTTATAAAATTAAAATAAGGTAACTACTTTGTCTTTTATTAATTTTTCAGGACTTTGTGACTTTAAAACTTAAAGTGCATAAGAAGTTTTTAGTGGCTTATTAGAAAATCACTTCTGATACTGTCCATGGGGAAATGCAAAGCTGTTTCTTTGACACCTTTCCCTAAAGTTTCTAAGATACTCCTAATATGTTAGGCTTGCTGAGTCCTTCAAATTTTTTTTAATTGTTATATTCTGAACCAGTAAGAGATAGATTGCCTTGAATTTTCTAAAACCTGGATCAGCAATTAAGAGTCCAGTGCACATCATTGTTAGAGGAAGGATGGAGAAGAAAACAAGGGAAGAAAGAAGAAAGGGGACAGAAAGAAAATGAACATGAGCTGAGGTACCTGCAGTAGAGCTTCCTAAGTAGCCATGTGTTTAAGCTTTCTATGGGCAAAGCACTGCTCTAGAATAGTGCTCTACTTTAGAAATGCAATGTGAGCCATATATGAAGTCAGTAATCCCAAATATTACAGCATATAATCAATATAAAAAAGAGGTATTTTACTTTTTTGGGTACTAAATCTTTGAGATTGACTGTACATTTTGTAATTACCTCACATCTCCTTTTGGATGTGGTTTTCATTGGAAATACTTCACAGTATTTAGTCTTTATAAAATATGCGTAATACATATTGATTCACATATCCAATATAGATTCACATACCCAAGTTGTTCCAAACCTACTTAAAAGTTTTCCAATAGCTGAAGCAACTCTCAGTATTAAAATTTAAATTTAGGTTAATAAAATTAAAAAATTATATTCTTAGTTGCACTAGCCGTGTTTAAAGTGTTCCACAGCCACTGGCTTCTGTATCCACGGTACAGCTCTAGAGTCTAGACTGAGTTTGAACTCTTAAGCTCTAGGAAAGCATGTGCTTCTCTCTGGCATTGAGAAAGTACTCAATATTTGTGGTTTGAAAAATATTATCAACATATTTTCAAGAAAGTGGAGTTGAAAGTGAAGCATAATAAATAAGTTAATTTAATTGAACAGCTGGAGGGAAGCCAGGCTTCTTTTCCAAAACTTAATTATTCGGAATTAGCTTTCAGAGTGCCGCTATTTAGACCAGAGTGGTTACACCTTATTGGAGGTTGCTGCTTTCCAACCTAATGGCTGGTAACTGGCCAAATTGCCTATTAATTGGCACATAGTGGATTAGCTAAACAACTGTGGAGGAATATATTCAAGATGCCCTCTGTTTAATCCACTAGTTTGGATTTGGGGTATACAAATACAATAATAATGAATGTAGTCAAAACAAGTTTGAAAATATGAAAAATGATCATATATCCCATTCCATGTCACTCTGCAGTGGAAAATACTTTGTTGTTAGAGGCGTATACGCCTTTAATTTACCAAAAAAAAAAAAGAAAAGAAAAGAAAAGAAAAAGAAAATCTAACCAGGAAAATGTTCCACAGTGTTAGAACTCTTTATATTCCTTAAAAATGGGGTATTAAACTCTAATATGGATTTGCTTTGTCCACTAATTACCCAAATTGTACTAGTTCGGTGTTAGCAAAGAGGAATTTCTTCCATAAAGCCTTCCTTGACTACCATAAATTTAGGTGCTACCTTCTTTCCCTGAATTCCTTTCTCATGAGAATCAAGTATTTTGTCATCCAAATACATAACTACAATGTTGTGAATTGTTTCCAGTTGTTTAATAAATTTTGTCATGTATTTTAGTAGCAGTTGCTCAACATCTGCTTGAGTCCCCAGAAAAAGAAAAACCTGGAAATTCTAGCTAACAAACTTCTTAGGAACCTCTGACTGTTCCCATGCTTTGTGTTACTACTTTACTGCATTCTACTCAATTTGACTAATGGCACAAACTCAGCTGAGCCACTATGTGCTGGAGTATTGGATTAAATAAGCCAAAACGAAAGTGGCAGTCAAGTTTCTAATCACTTATTGTAATTGTATAAACAGGCACCTAAACCAGAGAAAGACTCCCCTGTTCCACTTCTTCCTGTGAAATCGCCCATTGGGTGAAGGTCAGTTGCATTAACATGAATATGGGGTGTTGTCTCATAGAGTGAGCAGCAAACAAAAGCCTTCTGCAGATTTATGGACTAAGAGGGAGGGAAGAGGACAAAGGGAGGGCTAGTAGTGAAAAAGCATTAAGTCCAAATGAAGGAAATGGTCTTCCAGTTTTCCTCCATAAGGAGACCTCCAAATGGAGTCACCTAGGCCTGAGTCCTTCACTGCAGCAACCTTCAGAGATTGCAGTGTTCTGGCTTTACACCAAATCTGATATGGGGAGGGCAGCTTTCTCCTATAAGGCTTGCCAGGTAAAGCCTTTGTAATTGCTTGTGTCCAGTCCTGGAATTTTATAGAGGGTTTTATTTTTTTGGTGAGAAGCTGGACTCCCGAAGTATGAAATCACTTCTCTTCTAAAGACTTAAAACTAATTTCATCTGTTGCAGGGTGTACATTTTTCCTGTGTGCGAGTATATTTGATATCAGGTTATATTGTCCAGTTGATGTCAGCCAAGTAACAGTTGTGATCTAATTGTGTGAAACCTTCCACTGACACCTTTGGGTAGAATCAAAAGTACCAGATCAAAAAGTCTTCAGTTTCAGTGTCTTTTCCCCAGTGTATATTCTTGCCTCCTATATTGCAGAGTAATTAATTATGTAATCCTGGATTTATTTCTGGGTTTTCTGTTTCATTCCATTGATCTATATGTCTGTGTGTGTGTGTGTGTGTGTGTTTGTGCGTGCTAGTACCATCCTCTTTTGATTACCACACCCTTGCAGTATATATTGAAATGTGGGATTGTGATACCTTCAGCTTAGTTCTTCCTTCTCGTGTTTCCTTGGGCTATTCAGGGCCTTTTGTGCTTCCTTATGAATTTTAGTATTACTTGTCTTAGTTCCATGAAAAATGCTGTTGGTGTTTCGATAGGGATTGCATTGAATCTGTAGATTGCTTTGGGGAATGTGGGCATTTTAACAATAGTAATCCTTCTAATCCATGAGTATGAAGTATCTTTCCATTTGTTCATGTCATCTTCAATTTTTGACCAGTGTTTTTTATGTCTCAGAATACAGGTCTTTCACCCCCTTGGTTAAGTTTATTCCTAGGCATTTTACTCTTTTTGGTATAGTTATAAATGGAATTGTTTGATGAGATATAGTATCCTTTTGTATTATCTTCATAAACTACCTATATCACATCTTCAACGTGGCATTTTATGTCTTTGGCATCTCTATTTTAGACCTTCTTAACATGTTATGATGAGCTAGATTGAAATAATAGGGTATAGAAGAAGAAGGGAATATCATGGGACATTCTTAAGCAGAGAGGTTAATGTCTAATTGATCATTCTCTAATGGTTGTTACCACATTTAATTATGAGCACTTTCCATAATTAAATTATTTTAAGCCATCTGAGAAGAGTAAGTTTTCTGTTATTTTTTTCTGATGATAGGCCCTTAACCTATAAAGGTCACCATAGTTTAAAAACACCTATCAAATCTTTGTTGGTTTTTCCCTTCCTCACTGATATTTATTTACCTTATGTAGGGATTGTTTTGAACCTCTAACTATGCCAACCTTTTCTGGAAATGACATGAAATCTTGGTTAGTAACATGGTTAGTGACATGGTTGGTGACATGGCTGGAAATGAAACTTGCCCCATTTGGCTAGCCAGTGATCCTGAGGGAGTTGTAAAGACACTATACACATGAAAGGATGTTTTACTGTACTCTGTGTCAGGAATGCCATGAGCTGTTGCATAAGCTTTGCCAGAGCAGAACAAATGAATTAAACCATGGAATGTTTTATGAGCTTTTGTAGGATCACCTGGAGCCATTTCCTAAAATTTGACTGCTGAAACTGTCCTGGAATAAATTCTGGGGATAAGTTTTGTTTGTTTGTTTGTTTTTGTTTTTGTTTTTTGGCAGAGTTCAGGGGGTGGATAAGATTCTGATGATACCACATTACTGTTCCCCTTCAGTCTCATTTGTCTTCTGTGCAGTTTGGAAACCAAATCCAAATGGTAGATAGGAGCAGGAAACCAAAGAATTCTGAGAGATCACATAAGAATTCTGAGTGGTGAGCCAGGGCTCTTCTGTAACAAGGAGATCAAATCCTGGGACAGTGGCCCTGACAGCCTCACCTGCTATGGACTGAACCAGAGCTCAGGCATTGGAATCCAATTGGAACAAAATAGGCTTTGCCTTCTGTCATTTTTATTACCCCCACTTTACTTTTCCCGTATATTTCTCTGTTCTAATACTTCCCTTAGCCCTGGCTTATTCTGATATACACCCTTTATTAAGAACTACTGGCTAGACCTACTTAGAAAGAAATATTACATTAGATAGATGTACATTAATAACTTTCTCCTCTCTCTCTTGAAATCTGTTTTAGTTACAGCTGCATAATCATTCCCAAACCGAATGGCATAAAGCCACATTATTTCACCATTTCTGTGGGTTAGGAGTCTGTGTGTGGTTTAACAAAACTGTAGTCAAGGTCTTGGCTGGGATATAATCATATTAGGGTTTGACTGGGCAAAAATCTGCTGCAAAGTTTGCTCAAATTACTGTTCACAGGATTTAGTTCCTCTCAGGCTGTTGGATTGAAGGCCTGTTTCTCACAACCTATTGATCAAAGACTTCCCTGTGAGTTCTTTGCCATGTGTGCATCTCTGTAGCACAGTCCACATAATGGCTGCTGGCTTCATCAGTGCAAATGAGAGGAAAGAGAGTGTAAGAAAGAAGTTAGAATTTAAAAGCCTGATCTCAAAAGTGATATCACATCACTTGTGCTGTATTATGTTAATTAGAAGGAGTTACCAGTTCAAATCAAACTCAAGAGAGCATTACAGAGAGTGTGAATAACAAAAGGCAAGATCAGTGGATCAGGGAGATCTTTTAGAAGCTGTGTACCACAGAATATACATTATTATATAATGATATAAAGTTGAAAACAAGGGTATGGATGTGAACCCTGTTCTGTATTCTTGAATATAATATCACAAATGAAAAATTCATCTTGAATCTTCCATCTGTCCAATTGGAATAGTAGGAACTTTATCTCAAATCATTATTGGAGATCACTCTCACCCAACACATAAACTTAGAGTTGGCTGAGATTCTAGGTCATGAGCACCACCAAAGTCCTGGGCAGGCCCTTAGCATCAAACTCACGGAGCCTACAAATTCTTAATCTCTCCCCACTCTGAGGTTGGGTGGGAGCTTTCTTACTCTTACTTTCTGCTGCCCTTCTAGGCACTCCTTCACCCTACCCTGAGGTAAGTTTTCCATTAATCTGGGCTCTCCTTAAAGACTGGAATGTCATGGACTTCATGTGGACATTTCTAGTTCATTCAGATTTCTAATAACTGTTGTCCTGGTTTCTTGCTTATAATGAAGAAGAAAGGAAAAATAGGAGTGGAATATTAACATCCCAAACTATCCTGTTGGACAACATATAAAGAGAAAAACTACTTAGACACCATTTAAATATTTTTCACCAAGTTATTCATACAGTTATTATCTTAAAATTTCTGTTTGATAGCTCTAATATCTGAGTCCTGTCTTAGTTTGGTTCTGCTGACTATATCATGGCAAATATTGCTCAAATTCCGGTCATGTGTAGAGACTCAAGTAAATAGATTTTATACCTGGAAATAGATGTACTTGTTCTGGCAGGCCATCAGTGTGTGTGGGAGTGATCCAACTTAGCCAAATTTTGAGCTAGGTTTGGGCTTCAGTGTACCATAGGCTGAAAATTCCTTTAATTGTGTGCTACTCTTACCTTGTGCTTCAAGTGAGGTCTGGGTTGCTCTGCACAGGTCCTCCACAGAGGGGTTTTCTCTCTCTCTCTCTCTCTCTCTCTCTCTCTCTCTCTCCATGCTCTCCTCTCTCTCCTAGCAGAAGACCGTGGTTGCTGGTTACTTGGTGCTAGGCTTGTGGCCATCTTAGCATGACCTCAGTTGTCCTATGCAAGGCTTGTACTCCTAGGCCTTGGATGTAAAGCTTTCTCAGCATTTCTGCCTTTTCTACCCTTTGTAGACACACTCAGCCTTGGATCTGCAGTTGGTCTTGGGCAAGAGATGATTTCCTACTTATTCCAGTGGTAGCAGATTTCTGGAACTTGGTGCCAGGTCCTGGGCCTGAGCTTCTTTCTTGCTCTTCCCCGATAAGTAGAGAGGTTTTGCTTTTACCTCTTCCCCCTTCTATTAGAAGGCTAATAGATCTTCTCCCGTGTCCTGGGTGAGAGGATTTCCTGCCCTCTTCCAGAGGGAATGGGTTTGTTTTTATTCCTCCTCCAGAGGCAGTGGAGTTTTGTTTGTGCCCCGGTAGTGAGAGAATTCTTTGTCCTATGATACAGGTAAGTGATTATATCTTGCCTTTTGCTTCACTGAGGAGAGGGTGAGGGTGGGTGAGATCAGTCTCCTGACCCATCTCCAGTCTTTCTTGTGAACACTCAGTGGCACCCTCTCTGATAGAGAGCTTATTTGTGACTGGCTTCTCCTAACTATTTGGAAAAGACATGCTAGCCCATACTTGGCATTAAGGATTTGTTAAAAGTCTTGCTCACCCCTTACCTGTTGTAGGGCGACCACTTCTTTCTCCTGTTCTTGTTTAAGGCGAAACAAGAAACATTTTTGTGTAATAAGAGCTGGTTTTGTTGTTAAGGTGAAAGTTACATTTTCTTGCAGTTTTCTACATTTTAAGCAGAAGGCTAAATTCAGTTTTCTGTACATTGAATCGGCAATGATACTTTCCACAAACACAAATATAAGTAATCTCAGAGGCAAAGGTTAAATTACAAAAACAGAATACTAAAGTCCCCACTTTAATGTAGAATCTCATAGAGTGCTTGTTGCAAAAACAAAAGAAGCAGCAGCAACACACAACCTGTAATAAGATGAGGAGTATACATAAATCTGCCAGGAAAGGAACTTTTATCCCAACATGGTTAATATTTGTTTTTAGTGTCTTCAAGATACCTATTATTTGCAAAAATATTTTTCAGTTTTTGAGTTTATCTATCATACAAAATGCTATCTGTGTCAACTATTTTTCCATTTTTAATAATTCTGTAGTAAATTGTAGTTTGAATCCTGTGCTCTCTGGCTTCAGCTCTAACTTGCTGCACACTGATTTGCTGACATCATCAAATAAAATAGGCACACCAGTAATAATACAGGCTGTTTGGATCCTATACTTCTCTAGTGCCTAGACCTTTATTTTTATCTGCTTCTCTGGGCCCTTAAAATAAATGCATAGTGTGTGCATATTGTAAATCAGTTTTCATTCCACATTATAACAGGCTCTTTGGGCAAAAAATTTATTCTTTCTTCCCTTTCCCCTCACATATACTACAGACTTTCAGAACATACATTCCTAGAATTGGAAGAAAAAAAATTCAGAAATTAATCTAACTTATGATAAGAATGATACTTTGATTCAGGAAATGACAGGTGTTGGCGAGGATGCAGAGAAAGGAGAACCATCCTACATTGTTGGTGGGAATGCAAGCCACTCTGGAGAACAGTATGGAAGTTCCTCAGAGAGTTGAAAATAGAGCTATTCTACGACCCAGCAATCACACTACTGGTAATTTACCCTAAAAATACAAATACAAATGATACAAATACTAGTGATCCAAAGGGACACGTGCACCTGAATGTTTATAGCAGCAGTGTCCACAATAGCCAAACTATGGAAAGAGCCTGGATGTCCATCAACCGATGAATGGATAAAGATGTAGTATATATATCCAAAGGAATACTATGCAGTCATAAAGCTCCTGAAATCTTGCCATTTGCAATGACATGGATAGAACTAGAGGGTATCATGCTAAGCAAAATAAGTCAATCAGAGAAAGACAATGATCATATGATCTCTCTGATATGAGGAATTTGAGAGTCAGGGTGTAGGGGGTTGGGGGGGGGAGAGAAAAATGAAACAAGGTGGGACCAGGGAGGGAGACAAACCATAAGACTTAATCTCAGGAAACAGGGTTGCTGGAGGGCGGGGAGGGGAGGATTAGGGTGGCGGGGTGATGGACACTGGGGAGGGTATGTGCTACGGTGAGTGCTGTGAATGGTGCAAGACTGATGATTCACAGACTTATACCCTTGAAACAAATAATACATTATATGTTAATTTAAAAAAAGCATGGGTGAATGCAAAGCAAATTCCATACAGAGTAGGTATATAAATATATAAAAATTTAAGTGTGTAATGAATATAACCTCAAAACTGCTCAATCGATACTGTAAATAAAAAGCTATAAAAGAAAATTTGAAGAGTGAAGGGAATTGAGAGTACACTTATGATAAAAACTTAGTAATGTATAGAATTGGTGAATCATTATTTTGTATGCCTGAAACAAATACAACATTATGTTAATTATACTGGAACTTAAAAAAAATTGACATATTTAGTAAAGGTTTCAAGTAGAAAAATCAAAATGACTTATATGATAAAATAAATATATTGTTATAAAAAGCTAATATCCATAGATGGTGATTGAGGCCTCTAAGGAATAGGATGTAGAGAGAGAAAAGAAGACCCAAGGTAAAACTCCCAAAGGAGTCAATATTTAATGGATGGGCGGAAGGGAGGTCTCCCAAGAAGGAAACAATTAGAGCTTGGAGTGTTCAATTCCAAATACTATTAGAGACCAAGTAATGCCTCTCACACTTAAAAGCCATTAAGGGGTTTCTTTTATTATTCGAGTAGAACTTATTTAAGGCAATGTGTGAGTAGTTACGAGGTAGAATTCTTAATTCTACCTGTTTTCTAATTCTACCTTAATTCTTTTCTGTTTCTTAAATATGTGTGTTTTAAAAAATTATACATGTACAAACCCTACCCCATACCTCTTAAATCAGAATTTCAGAAGGTGGGGCCCTGACACATGTATTTGGGGAAGAATATCTTTTATTAATGATTTTGATTACCATCCCTCATTAAGAATCAGATTTGCAGATGGGATTGGCTACGTAATTTGCAGGGCTTTGTGCAAAATGAAAATGTGGGGCCCCTTGTTGAAAAATAAACCAGAATTTGAAGACAGCAGTAGTAAGCTAATAACCCAAATGAAGGGACTTTCAAGTACAGGGCCCTCCGTGATGCAATTATGTAAGTGGCATGCCTTGTCTATAGAAAATGAACAAGAGATGGAAGTTTGCAAAGTGACTGACTGAAGAAAAAGATTCATTTATTTAAAACTAAAATCAGGGCACCTGGGTGGCTCAGTGGGTTAAGCCTCTGCCTTCCGCTCAGGTCATGATCTCAGGGTCCTGGGATCGAGTCCCACGTCAGGCTCTCTGCTTGGCAAGGAGCCTGCTTCCTCCTCTCTCTCTGCCTGCCTATCTTTCTAGTTGTGATCTCTCTCTATCAAATAAATAAAAGCCTTAAAAAATAAAATACAAATAAAATCAAAAGAAGTCTATTACTTTTGATACTGATTACAGAAAATAAATTTAGACCAAAGCTTCTTGGCCTTCTGAGATATACAGAGGACGGACCCTCTTCAATATGTGACATTTTTCAACTAGAGGGGTCACTGTGTGCTGTCTCTAAGAGTGAGAGTGAATAACATTTTAGTGTTAAAAAGTGAGGGTGGATTTGTAAAGTTGGGAAACATCACTATAGAAAATACATAAGTGGAATATGGAAGATAGCTGTGAGATTTCCAAGATGGCTGTATGCATTTGTTGAACTAATACTATGCCGTACCTAATATACTGCCAAGTGCCAGTACTCCCAATATACTTTCCAAGTAAACATGGAAAACTTCATCTTTATTAGAGGAATTTATGTGGTTGCTTTACTTTGGGGCATAGCACGTTTATTGATGTCTCTGAAAGGAGGGGTAGGAAGCAGGATTAGGCAGGGGGATAACTGGAACTGAGATGATGTAGGCTCAACAAATTCCAAGAATTTGCATTTCTTTTTTTTTTTTTTTAAGATTTTATTTATTTGACAGACAGAGATCACAAGTAGGCAGAGAGGCATGCAGAGAGAGAGGAGGAAGCAGGCTTCCCACTGAGCAGAGAGCCCGATACAGGGCTCGATCCCAGGACCCTGAGATCATGACCTGAGCCGAAGGCAGAGGCTTAACCCACTGAGCCACCCAGGCGCCCCAAGAATTTGCATTTCTAAACAAGCTCCTAGTTAGTACTCACATGGCTAATTCTAGACTCTACTTTGCGAAAAGCCAAATTCTGGCACACATTGACTCGTTCTCAGCTGGTAGTAGCACAATGAGAGAAGAAAGCATGACTGTTATCTGCATACATCTTTTTAAATATTTATAATGGTTTAGATGTAATGATGTGGAAAAAACCATTTGGTATTTGTGAGACATGCTTTGTTATATGAAAATGCAAAACATGCTTTGGTCTTAAACATTTTTGAAGATTAATTAATGAGGTAAATTCTTGAAAGGCTTGCAGTATTTCCCAGAAAGTACAATACTGCATTAGCTCTTGGCATGATAATGTAATGGATCCATTTGTAAGAGTTTCCTTGGAAAGTTATGTGATTCTATTATAGATCAGAAAAATTTTTAAAAACCCACTTTATTTTTTAATTTTATTTTTTTAAGTTTGCTGTTTTAATTTCTGCATAGTTAACGTACAGTGTTATATTAGTTTCAGCTGTACAATGTAGTGATTTAACAATTCTGTACATTACTCAGTGCTCATATAATAAGTGTTCTTAATCCCATTCACCTGTTTTACCTATCCCCCCAACCCACCTCCCCTTTGGTATCTGTCAGTTTATTTTCTAAAGTAAGAGTCTGTTTCTTCGTTTGTCTCTGTCTCTCCCCCCCTTTGCTCATTTGTTTTGTTTCTTAAATTCCACATTTGAGTGAGATCATATGGTGTTTGTCTTTCTCTGACTGGCTTACTTCACTTAGCATAATACTCTCTAGCTCCATCCATGTTGTTGCAAATTGCCAGATTTCATTCTTTTGTGGCTGAATAGTATTCCTGTGTGTGTTTGTGTGTGTGTGTGTATACCATATCTTCTTTATCCATTCATCTGTCAGTGGTTACTTAGGCTGCTTCCATAGTTTGGCTATTGTAAATAATGCTGCAATACCTACAGAAGTGTATGTATCCTTTTGAATTCATGTTTTTGTATTTTTTTGGGTAAATACCCAGTAGTATGATTATGGATCATAGGGTAGTTCTGTTTTTAACTTTCTGAGGAACCTCCATACTCTTTTCCACAGTGGCTGCACAAGTTGCATTCCCACCAATAGTATATGAGGCTTCCTATTTCTCCACATCCACTCCAAAACTTGTTGTTTCTTGAGTTTTTTGTTTTAGCTATTCTGACAGATGTGATATAATATCTAACTATAGTTTTGATTTACATTTCCTGATGATTGATAATGTGCATCCTTTCATGTGTCTGCTGCCATGTGGATGTATTTTTTGGAGAAGTATCTTTCATTTCTTCCTTTTTTTTTTAAGATTTTATTTATTTGAGAGGGAGAGAAGGAGAGAAAGCATGAGTAGGGGGAAGGGTAGAGGGCAGAGGGAGAAGTAGACTTTCCACTGAGCAAGGAGCCCCACATGGGTCTTGATCCCACGACTCTGGGATCAGGACCTGAGCTGAAAGCAGATGCTTACTAGACTGAGCCACCATTGCTGTCCATTTTTTAATTGGATTATATTATTTTAAGGTATTGAGTTTTATAAGTTCTTTATATATTTTGGATGATAACCTTTTATCGAGTTGTCATTTGCAAGTATCTTCTCCCATTCAGTGGGTTGTCTGAGTTTTGTTGATTGTTCCTTTTGATGTGCAGAAGCATTTTATTTTGATTAATTCCCAATAATTTATTTTTCCTTTGTTTTCCTTGCCTTAGGAGACACATGTAGTGGTAAGTTGATACAACCAATGTCAGAGAAATTACTGCCTGTGTTCTCTTCTAGGATTTTTATGGTTTCACATTTAGGTCCTTAATCCATTTTAATTTCTTTTTGTATATGGTTTAAGAAAGTGGTCCAGTTTCATTGCTTTGTGTGTAGTTGTCCAGTTCTCCCAACACCATTTTTTAAAGAGGCTTTTTCCTGTTGCATATTCTTGCCTCCTTTGTCAAAGATTAATTGACCGTGTGAACATGGGTTTATTTTTGAGCTCTCTATTCTATTCCATTGATCTGTACACATACTTCTGTGCCTGTACCCAAATATTTTGATAACTATAGCTTTGTAGTATAACTTGAAATCTGGAATTGCAATGCCTCCAGCTTTGTTTTTCTTTTCAAGATTGTTTTGACTATTTAGGATCTTTTGTGGTTCTACACAAATTTTATGATTGTTTGTTCTAGTTCTATGAGCAATGTGGTTGGTATTTTGATGGGGATTACATTAAGTGTGAAGATTGTTCTGGATACTATAGACTTTTTTAAAAAAAGATTTTATTTATTTATTTGAGAGAGAGAAAAAGCACAAGTGGGTGCTAGGGGGAGGGAGAAGCAGGCTTCCCATTGAGCAGGGAGCCCCATGTGAGGCCCAATCCCAGGACCCCAAGATCACAGCCTGAGCTGAAGGCAGATGCTTAACTGACTGAGCCACCCAGGCACCTCTAGTAGAGACATTTTAACAATATTTTTTCTTCCATCATGATCATGGAATACCTTTGCACCTATTTGTGTTGTCTTCAATATCTTTCACTAATGTTTTATAGTTCTCCCAAGTACAGGTCTTTCACCTCCTTGGTTAAGCCTATTCCTAGATATTTTTTAAAAATACTAGGTAATTAAAAAAATTTTTTTAAAATCTTTGGTGCAGGTATAAGTGGGATTTCTTTCTTAGTTTCTTTTTTCATTATTAGTATATATATTAGTATATATTATTAGTATACATATTAGTATATAAAAATGCGGATTTCCATGCCTTGATTTGTATCTCACAACCTTACTAAATTCGCTTATCAGTCCTAGTAGCTTTTTGGAGGAGTCTCTAGGGTTTTCTGTATATAGTAACATATCTGCAAATGGTGAATGTTTTACCTCTTTCCAATTTGGATGCCTCTTATTTCTTTTTATTGTCTGATTGCTCTGGCTAGGACTTCCAGTACTAAGTTAAATAAGTGAAAGTGGACATCCCGGGATTGTTCTTAACCTTAGGGGAAAAGCTGTCAGTTTTCCCCCATTGAATATGATATCACCTGTGGGTTTTTCATGTGTGGCTTTTATTATGTTGAAGAATGTTCATTATCTATATATCTATCCCTATTTTGTTGAGGGTTTAATCATGAATGGATGTTGTACTTTGTCAAAGACTTTTTCTGCATCTACTGAAATGATCATATGGTTTTTATCATTTCTCTTATAGGTGTCATGTATCACATTGATTTGCGGATATTGAACCACCCTTTAACCTTGGAATACGTCGTTGTAAAATATTTCATTTATTTATCTGAGAGAGAACAAGAGAGAGCACAAGCAGTGGGGAGGGGCAGAGGGAGAGAGAGAAGCAGATTACCTGCTGAGTCAGGAGCCCAGTGTGAGGCTGGATCCCAGAACTCTGGGATCACAACCTAAGCCAAAGGCAGACACTTAACTGAGCCACCCTGGCATAAGAATTTGTTTATTTCTATTTATTTATCAATTATTGCTATATAGTTTTTCATAATATTCTCTTATAATTTTTTGCATTTTCTGTTATTTTTGCATTTCTGTTATTTCTCCTCTTTCATTTCTGATTTTATTTTTTTGATTCCTCTTTTTTTTTTTTTTAATAAGTCTGGCTAAAGGTTTATTGGTTTTGTTGATCTTTTCAAAGAACTAGTTCCTGGTTTCATTGATAAATTCTACTGTAATTTTAGTTTTTATTTGGTTTCTTTCTGCTCTAATCTTTATTATTTCTTTCTTTCTACTGACTGAGTTTTGTTGTTCTTTTTCTAATTCCTTTAGATGTAAGTAAAGTTGTTAACTTGGGATTTTTCTTGATTCTTGAAGTAAGCTTATATTGCTGTAAACTTCCCTCTTAGATCTCCTTCACCATGTCCCAGAGATTTTGGATCATTGTGTTTTCATTTTCATTTGTCTCATGGAATTTTTTATTTCTTGGTTGACCCATGAATGTGTGCTCTGTGGATTTTTTTCTTGGGGTTGTTTTGTTTCATAGTATCGTGATCCAAAAAGATGTATAGTATGACTTGAGCCTTTTTGAATTTGTTGAGACTTGGCTTGTGGCCTAATATGGGATTTCATCTAGAGAGTGTTTCATGAGCCCTTGAAAAGAAGGTGTATACTGCTGTTTTAGGATGGAATGTTCTGAATATATCTCTTAGATTCATCAGGTGCAGTATATCATTCAAAGCCACTATTTCCTTGTCAGTTTTCTGTTTGGATGATCTGTCCATTGATGTAAGTGGGGTGTGAAAGTCCCCTTCTATTATTGTATTACTATTATTTCCTTTATGTTTATGTATTTGGGTGCTCCCATGTTTGGTGCATAAATATTTATGGTTGTTATATCCTGTTGGATTGTACCGTTTATGATTACATAGTGTCCTTTTTGGCCCCTTGTTACAGCCTTTGCTTTAAAGCCTGCTTTGTCCAATATAAGAATTGCTGCTAAGGGCTTTCTTTTAACATCCATTTGCATGATAAATGTTTCTCCATCCTTTCACTTTCAGTGTGCATGTTCCCTTAGGTGAAAGAGTCTCTTGTTGGCAGTATATAGTTGGGTCTTTTTTTTTCCCCCTATTATTCATTCTGTCACCCTTTGTCTTTTGATTGGAGCTTTTAGTGCATCTACATTCAAAGTAATTATTGATATATATGTATTTATACTTGTGTCATGGTATTTTTTTTTTGTACTTTCTGTTCCTTTTTTCCCTATTGTCTTCTCATGAATAGTTGATGTCCTTTAGTGAAATACTTGGATTCTTTTTTCCCTACTTTTTGCATATCTATTACTTTTGTGGTTACCATTTGGTTTATATATAACATCTTCTGCATAAAGCAGTCTATATTAAGCAGTTGGTCGCTTAATCTTTAACTTAATCTTTATTCTAATCTTAATCTTTAATCTTTATTCCTCTCCTCTCCACATTTCAGATATTTGATATCATATTTTATAACCTTTTGCTTTGTGTTTCTCTCGACTGGTTTTTACAGATAGACTTAATTTTTGCTTTTGTGTTTCCTATATTTATTACTTTTATGTGGTTTTTGTTTTCAGCTCACAGACTCTCCCTTAACATATGTTGTAGGGCTGGTTTAGTGTCAAAAACCCCCTTGAAAGTGTCTCAGTCACATCATTGTTCCTATAGAGGTGTGATTATATGCAGTGGTTCTGGAGTTTTACTGTAGCTTTCCTTTGTTAAATCAGTGAAGTTACATCCCATTCCTTCATTAACCTATTCAAATCCCAGGCTTTGGAAGTGGGAACATTGTTTTTGCAGGTATAGAGTTAGAGTTAATAACTATAGAGTAGGGGCACAGTGTTTAAGCACCCATCTCTTGGTTTCAGCTCACATTATGATCTCAGGGTTGAAAGATCGAGTCCCATTTCAGGCTCTGTGCTCAGTGTGGCAATTACTTGATGTTCTCTCTTCCTCTCCCTCTACCTCTCCCAATTATGCTCTCTCCTCTCTAAAACAAAGAAGTAAACCTTTTTTTAAAAAAAACTATAAGGGACATAATTCTGCAGTTTAGAAATTTATGTTTTTGGAAATCAGAATTTATTAGTCTAAAAGGGTGTTAATTCCTCAAGAGTGTCAGTTTACAAGATCACCAATATATTTCAATAATATTGTAATTGCTCAAAATTCAGTAGTAATTCTGGCTACTTTTTTGGATATCCACCTCAGTTGGCCTTTCTCCGCTGGAGTTCTGTGAGAATATTAAGCTTAATGCCCTAAGGCATCCACTGTATGTAATACTATATTGTGCATCTTGTAAATGAACTTCTCTTCTGTGTATCTGGATTGGTACTAATTATGTCCCATTCTTTGTGAAATAGAATAGTCATTTAAATTCTGATTTGTAGTTCAGATGAGGAGCTTAGATGAGAAAGGCTGCCAGAGATCTTACAGTTTTAATAGAGTTAATTTGCAGATTGCTGTGTAATTATCTCCTGTTATAATTATTAAAACAGGAAGAAGGAGGGAGTCAAGAGTTTAGTTAAGGAAATAATAATGAAAACAGAAATCTCCCTTTGATCTGTGCCAGGAACATATTCCTTGATTTTTATACTATAGTCATTTTCTCTTGAAATAGTAAAGAACAGAAGTCTTCAGATGAATGTCACAGAAATCTGAGGATGTTTTTCACCAGTGCTTTCTTCAACCATCTAGGATCCTGGGTGTCACTCAGTTATCCTTATCCTCAGCAGGATCTGGTCCCTATTGTGCTCCTATCATGAGAGAAATGAGTCCTTAGATCCTTTTCTTAGCAGATGGTGGTTTCTCCTATTTTAGAGGGTGAGATTGAGGCTGTCAGGTGGAGAGGACTCCAGTCTTCAAGCCCATTCTTAATTCTGGGATCACACATAGACACACTCTCTTCTACCTTGCATCCTTCCAGTGTGTCCTTTTGTCACAGTGTTCATTTCAGAATTAAGCTTCTTTCAGGAGACTTGCTGCTTCCTCTTTCCTATGCACCCCTCCTGTTGCATCTACCTCCTGCTGCCAAAACCTCATTGTAGCTGGCTCAAAGAAGATGCTTCGGAAAGAAAATGGATTTATTTTAACAAAATGTATGATGAAGAATTTGGTTGATTTTAGTATTAGATGAAGGTCTAAGCTCTTCATATCAACAAGAAAATAGAAGACAAAAACTTCAGGAAAAATGAAAAGCTCTAGTAGAAAGTCATTGTCCAAGTAGGAGGAATAAATATGGCATAATTTTGAGGGGGCGCTGGGTGGCACAGTTGGTTGGGCAACTGCCTTCGGCTCAGGTCATGATCCTGGAGTCCTGGGATCAAGTCCTGCGTCGGGGTCCCTGCTCCATGGGGAGTTGGCTTCTCCCTATGACCTTCGCCCCTCTCATGCTTTTTCACTCTCTCTCTCTCAGATAAATAAATAAAATCTTTTAAAAAATGGCATAACTTTGAGGACTAGAGTTTAGGAAAGATAATCCAGTTGACTTTGATTCTTGAAGTATTCTCAATCTAACAGACAATTTGAGGGGTATAGGATTACATTTCTCTTTCTGTCTGTGCAAAACACTACTTGATGCTGCTGTAATTATCAATTATATAATCATAATATTGGAAATGCTCTTTAGTAGTGTTTAAGTTTAGAATCAAAGTATAGGAAAAGCATGCATGACCTAAGGATAATTTACAGACTTTAAGAGTATAAAAGTATAGATGAAGATTTTCAGAAGAGGAATAAGGGTGGAGAGAGCTAGTAGAAGCAAGGCAGGTCTTGATCTCAGTGTTTTGAGTTCAAGGCCTGCACTGGGCTCCATGCTGCGGATGGAGCCTACTGAAAAAAAAAAAAAAGTAAAATAGTTATATATTTAACCCAATGTATTTTAAATGTTATTTTAACATGTAATCAATAGAAAAATTAATAAGAATATTTTTTGTATTAATCCTTCAAATCTGGTGTAGATATTACACTTTTAGTACATTACTCCCCACTTCTCATTTTTCAAAAACTTATTGATGTCTTTCATTTTATGTGTTACTGTCTCTGCTCCCATTTGTTTTGTTTTGTGGCTCTATACCTTTCCTGTAATTTTTGTGGAGTTTGCTGAGAGAATATAGATAAATGTCTATGCTTCATCAACAAATAACCAGAATTTTATTTCATACCCAACAACTTTAGTCAGGTGCGACGTATATAGTAGGTGTTTATTAAGAACTGGTTGAACAGATTAAAGAGGTGCTGTCTTTATACATAAGTTTAGCTCTGCTAGATGATAACTTACAATGGGGTTTTTAATATCTTATAATCTACTATTTAAGAGACTACCTCTCTTTCTCTTTATTTCTGCTAAACTTTTTACTTAGTGGAACATTGCCTGAGGAAGTTTGGGAGATGGTTTAAAATGAAACATGAGTGGGGCACCTGGGTGGCTCAGTGGGTTAAGCCACTGCCTTCGGCTCAGGTCGTGATCCCAGGGTCCTGGGATCGAGCCCCACATCGGGCTCTGTGCTCAGCCGGGAACCTGCTTCCTTCTCTCTCTCTCTGCCTGCCTCTCTGCCTGCTTGTGATCTCTCTCTGTCAAATAAATAAATAAAATCTTAAAAAAAAAAAAAAGAAACATGAGTTTGGAAAACATATCTTGTTTTAAAACTTAGGTTTCTGAGGTGCTTGGGTGGCTGAGTTGGTTGGGCATCCAACTCATGGTTTCATGGTCTCAGGGTCTGGGAATCAAGTCCTGGGTTGAGCTCAGAGCTCAGAACTGACTCGTCCCTCTTCCTGCCCTTCTACCACTTTCCCCCACTCGCACACATTCTCTCTCAAATAAAATCTTTTAAAAAAACCAAAAAACCCTTATGTTTCTTTCCCTTTGCATCATAATCTTTTCCTTTGTCTTTATGTCCTTTGTGATTTTGTTCATTGCAAAAGAATGTAGAGTGATAGTGCTTACAGGAATCCTAGAAATTATGTAATTTAAACTTTTGATTTTTAGGAAACTGAGGGTAAGGCTGCCTTGGCTTCTTTCTTGGTTCCACCACTAACTTGGGACAAGTTTCTCAATCGTTTTGGCCTGAGTTTCCTCCTCTGTAAAATGGGAATAAAAATACTGTCAGTGGGAGGGTATATGCTATGGTAAGTGCCATGAATTGTGTAAGACTGATGAATCACAGACTTGTACCCCTAAAACAAATAATATATTATATATTAATAAAAAAATACTATCAGTGTTTTAGGATTGTTGTGAAGATCCAAGAAGGTAATTAAAATTCTTAGTACTGTGCCTGACATACCATAAGAGCTCCACATGTTATTAATCATCATTATAATAAACTGCTAAATAAGAAGCTTAGGGAAATAAATGGCTAAGTTTGGGCTTTACACATAAAGAATTATTATAAACGTCTTTTCTGAGTTAGCTATTATTTTCTTCCCTTCCTCCCTTCTTCATTTAAAGCTAATCACATGATTACATATTTCTCTTTTCCAGTTAAAGATCTTCTCAGCATTTCACCCATTACCACATTTGTAAGGACTTACTGAATATAAAATTTAAAATTTAGTTTTTCCTTTAATTGTTTATGACACTTTCAAATGGCATTTTTCCTGTAAAGTTGAATAGTCTCACAGAAGCAGATTTTTTTCCAGTTACTGTAATGCACCTCACTTCCCAGTGTAAATGGGTTAAGTGCCACTCTTGCTTGGGTTTTGCTTAAAAGCAAAGAGAAAGCTCCAAGACAACCAGAGAGGAAATATTCACACATCTCTATGTAGATGAACTCCAAATTCCCCTTTCTGAGCTGACTTGTGCTGTAGGGGACAGAGCACTTTTGATGGGGAGCTTTTGAACCAGCAGGACATTTGGACACCACAGGAAGGTGAGTGCCTCATTCCTTTAGAGGAGTTGGATAAAACTCAAACCCTTGCAAATAGGCTTCTTTTTCTATTATGTGAGGTTCTTTTTCTGCTTTCTTCAGTGAAATTATGGGTCGGAGCCCACCACATGAATTATTCCTTAGTAGACTGGTCTTCGCTAATTTGGGGCAAATCTAATCTTTTGGCAGTTAATGCTTTAAATTGCTGCGGTAGGGGTAAGAAATGATAGGGATCAAAGTTCAGGGGCTGGTGAAAATATGTGATTATATATATAATGGATATCTTTCTGTGAATCTTCTAGGGCCCACAGTCTTGCTACACCCCAGAATTGCTCAGATTTAGGGAGGCTGAATTACCTCATTTGGACCTCAAGAGACTGATGGTTTTTTTTTTTTTTTTGAACAAGACTTTTCAAAAGATTACTATTGTACCTAAATTCAGATAAATGTTGAAAAGGTAGTCTTAAAAAAAAAAAGAAATACATGAATATGTCTTCACTTAAATACATGCTCTTTAAAAGAAAAGTGGAATTAGGGTCTCCAGAGCTTTAGTAGTCCATCCTCACTATCTTTCTGGCTGGAGAAAATTAGACCTAGGACCTTCAAAAGAAGATCCTTTTTGTGTACTGGCATTTTGTGGCAGGAGGGCTGAGGGGCAGTAAATCACTGTCAAACTACTGCAAACTACTGTTTGATTTTGGTGGAACGAGTCTGGGCTTTGGAATAAGATAGTCATGAGTTTGAATCCCAGCTATGCCAAAAATGATTTTTGGACTGGTTACATAATATCACTAAGCCTCAACTTCCATATCTGTAAGGTGGAGATAATAATATCAAGTCCACAGTGTTTTTAAAATTTTTTATTTATTTTTTAAAAAGATTTTATTTATTTATTTGACAAGATCACAAGTAGGCAGAGAGGCAGGAAGAGAGAGAGGAGGAAGCAGGCTCCCCACCGGGCAGAGAGCCCGATGCGGGGCCCAATCCCAGGACCCCAGGACCATAACCCGAGCCGAAGGCAGAGGCTTTAACCCTTTGAGCCACCCAGGTGCCCCCACAGTGATTTTTTAAAAGGGTAAGATTTGGGGCGTCTGTATGGCTCAGATGGTTAAGCACCTGCCTGCAGCTCAGGTCAGGATCCCAAGGTCCTGGGTTTGAGCCTGGGGCCACATTGGGCTCTCTGCTCAGTGGAGAGCCTGTTTCTCCCTCTCCCTCTGTACCACCCCCCTTACTTGGGCACGTATGCATGTGCTCTCTCTCTCTCTCTCTCTCTCAAATAAATAAAAATCTATTTTAAAAAGAGGGCAAGATACACTTTTTGTAATGTAATCAGCATTTGGTAGACTCTCACTATCACATCACGGTTATGTTTTTGTCAGTCTTGCTCCTGACATCTCAGAAAGTTCTTTGTGTGAAGGCATCCTGCACCTCAAGTGGGTTTATACCTTTAAAGCTCATTGTGGTTCTTTGCCAGTTTTTAAAATTTATATATAATTACATGTAACATTATATTAATTTTAGGTGTACCACTTAACGATTAGATATTTGTATATATTGTGAAATAATCACAGTAAGTCTAGTTAACTTTCATTACCCTACATACTTAAGAAATATAGAAGAACTGAATGAGGCTGAGCAACTTGCTGCTTGCTTTCTCCCTCCCATCCGTGGAGTTCACATGTTCTTACTTAAATTCATGGCCAGAATGCTGTACCTAGAATTTATTCCTTTTTTGCCCATCCTTTAAAAACCAGATTCCATGCTATGCACAGTTCCTGGCACAGAATGAGTACCAACATATATTTGTTAGGTGAATGTATGAATAAGTGAATGAATGACTGAAAGTAGGACCAGCCCTGGGAAAAATCACATAGTGATATATTTTCATATGAGTATCATCAGATGAAACTTTGCATCCAGGATGCAGCCTTGAGTGGGAATTGTACTGCCAGAGGACAACTTGTGTGTGTTGAGGGTGGGTGGGGTTATAATGGGGGACTGCTACAGAGTAGAACACCCACACTATTGATTTTGCTTTGGTCATATGAGACAGGATAAAGGAAGGCAGGGATAATTTAACATGCTAACTTTTTTTTCTTTTTTTAAATATAATTTTTTATTTTTTAATTAATGTATAATGTATTATTAGTCCCAAGGGTACAGATCTGTGAATCACTAGGTTTACACACGTCATAGCACTCACCAACACATACCTTCCCCACTGTCCATAACCCCACCTCCCTCTCCCTACACCCCTCCCCCCAGCAACCCTCAGTTTGTTTTGTGAGATTAAGAGTCTCTTATTGTTTGTCTTCCTCCCGATCCCATCTTGTTATCTCTTTATTCTTTTCTTACCCCCCAAGCCCCCAAGTTGCCTCTCAACTTCCTCAAATCAGGGAGAGCATATGATAGTTCTCTTTCTCTGATTGACTTATTTCGCTAAGCATAATACCCTCTAGTTCCATCCACGTCATCACAAATGGCAAGATATCATTTCTTTTGATGGCTGCATGGTATTCCATTGTATATATATACCACCTCTTCTTGATCCATTCATCTGCTGATGGACATCTAGGTGCTTTCAATTGTTTGGCTATTGTGGACATTGCTGCTATAAACATTCAGGTGTACGTGCCCTTTCGGATCACTGCATTTGTATCTTTAGGGTAAATATCCAGTAGTGCAATTGCTGGGTCATAGGGTAGCTCTATTTTCAACTTTTTGAGGAACCTCCATGCTGTTTCCCAGAGTGGTTGCACCAGCTTGCATTCCCACCAACAGTGTAGGAGGGTTCCCCTTTCTCCGCATCCTCACCAGCATCTGTCATTTCCTGACTTGTTAATTTTAGCCATTCTGACTGGTATGAGGTGGTATCTCATTGTGGTTTTGATTTGTATTTCCCTGATGCTGAGTGATGTGGAGCATTTTTTCATGTGTCTGTTGGCCATCTGGATGTCTTCTTTGCAGAAATGTCTGTTCATGTCCTCTGCCCATTTCTTGATTGGATTATTTGTTCTTTGGGTGTTAAGCTTGATAAGTTCTTTATGGATTTTGGACACCAGCCCTTTATCTGATATGTCCTTTGCAAATATCTTCTCCCATTCCCTGGATTGTCTTTTAGTTTTGTTGACTGCTTCCTTTGTTGTGCAAAATATTTTGATCTTGATTAAGCCCCAATAGTTCATTTTGGCCTTGCTTCCCTTGCCTTTGGTGATGTTCCTAGGAAGAAGTTGCTGCAGCTGAGGTTGAAGAGGTTGCTGCCTGTGTTCTCCTCAAGGATTTTGATGGGTTCCTTTCTCACATTGAGGTCCTTCATCCATTTTGAGTCTATTTTCATGTGTGGTGTAAGGAAATGGTCCAGTTTCATTTTTCTGCATATGGCTGTCCAATTTTCCAAACACCATTTGTTGAAGAGACTGTTTTTTTTTCCATTGGACATTCTTTCCTGCTTTGTCAAAGATTAGTTGACCATAGACTTGAGGGTCTATTTCTGGGCTCTCTGTTCTGTTCCATTGATCTATGTGTCTGGTTTTTGATGATGACAGCTTTGTAATAGAGCTTGAAGTCTGGAATTATGATGCCACCAACTTTGGCTTTCTTTTTCAATATTCCTCTGGCTATTCGAGGTCTTCTCTGGTTGCATATAAATTTTAGGATTATTTGTACCATTTCTTTGAAAAAAATGGATGGGATTTTGATAGGGATGCATTAAATGTGTAGATTGCTTTAAGTAGCATAGACATTTTCACAATATTTGTTCTTTCAATTCCTGAGCATGGAACATTTTTCCATGTCTTTGTGTCTTCCTCAATTTCTTTTATGAGTACTTCATAGTTTACTGAATATAGATTCTTTGCCTCTTTGGTTAGGTTTATTCCTAGGTATCTTATGGTTTTGGGTGCAATTGTTAATGGAATTAAGTCCTTAATTTCTCTTTCTTCTGTCTTGTTGTTGGTGTAAAGAAATGCAACTGATTTCTGTGCATTGATTTTTATATCCTGATACTTTACTGAATTCCTGTACAAGTTCTAGCAGATTTGGACTGAAGTCTTTTGGGTTTTCCACATAAAGTATCATATCATCTGCAAAAAGTGATAGTTTGATGACTTCTTTGTCAATTTGGATGCCTTTAATTTCGTATTGTTGTCTGATTGCTGAGGCTGGGACTCCTAATATTATGTTGAATGGCAGTGGTGATAATGGATATCCCTGCCATGTTCCTGACCTCCGTGGAAAAGCTTTCAGTTTTTCTCCATTGAGAATGATATTCACAGTGGGTTTTTCATAGATGGCTTTGATGATACTGAGGCATGTACCCTCTATCCCTACACTTTGAAGAGTTTTGATCAGGAAAGGATGCTGTACTTTGTCAAATTTTTTTCAGCATCTATTGAGAGTATCATATAATTCTTGTTCTTTCTTTTATTAATGTATTATATCACACTGATTTACAGATGTTGAACCAACCTTGCAGCTCTGGAATAAATCCCACTTGGTCGTGGTGAATAATCCTTTTAATGTACTGTTGGATCCTATTGGCTGGTGTTTTGGTGAGAATTTTCGCATCTGTGTTCATCAAGGATATTGGTCTGTAATTCTCTTTTTTATGGGATCCTTGTCTTGTTTGGGATCAAGGTAATACTGGCCTCATAAAATAAGTTTGGGAGTTTTCCTTCCATTTCTACTTTTTTTTTTTAATATTTTGTATTTGGGTTCTTTCCAAATTTCCCCTGTGATTTAGTTCTAGTTTCAGAGCATTGTGGTCTGAAAATATGCAGGGAACGATCCCAATATTTTGATACTGGTTGAGACCTGATTTATAACCCAGGATGTGATCTATTCTGAAGAATGTTCCATGTGCACTAGAGAAGAATGTGTATTCTGTTCCTTTGGGATGGAATGTTCTGAATATATCTGTTATGTCCATCTGGTCCAGTGTGTCATTTAAGGCCTTTATTTCCTTGTTGATCTTTTGCTTGGATGATCTGTCCATTTCAGTGAGGGGAGTGTTAAAGTCCCCTACTAATATTGTATTATTGTTGATGTGTTTCTTTGATTTTGTTCTTAATTAATTTATATAGTTGGCTGCTCCCACGTTAGGGGCATAGATATTTAAAATTGTTAGATCTTCTTGTTGGGCAGACCCTTTGAGTATGATACAGTGTCCTTCCTCATCTTTTATTATAGTCGGCTTAAAATCTAATTGATCTGATGTAAGGATTGCCACCCCTGCTTTCTTCTGATGTCCATTAGCATGGTAAATTGTTTTCCACCCCCTCACTTTAAATCTGGAGGTGTCTTTGGGTCTAAAATTAGTTTCTTATAGACAGTATATTGATGGGGTTTGTTTTTTATTCCATTCTGATACCCTGTGTCTTTTGGTTGGGGCATTTAGCCCATTTACTACATTCAGGGTAACGATTGAGAGATATGAATTTAGTGCCATTGTATTGCCTGTAAGGTGACTATTACTGTATATTGCCTATATTCCTTTCTGGTCTACTACTTTAGGCTCTCTCTTTGCTTAGAGGACCGCTTTCAATATTTCCTGTAGAGCTGGTTTGGTGTTTACAAATTCTTTCTGTTTTTGTTTGTCCTGGAAGCTTTTAATCTCTCCTTCTATTTTCAATGGTAGCCTAGCTGGATGTAGTATTCTTGGCTGCATGTTTTTCTCATTTAGTGCTCTGAATATATTATGCCCGTTCTTTCTGGCCTGTCAGGTCTCTGTGGATAAGTCTGCTGCCAATCTAGTATTTTTACCATTGTACGTTACAGACTCTTGTCCCAGGCTGCTTTGAGGATTTTCTCTTTGTCAGTAAGACTTGTAAATTTTACTATTAGATGATGGGATGTGGACCTATTCCTGTTGATTTTGAGGGGGGTTCTCTGCACTTCCTGGATTTTGAAGCTTGTTTCCATTGCCATATTAGGGAAATTCTCTCCAATAATTCTCTCCAATATACCTTCTGCTCCCTTCTCTCTTTCTTCTTCTGGAATCCCAATTATTCTAATGTTGTTTTGTCTTATGGTATCACTTATCTCTTGAATTCTCTCCTCGTGGCCCAGTATTTGTTTGTCTCTCTTTTGCTCAGCTTCCTTGTTCTCTGTCATTTGATCTTCTATATCACTAATTCTCTCTTCTGCCTTATTTGTCCTAGCAGTAAGAGCCTCCATTTTTGATTGCACCTCATTAATAGCTTTTTTAATTTCAACTTGGTTAGATTTTATTTCTTTTATTTCTCCAGAAAGGGCTTTTATTTCTTCAGACAGTGTTTCTCTAATATCTCCCATGCCTTTTTCAAGCCCGGCTAGCACCTTGAGAATTGTCATTCTGAACTCTAGATCTGACATATTACTGAAGTCCATATTGATTAGGTCCGTAGCTTTTGGTACTGCCTCTTGTTTTTTTTTGTGGTGAGTTTTTCTGCCTTGTCGTTTTATCCAGATAAGAATATATGAAGGAGAGAATAAGGTACTAAAAGGATAGCAAAGGAAAATGTGCTTTAACCAAGTCAGAAGAGACCCCAAATCGTGGGGGGAAGAGAGGGAGTAAAAAGTTCAGGAAAAAAAAATAAAGAAAAAATATATATTAGACTGGTGAATAGAACAGAGTCACCCACTTAATTTTGGGAGTATTTTGGTCTCTTAGAAGAAACTACCTCCTCAAATTTTAAAGAATGAGGAAAAAAGAAAAAAATACACACACACACACACACACACATAAAATAGGGGTAAACACGATGAAGGGGTGGAATATGACTATAAAGATGAAAATTTTTTAAAAAAACTTCTAAAAAAGGAGTTAATAAGATAAGCTGGTTGGGAGAATAAAGAAAAAGACAGTGGAAAGAATTTGTTCAGGCTGGAGACTAGAACAAAGCCCTGTGCTAGATTTAGGGTATATTTTGATCTATTAGAAGAAGTTGTATCCCAAATTTTTTTTAGAAGAAAAAACCCTATATGTATACAAAAGATAAAGTTAGATACAATGAAGGATAAAATATGACTATAATAATGAAGGTTTAAAAAGATTTTTTAATGAAAGATACTAAGATAAACTAGTTTAAAAATGTTAAAAGAGGAAAGACTAAAGTTAAAAAAATTTTAGCTTAAGAAAAAAATAAAATAAAACAAAATTAATTAACTCTGTAAGACTACAGAATCATGGGGAGAAAGCCATGAATTCCATTCTTTGCTTTCTCCTCCTCTGGAATTCCGCTATTCTGCCTGGTAAGTGAACTTGGTCTTGGCTGGATTTCTTGCTGATCTTCTGGGGGAGGGGCCTGTTGTAGTGACTCTCAAGTGTTTTTGCCCAAGGCGGAATTGCACCACCCTTACTAGGGGCCTGGCTAAGTAATCTGCTTGGGTTCAATTTCTGGAGCTTTTGTTCCCTCAACACTTTCCATAGAGTTCTGGGAGACAGGAATGAAAATGGTGGCCTGAGAAAATGGTGGCCTGAAAAGAGGTGCTGAGAGCTTGGGACCCACTCCTCAGTGTGCCCTCAGAGAAAAGCGCTCAATCACTCCTGTCTCCCTGGCCTCTGGCCACGCTCCGAGCTCACCTAGCCTGTGACCAAGCATCTCTGTCTCTGGCATACAGCTCCACCTAGAATCTACAAATCCAGCAGATCCCTGCGCTCTTCCAGGGGGTCTCCCTGGATCTTGTGGTATCTCTGCTCACAGAGCAGTGATCTGACTGTGCCACAGTTTAAGGTAACCCCGAGCTGAGAGCTCACTCCTTGGCTCCGTCTCTGTAGGCAGCTTCCCTGCTCTAATACCTGCAAGCTCTGCAACACTCAGACACCCCCGATCCTTCTGTGACCCCGCGGAACCTGGGACAATGCTGTCCCTGCATGGGTTTCACCCTGGCTTAGCCCCTGAGCAATGTCCCTCAGTGGAGCAGACTTTTAAAATTTCTGATTTTGTGCTCTGTTGTTCCGCTGCTTGCTGGGAGCTGGCCCCTCCCCCCATGGTCCATCTTCCTGTCTCTTTGGATTCACTTCTCCGCAGGTCCTATTTTTCAGAAAGTGGTCAATTTTCTGCTTCTAGAATTGCTGCTCTTCTCTTCAATCTCCTGTTGGATTTGTAGGTGTTCGGAATGGTTTGATAATCTAGCTGATCTCCTGCTACCTGATATCATCTCAGCCTGCTACTTCTCCACCATCTTCACATGCTAACATTTTTAAGAGAAACTGGAAGATGAAGCATCTCCTCCTTTTTTTTCCTGCTTCTTGTCTTGTCCACAGGCACTGTGCATAGTCAGCAGTAATTGCTTGGGTTTGTTTTCAATCCTTCTTCTCATAACAGTAACTACTATTGAGTTTATACTTTAAAGATAAGATACCACGGGTTACTTAAGTGACATCACTATGTATTCTAAGAGTCCTTTAGTCCAATGTGGAATTTTCATAGTGATGTTTGAGAATTCTGGGCATCTCCATTAAATGCTGTATTCAAATGAGATCCCACTAATGAGAAATTATAGTTCTAGGAAGTGACTTTTTACTGAAGACAGTTGTTCAAAACTGCTACATTTGGAAGTTAGGGCTGATGACCTGGGGAATGCAGGAAATGATTTGATTTCCTCCAGAGCATGGCATAATCTGTGTATTTTCTAGAGCCCAGAGTCTTTCTACACCCCAGAATTGCTCAGATTTAGGGAGGCTAAATTACTCATTTGGACTTAAAGACACTGATGGGTTTTTGTTTTTGTTTTTGTTTTCTGAACATGAATTTTCAAAAGATTATTCTTGTGCCTAAATTCAGATAATTGTTGAGAAAAGGTAGCCCCCCCCAAAAAAAGTAATACATGAATATGTCTTCACTTAAATAAATGCTCTTTAAAAAAAAAAAGTAGAATTAGGGTCTCCAGAGCTTTAGGAGTCCATTCTCACTATAGGTAGCAGTAGGTTTGGATGAGGGTGATGTGGAATACCAATCGCACCTTTTTCATGAAAGAAAATTCTCTACAGTTTGCCAGTTACTGTGCTAACACGGTAGAGCAAAAAGTCCTCCCCTACACAGTATATCCATTCACCATGGAGAGGGAGGGCGCAGCAAGCAAATTCACCACCACCTCTCTCCAAGAGCTGAAGCTCCTGACGATCTGACCCTGCAAGGTCATGGTGACCACTGCTATTTCATCTAGTGCATGCCACAAAATACTCCAGGTTTTAGGAAGCAGCATCACACTGTTGACCATGGTACCTATCCCTGTAGCGCTGTCCAGGGCTTTACAGTTATTTGAACATTCTGTAGTCTTCATATGCCACATCTTTATAGGGCAATCAGAAGATGCACAAAGTCCATCTTATGTCAAAGTAGCTTCACTAATGAAGAGGGGATGAATGCAAAATTCCTTTGGAGTTTTCCCACATTTTAAACTATGAATTCTAATTTTCTCATCAGAAGAAGCACTAAAGATGTGACTACTTTCTTGAGAACAGGTGACACCTTTACTGTGCTCAAAGGGAGTGGGGAGGATTCTTTTCTTTAAATATTTATTTTAAAAAGAGAGAGCGAGAGTGAGTATGAGAGTGAGCCTGAGTAGGGCAAGCGACAGAGGGAGAGAATCCTCAAGGAGATTCCCTGCTGAGCATAGAGCCTGGCTCAGGGCTCCCTTTCACAACCCTGAGATCATTACCAGAGCCGAAACCAAGAGTCAGTAGCTAACAGACTAAGCCACCCAGGCACCCTGACTCAAGGGTCTTGTCTTTCTAATGACTCAAGTCTCTTGTTCATGGTCTCCTCCCTTAATTATCAAAGAAGACTTCACAGCATCACAGCCATGGTGAAGATTTTGGTTTTGAGTTCTCTTTCATCAAGACTGTGGTTAGGTCTGATGGGTTTCCCTGTTTTGGAGTGTATCACTCCAGTACCAGATTTCATCATTTCCTCCAGGAGATAGTACTGGATAAATTCTGCCAACTTCTCCCTTTTTTTAACCATCAACATTTGAAAGTCTGAGGGGACCTGTCCTTTGGGTTCTCAAAGTCTCCTTCCATTTAAGATACAATCAGTCAAGTAGTTTCCTGCAACTAAGTGATGATAATTATTTTCCAGATCCACCTGTCTGAGATTATGACCAGATTTCCTTGGCCAGAGTTTAGAGTGAACTCAAACTCTACAACTGCATATTTACCCCCCTGATTTACTCCCACAGATAACTAGGATGGCCTTTGTGCACTGATTTTGTTAGTTGAACTCCCATTTTAACTTATTTCTAAGTTCCTTAGAGGCACCTCAGATTAGTTCCTGTTTACTACCCACAAGAAGTCATATTGTGATGGTCCTCTGATGTGTGAAGGCAAGTGGAAGAAGCACTGGAGGGCCAGGGAAGTGGTAGAATGAGGGGCATCATTATTCATCACTGCTTGTTAGCTTTCCATAGTCATTGGCTCATTTCTCAGAAGCTCCACACCTTGTTGCACTTAATGTGATATTTGCTATTAGTATCCATGCTTCTGTCTCTGCAAGTAGATCGTGGTTCTCAACTCTTTTTCCTTCTCAAACCCATTTGGAGGGATAATTTATATGGAGCCATTAGTTACAGTAGCTCACTTTGGTATCCTCTCCATCTTCTGACTCCCTTCTCCTTGTTAAAAACCACTGAACTAGAGTGAGGTTGGGACAGGATCATCTTTTATTCTAAATACCTAATGTGTGGCTGGGACACTGATGAGTGAATGAGAGAATACTTGAGATCACCAGATGAGTCAAGGGGGTGCCAGGATTAGAGCACTTGGGCAGTGTCAATTTCTAGAATGACCCTCTCTGCAACTACTGCGATTTTTTCTAGTTTTGTCTCTGAGTGTGACTTAGTATTGATGATTTTTTGAGAAGGATTTTTAAAATTCACAAATAATAGATGAGTACTCTCATTTTAAAGGAGGCAAGCAGTAATCATTAATTGTACAATGTTTTATTCAATAGTTAATACTGATAATTTCTTTAAATTAAAACCTCTTGTCAGAATAATAATTTTAGTTTTCACATCCATAATTACTCATTTATTGAGAATTTGAGCATCATAGTTTTTATACAGTTTTCATGGTAGGGCCTCCCTCCCTTTCCAGAATGATTTTAGGACTAGTATAAAGGCATGTCTTCTAGGTAAGAAATGGAGAAAATTAAGACAATGTTCTGAATAGTTAGGCACTGACAAACGCCATTAATGTTACAACTAATTTTGAAGAACACATTTACTCTTCATTAAAAAATTTTAAAATTTCTCTTTGTTTTGTGCTCATTTAAATAAAAATGGTAATTTCCTGAGAGTGTAACTACTGCTATTGAGTAACAGGTGGTTAGTTTTGCTGTTATGTAACCAGTCTCTTATTGTTTCCTGATAGTATTTTTACCATTACAGACCCAAGTTCTCATTCTGCTTTATTGCCCTGGGCATTTTCAGTTAGTAAGATATTTCAATTGGTTTGTATATGAGAAAATTTTAACCTGGTGGTTTTCTCCAGAAATGATGCATGTGAATTTTTCTCAAATGATTTATTTTGTTGAGAAATCTTTTTCTTTTTTCCTATAATGATCTGTCAGATGAGATGTGGAGTCCTTTATTCATTCCAGAAATGAGTAATTACTTTTACATTTGCCTTATCCTTAGATTATCCCACCATCTCTTTGTGGGATGAGACATAGAGTCCGCAGCCTTTTTGTTCTAATTGATTCTGTTAACAATATTGTATGCCTATCATGTACCAGTAGGTACTTAAATACTTAGACTTTAGAAAGGAGTAAGAAGAGCTTCCCCCAGGCAGAAGCTCTGTGTACAGAAGCCAACAAGTAAAGTGCTAAACATGATTCTGTGTGACATGTGCTACAGTGGAAGTGGCATTTGCCAAGAATGAGGGGGAAAGGACATTGTAGACAGAAGGAACCACATGAGCAAAGCATGGGGATGTGAGATACCATGGCACTTTTGAGAAATTAGGAGTCGTTCCATCTGGCTGCGGTGCCTGAGACCTGAGGCAGACATGATGGTCTCTGATCTATACAACTCACAGTACTTTTTTTCTTGGTGGCTGGTGTACTTTTTGTGTTACATAGTGGAATGAATTTTGGGTAAATTAAATGTTGACTGGGGCTGATGAAGAAATTGTGAAGGGATCCATGTGATGAAAGCCAAAAATATAAATTAAAAAGAAAGTCAGAAAAAAAAAAAAACAAAAAACCAAAGACTCTCCCTTAAAACCCCCAGAATCTGTTTGTCGCTAAGAATGGAGTTATTTAAAAGAGATAGGAAATCCTGACTGATGATGTTTTCAGTTCTCTCCTCAGCCTGCCTGCATTAACTTGGGGATGATGGGGGTGTGGGCACTGTGGCTGCTCCTTCTACTCTGCAAATCCAGCCTGGCGGGTAAGTTGACAGATGCCCTTTTATGGATTATATGATTCTTACTAAATTCTTTGGACAAGAACTGTGAGCTGGAGTGCAAAGGGACTCCTGGACCTTGGGCATATGTGGATGAACAACAGGGGATTTGTGAACTCCCTGAATTTCTGTGGATGGGTGCGTGCATGTTGATGTGTGTGCAAATTTGGCAAGATGGCCTATCATAGTTTCAGAGGGAGATATGACCCTCCAAAAGGCCAAGATCCACTGTGTTAGAGTGGTAGTAAGTTCTTATCTCAATAGTTTTTATGATAGGAACAGTCATTTCATGTAAAACACACACGTAAAAACAAAAATATATAACCACAGTATTTTCAATAATTTCCAAGGATATAAAGGGAAATGATGACATAACATATTTTACAATGTTCCAACTTAAGACTATGGGACAACTTAAGACTATGGGCCTTGCAGATTTATTATCCATTACTTTGATTGCATCTTATATTTAGAAGGATTAGGACCAGAGAGGGAAATTGGGGATTGGGTATTGGGAATGTAGAGAAGGCATCATGTCATGTAGCAGTTTGCTAGGGCTCTCATTACTACATATTGAGTGGCTTAAACAGCAGAAATATATTTTTTTCATAGTCCTGGAGGCTGGAAGTCCAAGATCAAGGTGCCCATGGAGTTGATTTCCTGACACCTCTCTCCTTGGGGCATAAATAGCATTCTTCTTGTTTCCTCTTTGTATGGTCATCCCTCTGTGTGTCTTAATCTCCTTCTCTTATAAGAACACCAGTTGGATTGGATTAGGGCCTACTTTAATGGTAGGTGGTAACTAATGGTCTCAATGGTAACTAAAACCTTATGGTCTCAATGGTAACTAAAACCTTAAAAACCTTATCTCCAAATAGAGTCACTTTCTGAGGCAGTGGGGGTTGGGACTTCAACATATGAATTTGAGCATATATAATTGAAACTGTAACATGTAGTAATTGGGGGTGACCAAGAGGTGGTCATAACTCACAGATAACATCTTCCAGACCTCTCCTCTGGCATGGACTGCCCTGTAGCCCCCTGGGATATATCTGTGGTCCTTAGGAGTTTTATAAAGACCCAAGAGTACTGGCATGTACTCTAGAGTGTTAAGGTCATGAGAACACATGAAGAGAGAAAACCACTGATAAAATGAATTCTTCTCCCAAGTCTTAGAATCCTGGATATTCAGAGCAGACTGTCTATTTTTTTACATTAGTCAGGGAAAGTTGTTTATGCTGCACGAATAAGCAAGCCCCATATCTCAGTGTTTAAAACAGCAAACTCTGTATGTCCATTAGAGGTAAGCAGGAGCTCAGGGTGATGAAGGCTCTGCCACCCTAAGATGCTATCATCTCAGCATGGATTTGCAGGGTGTGCAGGAACAGAGGAAGAAGAGAAAGGAGAATCATGCACCACAACTTAAATGATCTTCTCACATGGCCATGCCTAATTTCAAGGAGGCAAGAAAGTAAGATCTTGCTGCATGTCCAAGAGGGGGAGATATTGATGAGCACTAGAAATACTACTGAATGCACATTTTATTTATCACAAATGTGTTCTATAACACTAGAGTAAGGGATTAAAATATTTCATTCCAAAATATGCTACTTTGACATGGGGATTATTTTGTTGTAGAGGCAGAGAATCAACAGATGCAAAAATGAAGCCTGCTGCCTTAGTTTCCCGCACATATTTACCTTCTTGTAGTTTCCTACCCTCGGAAAGTTAAATTCCTTTTCTTTTGTCTTGTTTGGCCTGCACAAATTTATTGTATTTTTGTTAAGATGCTATGTGAGCCCAAGATCTAACCACCTCTTCTAATTACTTTTCATTGAGGTTTCTCCTGAATGATATGCACTGCATGCATTAATAAACTGGTTTTTGTTTTGTTTTGTTTTTTGTTTGTTTGTTTGATGTGGGATTTGATGTGGGGCTCTATCCCAGGACCCTGGGATCATGACCTGAGTCAAGGCAGATGCTTAATGACTGAGCCCCCAGGCGCCCCTGGAAAATCATTTTTAAAACCATTTTCTCTTTTCCTGATACCTGGGGAACCAGATGGTTCTGATTCTGGGAGCCAGATGTTTGATTCCTTTTCTGACTTATGGCTCTTATATATGTTAATTACAGCTTCTGAAGGAGTGAAGGGAGGTATTCAGGGAAGACTGGGAAAGTAAAGTCACTGAGTTTTTACCAGGGTGTGTTTGGATCCACAGGGATCTGTTTCTACATTGGTTTTTGTGGCTGGTTCTGAATCCAGCCAATGCAAGGCAAAGTAAGAATGAAAAAGAAATAAAATATGACTGTAGGAGGCCAGAATGAGAATAACACAAGACAAAAGAATATTCTGGGGATACAAGAAAAAACTTCTTGTTTCCTCATTCTCCAACAAAGGCTTAACTTTGAAATCCTGCTAAGAGTTGGTGTGATGGGTATAAGTGAAATGCGTGAAATGAAGTAAGGGGCAAGCTAATATTCAATGAATATTAAAAATAAACAAACTTGTTCAAAGGACTAAAGAGCAACCAATGTGTAAATACACACACACACATAAGCCCACTGCCATCATTTCTGAGTCATGGAGGCAGAGAGTTGCTAAGTGTGAAGGTTGTTCCTCTGGGGATATTATGGGCTGAACTTTGCATATTTTCAGACTTTTCGGGTTTTGCATATTCCTGCTGGCAGTTGTGAAGTGTGGAATCTGTTAATCTGGAATTTTTAAAAAATTATTTTAATCTAATTCCTATGTAGTTAACATACAGTGTTATATTAGTTTCAGGGGAATAGTATAGTGATTCAACACATCAGTACATCACCCAGTGTTCATCATAAGTTTCTCCTTAAACCCCATCACCTATTTCACCCATCCCCTGTCTACCTCCTCTCTAGAACCATTAGTTTATTTTCTAAGAGTTTGTTTCTTGGTTTTCCTCTCTCTTTTTTCCCTTTGCTCATTTGTTTTGTTTCTTAAATTCCACATATGAGTGAAAGCATATGGTATTTGCCTTTCTCTGACTTAACTTTGCTTAACATTATACTCTCTAGCTCCATCCATGTTGTTGCAAATGACAAGATTTCATTCTTTCTTATGGTTGAATAATATTCTAGTGTGTGTGTGTGTGTGTGTGTGTGTGTAACATCTTCCTTATCCATTCATCTATCATTGAACATTTGGGCTGCTCTCATATCTTGACTATTATAAATAATGCTGCAATAAACATAGGGGTGCATGTATACTTTTGAATTAGTGTTTTGTATTTTGGGGGGTAAATGCCTCATAGTGTGATTACTGGATTGTAGGGTAGTTCTATTTTTAACTTTTTGAGGAAACTCCATACTGTTTTCCATAGTGGCATTCCCAGTTTACATTTCCACCAACAGTGCAAAAGGTTTCCTTTTTCTCCAAATTCCTTACCAAAACTTAACACTTTCTTATGGTTTTGATTTTAACCCTTCTGACAGGTGTGATGATAAGTGAAGTTGAGCATCTCTTCATGTGTTGGTTGGCCATCTGGATGTCTTCTTTGGAGACATATCTGTATGTCTTCTGTTCATTTTTAAATTGGATTATTTGAGTTTTTTGTATGAGTTATGTCAGCTCTTTTTATTTTTGGGTAATAACGCTTTATCAGAGATGTCATTTGCAAATATCTTCTCCCATTCCCTTGGTTGCCTTTTGGTTTTGTTGCTTGTTTCCTTTGCTATGCAGAAGCATTTTATTTTGGTGAAGTCCCAATAGTTTGTTTTTGCTTTTATTTCCCTTGCTTCAGGACCTTTATTGAGAAAAATGTTGCTACGGCTGATGTTGGAGAAATTACTACCTGGCTCTCTTCTAGGATTTTTATGGTTTCAGGTCTCACATTTAGGCCTTTCATCCATTTTGAATTTATTTTTGTGTATGGTGTAAGAAAGTGGTCCAGTTTATCTCTTTTGCTTATTTCTGTCTAGTTTTCCCAACACCATTTGTTGAAGAGAATATCTTTGTTTCATTATTTGTTCCTGCTTTGTTGAAGAATAATTGACCACATAATTGTGGATTTATCTCTAGGTTTTCTATTCTATTCTGATTTTTGTGCTAGTACTATACTGTTTTGATTACTGCAACTTTGTAGTATAACTAGAAGTATGAAATTGTGATGCTTCCAGCTTTGTTTTTCTTTTTCAAACAAAACTGCTTTGACCCTTTGGGGTCTTTGTGGTTCCATACAAATTTTAGGATTGTTTATTCTAGTTCTGTGAAAAATACTGCTGGTATTTTGATAGGGATTGCATTAATTGTATACATTGCTTTGGGTAGTATTTTTTTCTTCCAGTCTATAAGCATAGAACGTCTTTCCATTTCTTTGTGTCATCTTCAATTTCTTCCATCAATGTCTTATAGTTTTTAGAGTATAGGTCTTTCATCTCTTTGGTTAAATTTATTCCTAGGTACTTTATTATTTTTGGTGCAATTGTAAATGGAATTGCTTTCTTAATTTCTCTTTCTGCTACTTCACTATTAGTAGCATTATTAAATATATTAAATATAACAGATTTCTGTATGTTGATTTTGTATCCTGAGGCTTTAATGAATTCATTTATCAGTTCCAGTAGTTTTTTGGTGTAGTCTTAAGCATTTTCTATATATTATATCATGTCATCTGCAAATAGTGAAAGTTTTGCTTCTTCCTTACCAATTTGGATGCCTTTTATTTCTTTTTGTTGTCTGCTTGCTGTGGCTAGGACTTCCAGTACTATGTTGAATAAAAGTGGTGAGAGTGGACATCCTTGTCTTGTTCCTGATCTTAGGGGAAATGGTTTCAATTTTTTCCCATTACTCTGATGTTGGCTGTGGGTTTTTCTTTCTTTCTTTCTTTCTTTCTTTCTTTTTTTAAGATTTTTAAAATTTATTTGAGAGAGACGGAAAGCAAGCACAAGCAGGCAGAGGGGCAGAGAGAGTGGGAAAAGGAGGCTCCCTGCTGAACAGATAGCCTGACCCGGGGATCATGACCTGAGCAGAAGGCAGACATTTAACCAACTGAGCCACCCAGGCACCCCAGCTGTGGGTTTTTCATATAAGGCCTTTGTTATATTGAGGTATGTTCCCTCTATCCCTATTTTGTTGAGGGTTTTTTTTTTTTTTTAATGAATGGGTTGTACTTTGTTAAATGGTTTTTCTGCATCTATTGAAATGATCATATGGTTTTTATCATTTGTTTTATAGGTGTGATATATCACACTGATTGATTTGAGAATATTAAACTACCCTTGCAACCCTGGAATAAATCCCACTTGACCACAGTGAACAATTTCTTTTAATGTATCATTAAAACATCAGTTTCCTAGTGTTTTGCTAAGGATTTTTGGATCTATATTCCTCAGAGATATTGGCTTGTAGTTTTCTTTTTTGGTGGAGTCTTCATCTGGTTTTGGTATCAGGATAACGCTGGCTTCATGGAATGAATTTAGAAATTTTCCTTCCTCTTTTATTTTTTGGAATAGTTTGCAAAGAATAGATGTTAAATCTTCTTTATATGTTTGGTAGAATTTGCCTGTGGAGCTGTCTGGTCCTGGACTTTTGTTTGTTGGGAATTTATTGAGTACTAACTTGATTTCCTTTCTAGTAATGGATCTGTTCAGATTTTCTATTTCTTCCTTTTTCAGTTTTGGTAGCTTTATATTTCTAGGAATTTATCCATTTCTTCTAGGTTGTCCATTTTGGGTCATGTAATTTTTCACAGCATTCTCTCACATTTGTTTGTCTTTCTGGTTGTTATTTCCCCTTTTATATTTGTGATTTTATTTAGTTGGGCCCTATATCTCTCTTTTTAATGAGTCTGGCTAGAGGTTTATCAGTTTTTTTGATCTTTTCAAAGAACCAGCTCCTGGTCATTGATCTGTTCTATTGTTTTTTAGTTTCTACATCATTTATTTCTGTTCTAATCTTTATTATTTCTTTCCTCCTGCTGGTTTGTGGTTTTGTTTGTTCTTTTCTAGCTCTTTTGGGTATAAGGTTAGGTTGTTTATTTGAGGTTTTTTTTTTTTTTTTTTGCTTCTTGAAGTAAGCCTGTATTACTATAAACTTCCTCTTGAACCACTTTTGCCAAGTCTCAAAGATTTGAACCATTCTCTTTTCATTTTCGTTTGTTTCCAGGGAATCTTTCTTTTTTTTTTAAGCTTTCATTTATTTATTTGACAGAGAAATCACAAGTAGGCAGAGAGGTAAGCAGAGAGAGAGAGAGGGAAAGTAGTCTCCCTGCTGAGCAGAGAGCCTGACGCGGGGCTCAATCCCAGGACCCTGAGATCATGACCCAAGTTGAAAGCAGTGGCTTAACCCACTGAGCCACCCAGGCTCCCCACCAGGGAATCTTTTATTTCTACTTTTGATTTCTTTTTTGACTCATTCATTGTTTAGTAGCATGTTGTTTAACCTCTGTGAATTTGTGGTCTTTCCAGATTTTTTCCTGTGGTTGACTTCTGGTTTCATAGTATTGTGGTCAGAAAAAAATGAATGATATCTATGATTTCAATCTTTTTGAATTTCTTGAGACTTGTCTTGTGGCCTAATATGTGAATGTTCCATGTGGGTCTCTGTGCCTCTTGGATCTGCAAAGGGCACTCTGTGTCTCTTGGAAGTTTTCAGCCCTTATTTCTTCAGATAAATGTTTTGCCCCCTCTCTTTTCTTCCTCTGGACTTCCTATAATGTGAGTGTTTTCATACTTGATTGAGTCACTGAGTTCCCTCAGACTGTTCTCAATTTTCATATTTTTCCCCCTCATTTGCTCAGTTTGGTTACTGTCTATTACCCTGTCTTCTAGGTCATTATTTCTCTGTTTCATCTAGCCTGCTACTTATTCTATCAAGTGTATTTTTAATTTCATCTGTTGTGGTCTTTATCTCTGATTTGTCTTTATCTCTTTGTTAAGTGTCTTACTTATGTCCTCTATCCTTTTCTCCAGTCCGTGAATATCTTTATGCTCATTCTTTAAATTCTCTATCAGGCATATTATGTCTGTTTTGCTTAGCTTGCTCTGGTTTGGTCCTATTCTTTCACTTGGATATATTTCTCTGTTATCTCATTTTTTGGTAACTGTCTGTGTCTGTTTCATATGCAAGATAAGTCAGCTATGTCTCCTGCTCTTGAAGGTAATGACTTTAGGAAGACGAGGTCCTGAAGTACCCTGCATTGCAATGTCCCCTGTTCCCCAGGACCTAGCTCTTCAGGGAGTTTCTCCTCTGGAGGTTGCATGTGTCTTATGTTCTTGTCTCTTTTTGCTTCAGTTCAGTTGTCTATAGTTAGTTAGTTAGTTGTCTATAGTTGTCTCTTTGCCTGTTGTGTGTAGTAGTTGGTTCCCCGCAGTTATGGCTTGTATTTAAACAAGTTACACTCTGGTCTGCTTGCTAATTGAGACCTGGAGCTGCTGTTGGTACTGGCCAGCCTAAGTGGATCGGTAAAGGGCATGTGGGACGGTCTTGCCCTTTTAACAAAGCCTCAGGCTTTTGCAGAGCCTATCACCACCAAGACCTAGGCTTTGCAAAAGACACAGGTCAGGAGAGGCAATGCTGGTGAGGTTTGTATTGATCTTCTGTGGGAGGGCTCTGCATTGCTGGGGCTGAGGCAAGTGTGGCTGGACAAGGCAGATACATTGAAGCATGGGGTAGGGGCTCAGGGCAAGCAAGTTAAATAGGGAATGTGGGGAAAGTGCTGGTTCCCACAGATTGCTATGTATTTATGCTGGGGGCAGGGGTGGGAAATGGTGCATACCAACTCCTTTGATCCTGGAGGAGTCTTTCTGAGATCCCTAGCTCTCCAAGACACTCCCAGTAATAAGTAAATCACTCTCCCTCCCATTTGCCACCAGTGATTTTCTGTCTTTCTTTTTTTAATAAGATTTTATTTGTTTATTTATTGTTTGTTTGTTTATAGAGTATGCAAGTCAAAGGAGAGAGGGAATCTGAAGCAGACTCTGTGCTGAGTGCAGAGCCAGACACAGGGCTTGATCCCACAACTCTGGGATCATGACCTAAGCTGATATTAAGAGGCAGATACCCAACCAAATGATCCATACATGAGCCCCTGCCACCCAGTGGTTTTCAAACTGCTGGTTCTCCACTGTATCTGCTCAGGCTTCTTGTCATGCTATCTCTTTAAGGGTGAGGACTCTGCTTCCTAAGGCCCGCAGAGCTCTTCTAGAGCCAAACACCTTATTTTAAGAATTCCAGGCATCGAGTCCTACTGTTTGTAACTCACAACATCAGGCCCCTCTTGTTTTCAAAGTCAAATGTTATGGGGGTTTGTTTTCCCCATTTTGAGTCCCCAGTGTGATTGTCTGTTTCTTGCCTTCACTATACTCTCAGCTCCCTCCTGTTTGTGGGTGGCCATGATCCCCTTAAGTCTCAAATCTCATCTCTGCCTTTTCTCTACCTTTGTTTGCGGGGTTTGTTCTTTTAGTCTTCAGTTCTTTTTCTGGAATATTCAAACTGATATGAATGCTACCTAGTAGTATCTGTGGAACGAGGTGAGGTTAGGGTCCTCCTACTCTGCCGTCTTCCCGGCAGCACAAGATAGAAAATCTGACTGCACTGATGACTAATGGGTGCTTCAAGGATGGGGGCAGCTGTAGGGGCACCTGGGTGGCTCAGTCAATTAAGCGTCTGCTCATAAGGTTGAAGTGTGGCATAGCTGAACATTTTGTGTTTTTCTCTTTTCCACATACCATCCACTGCCCAGTTACCCAGACTGGTTCCATCATTTGATGCTTTACTTAGTATTTTACTAACACTTTATATTTGCCTGGCATTTTAAAGATTTTTGCTTCTCAAATGTCACTTTTTTTTTTAAAGATTTTATTTATTTATTTGACACAGAGAGATCACAAGTAGGCAGAGAGGCAGGCAGAGAGAGAGGAAGGGAAGCAGGCTCCCTGCTGAGCAGAGAGCCCGATGCGGGACTCGATCCCAGGACCCTGAGATCATGACCTGAGCCGAAGGCAGAGGCTTAACACACTGAGACACCCAGGCGCCCCTCTCAAATGTCACTTTTGATTAAGAATGTAAAAAGTGTTTTTTTGAAGGTAGAAATGTAGTTCTTCAAGGGGAATAATTGAAGAAAGGGAGTTAGATTCTTTCCTTGGCCATGAATGGGAGAATCTATTGTATGTATCAACTAACCAAAAAAGACCAGCTTTTGACCTGCCTGTTTTCATTAAATGATTGTGTTGGGGTGTGTGTGTGTGTGTGTGTGTGTGTGTGTGTGTACTTATATATTTATGTATGTATGTATTTGTTTGTTTGTTTATCTAGTTCTGCCTGCTAAGCCTGAAAACATTTCATGTGTCTTTTACTATGAGGAAAATTTTACTTGCACCTGGAGTCCAGAGAAAGAAGTCAGTTATACTTGGTACAAAGTAAAGAGAACTTAGTAAGTATGGGAGCTTGTGTGCTATCAGTGGGAGTAAGGGAAGGAGGCAGAGGCTCCTGGGTCACTCATGATTCGAGTCACTTATGAAATGAAAGGTTTTCTTCATTACAGCTTCTGGTTGACCCCTATTTGTGTCCAGTGTCTAGGATGACATCTTGGCTGCTATAGCCATGTGACAGTATGGTCACAGTATGGCGGTGGGAGGGGGAAGATGTAGCTTCATGATTACCTCCTCTGAGAGGCACTGACTTGGCTGAGAGTGTCACCAGTTATAAGCACAGTGAAAAAAATATGTTTATTTACTGTATTCAGCTATATTTGTCCTCTTTCCAGAATGTGCCATAAAACTGTTCATTCTTCATGAACTCAGTTATAGTAAGTGGGGTTATAAACCCATAACTGGGAGACACATTTCTCTCAGTCTGCCACTAATTTGTTGTGCGACCCCTGTCAAACAATACTACACCAAGACAGTGATTCCCAAAATTTTCACTATCTCAAGCATCCCTTTTTATTCTAACCCTATTAGAATAAAAAGTTGAAAATTTTTATTATAATCTTAGCCAAAAGCTAGATGTTTTAGTGACTATGGGAAGGGAATTTTTTGAAATTTTGAAAATAGCTCATGAAGCACTTTATTTTCTTCATGTTCCCTAAGAATAAGGAAACCCATGTTAGGAAATATTGAAAGATGATCTTTAAACTTTTTCCATTTCAGAAAGAGAGCCTGTAATTCCAACTTTTTGTTTTGTTTTGTTTTGTTTTTAAATACAAGATCTCATATATGTTCTTTTTTTCCCCACTCCTTGAAAATTGGTAACTAGTGTTATCAGGGAAGTCTACTTCATGCTTTGCAGTAGAAGAAAAGGAAAAAAGCACACACTATTCTTTGCAGTACTCATGTATCCATGTTATATCAGGGAGATGATTTAAAATAGAGGGCAGGAAACTTTTCCTATGAAGGGACAGACAGTAAATATTTTAGGCCTAGAGGAGACTGGATTTCTTTGAAACTACTGAAAACTACTATTGTTGCAGGAAAGCTGCCACAGACACAGTATGTAAACCAAGGGACCAGACTGTTCAATAAAACTTTATCTGTGAACACTGAAATTTGAATTTCATATAATTTTCACACACCACAAAGTATTTTCCCTTTTCTATGTTTTCCCCAACCACTTAAAAATGTAAAACCTGTTCTTAGTCTCTGTGCCTTACGAGAAGAAGAGGTGGGCTGTATTTGGTCAGCAGGCCTAGTTTGCTAAGCCCTGGTTCTGAAGATCAGAGTGATAAAGGCCCACTAATCCATGGTCCAAGTGTCTTACCTTCTTTCAGACTTATTTGTTCGAGGCCCAGTGTTGAATAGAAAGTACCAGTAGAATGTAAATCTGAAAACCTCAATTAAGTGTACTCCTATTTTTCCCTTTTAAGGAGTCATCCCCCTCCTTCCATCACTCCCTATGGATTATCATTATTCTCACCCATTGGTCCTGTAGAAGTAGGAAATACCTGAGTGTACTTTTTTTTTCTTTCTTCTTCAGATTTTATTTATTCATTTAAGAAAGAGACAGGGAGAACATGGGCAGGGGTGGGAAGGAAAGGGACAAGCAGACTCCTTGTTGAGCGGGGAGCTCAACATGGGGCTCTGTTCCAGGAGACTGAGATCTTGACCTGAGCCGAAGTCAGATGGTGCCTCACACCAGGGTGTCCTCAGGTCTGTATACAACCCCTGTAGTTGGCCCCAGGCCTGCTGGGCTCTCCAGTACTCCCAGACTGGTTTGTAGTTTTGTAAGTTTATCACTGAGAATATCTCTTCCAGGTAGAAAGGGAGCATTTCTTGTGGAAGGTCAACCCTGAGAATAGATGGTGGTGGGTCGGTGGTATGAACAAAATGTACTGATGCTCAGAAATGATAGGAATGGATTTTTCCTTGAGAAAGAATAAGGAGACTTGGGATGCCTTCAGGGAGAGAGTGACTTTTGAACTGAGGTATGAAAGAGCCCTTCAGGTGCAGAAAGGGAAGAAAGGTTATTCCTTAGAGGTTACAGCATTAATAAAGGCAAATATATTCAGCTACAGTGATAGTACTCCTAACAATGATAGTATCATTTCACTGTTAGACCCAGTGGCTGACATTTTAAAAGAACTTCATGCATATGAGCCCATTTCATCCTCATAACAGTGCTATGTCATAGGTACAATACTACTCTCATTTTAGAGATGAGAAAACTCAGGCACAGAGAGGTTAGGAAACTTACCCAAGGCACAGAATTCAAACCTGGTGAGCTTCCAGAGCTTGTGCTTGGAACCATGACCCAACAGTACTCTGGAGGCTGTTTTTGCACTGCTCAACAATAGCAGAAAGCCTTTAAAGTCTTTTCTACTTTCAAAATTCCATGCTTCTGTACATTTAAGCTTTGCTCCATTGCGCCCAGCCCCACCGAACATTGGCATCTTGCAAAGTAGGATATTCCCTGCCTATTTCATCTCTTATATCATCATCCCCCAGCCATGGGGACTAGGGCTGTACCCACCCATTGGATTCCTACCAGTCTTTGTACTTATCTTCATTAAGTTATAGCTTGATAGGATTTAAGTTATCTTTATGCCCAGGAAAAAAAACTTAATGAGTTTTCTGAAAATAATGTATGGCAGTGATAAAAATTCTATCTGAAAAATATAAAGAGTGTAAAAAAAATCACTTGAAATTCCACCACCAGAGGTAAAATTTTAACATTTTGATGAATACTTTTCAGACATCTCTGAGAATGGTTATATAAATATATAAGTTTATATAAATGTGATTATTATGTACATAATACACATCCTTTTTTTTTCCCTTTCACCACCAATAGGAGTATGGGCATCTTTCCATATCAGTAACTTGATTTATTAAAAACTATTTTAATTCTATTTATGTATCTATCATAGTTTATTTAACAAATCCTCTTTTATCTTATTTTTCTTTTAAGGATAATTTCTCAAGGCTAGAATCTGGTGTTTTCAGGATCCTAGTCAGTATTTCTTACCAATAGGGAATGTATTACAAGCATAGATTTTGCTGGACTTACAGAGTTCCAAGGAAGTCTCTATGGCTCATAACATCTCAGGCAAGAAATGGGTAACTTTGATCTCTCCTTGGAAGAGATAAGGAAGGAATTTGGAGAAAGGAGCATCATATTTGAGATGATATAGTCCTCAAGAGAAACCCAGAGTGAAACTAATAAACACATGCTTAATATATTAAGTATGGCTTTGTTTCCAAACTACTGTACTAAACTCATGTTGAATTGCTTTTTCCTTCAAAGCTCTTATGGATACAAAAGTGATATTTGCCCAACTGATAATTCTACAAGGGGAAATCATGCTTCTTGCTCCTTTTTTCCTCCAACAATAACAAACCCAGATAATTACACCATTCAAGTGGAAGCTCAAAATGCAGATGGTATAATTAATTCTGATATAACACATTGGAACTTAGATACCATAAGTAAGTATCGTTTCTTATTCCTATATGCTCTACTATTAAAAGATAACCCCTCCCCTCTTTTTCTCAGAAGAGATGTAAACATAAAAGTAAACTCAAAGCTCAAGGAGATAGTAGGTATACCAAGGGTTATGGATATGTATGAGGGTTCCTTTCTCTCCACATCCTCACTAATGCTTGATATTTCCCGTCTTTTTGATACTAGTCATTCTCTCTGGTATGAGGTGATATCTCTTTGTGGTTTTGATTTGCATTTCTCCAATTATGAGTGATGTTGTGCATCTTTGCATGTATCTTTTGGTCTTCTTTTTATATTTGGAAAATGTCTATTCAGGTCTTCTGCCCATTTTTAAATTCAAATTGTGTGTGTTTTTTTGGTTTTGAGTTGTATGAGTTCTTTATATATTTTGCATATTAGTCCGTAATTGGATATATCATTTGCAAATAAATGTCTTTACCCATTTAGTAAATTGCCTTTTCATTTTGTTGATTTTCTTCACTGTGCAAAAGCTTTTTATTTTGATGAAGTCCAATAGTTTGTTTTTGCTTTTATTTCCCTTGCCTGAAGAGACGTATCTAGAAAAATGTTGCTAAGGCCAATGTCCAAGAGATTGCTTTGTTTTCTTTAGGAGTTTTATGATTTCAGGTCTCACATTTTAGTCTTTAACCCATGTTGATTTTATTTTTATACACGGTGTGAGAAAATGGTCCAGTTTCATTTTTTTGCATGTAGCTATCTAGTTTTCCCAGCCATTTATTGAAGAGACTGTCTTTTCCCCATTGTATATTCTTGCCTTTTTTGTTATATATTAATCGATGATGTAAGTTTGTGTTTCTTTCTGGATTCTCTATTCTGTTCCACTGATCTATGTATCTGTTTTTATGCCTGTGCTATATTGTTTTGATTACTATAGTGTGAAGTCTTGGATTGTGATACCTTTAGCTTTATTCTTGTTTTTTCAAGATTGATTCGGTTATTTGGGGTCTTTTGTGGTTCCATACATATTTTAGTATTTTTTTCTAGTTCTGTGAAAAGTGTTGTTGTTATTTTGATAGGGATTGCATTGAATCTGTATTTTGTTTTGGGTAGTATGGGCATTTAGAACATTATAATTTGTCCAATCCATGAGCATGATACATCTTTTCAGTTGTTAGTCTTGTCTTCAATTTCTTTTATCAGTGTCTTATAGTTTTCAGAATACAGGTCTTTCACTTCTTTGTCTATATGTATTCCTAGGCATTCTATTCTTTTTGATGCAATTGCAAGGGGGATTGTTTTCTTAATTTGTCTTTCTCCTACTTCATTACTAATGTATAGAAGTGTAACAGATTTCTGTATATTAATTTTATATCCTCCAATCTTGTTAAAATCATTGTTTTTAGAATTTCTAATGCAAGAGGATATATACTGATTGAATAGTGTTATTTAAGAAGACAACGGTTTTATTTAACATAATATTAATTTTGGTTAAAAAATACACAAATACTTATATAGAAAAAAGCCTGGAAATACACCAGAATGTTACAGTGGCTCTGGTTTATGGCATTATGGAGGTTTAAATTTTTCTTTCTTTTTTTTTTTAAGGGTTTATTTATTTATTTGATAGAAAGAAACACAGCAATAGAGAGAACATAAGCAGAGGGTATGGGAGAGGGAGAAGCAGGCTTCCTGCTAAGCAGGGAGTCCAATGCAGGGCTTGTTCACAAGAACCTGGGATCATGACCTGAGCTGAAAGCAGATGTTTAACGACTAAGCCACCCAGGCACCCCTAATTTAAACTTTTTCTTTGTATTTTTCCATATTTAAAAAAAATTTTGGCAATTTTTTGCCATGCTACTTTTAAAACCAGAAAAATATTACATATTTTGAAAGAGAAAGATTTTGAGTGATAATGTTTGTAACATTCAAGGAAAGTGAGAGATGCTTTCTACTGGACACTTTTGGGGGTTGAGCAAAGAGAGGTTGAAGGGAGTGGAGATAAGGGAAACAGCCCATTTTCTAGTTGTGTGATCTCTTCTTTTGACCTCCTTTCTTCTTGGCATAAGATCTGAACCAATCAGTAAAAGGTGCATTTGCAGAAAAGTCATAGAAATGTATCTTCTCCTCACTGGCCATTCTTTTTTTGGTGGTGGGGGAGGGGTGGGATAAACAGGTGTGGCACCATTCCTTTTGCCCTGCCTTCCCAACGCCATCTGCATATAGCCAGTTACGAAATATGCATTATCATTTCCTTTCTAGTTTTCTTTTTTTCAGTTTTAGATGGATGTTACTAGCATTTTTTGATCTTTTTGCATATATGAGAAAATTTATGATGATTTTTATTTTCAGTGAAAATTGAACCACCTGAGATTTTCAGTGTGCAATCAGTTTTGGGCATCAAACGAATGCTTCAAATAAAATGGATAAGGCCTGTGTTGGCTCCTCTTTCATCTACTTTAAAATATACTCTTCGATTCAGAACAGTAAATAGTGCCCGCTGGGTAAGTTATGCCATTATGATGTTTCTATTAGAGGGCCCAGAGAAGAATATTATTGATAGCCTTTTTTTGACCCGGAATCATTTCTCCCCCCATTTTCTACCTTAAAAATGGAAGACAGACAATAGTGGGTGCTTTTCATCCCAATTTCCCTTTTCGGCCTTTTAGAATGTATAAGTGTTTCACTGTAGGCATCTTGCATTCTGAGTACACTTTAATAAGCACCACTTATTAAAAGGTGAGAAATTTACTTTTGCATTCTGCTCTGATTTATGTCTAGATGTGTTGGTGGCCAGAGATTCTACAGCTTGGCCATTTCCTGTTTTATTTTTTCAAACTTTTATGAAATTGTGATATATGACATATTTAGAAAAGTGAACAAAACCTAAATATTACATTTAATAAATTATTATTAAGTAAGCACTTATGTTAAAAACCAGTGAGGTCCAAAAAAGCATGCCAAGGTCCCCGGCCGTCCTTTCCTGAAGATATTCACCATATGTCCCTAGAGCTTTTATTTTGATTTTTCATGGTAAATACTTCTTCACTTTTTCTTATGGGTTGGCATAGTAGGAATCCATATATTTTGTGTTTTGTAAATATTTGGCTTCTTTCAATATTGTACTATTAAGATTCATCCATGTTATATAATCCTGGAGTTTATATATTTTCATTGTTGTGTAGTACTCCATTATATAAACACAGAAGAATCATGGCTTTAATTTGCATTTACCTGACTTTTAATGAGCTCATTTACCTTCTCAGGTGTTTATTGGCTCTTTGGAGTCCTTCTTTGTGAAATGTTGATTTAAGTTTTTACACGTTTTTTTTTCTTCTAGTGGGTGGTCTGAGTTTTAAATTGACTTGTAGGAGTTTCTTATATTTTTTTTCTTTTTTTAAAAATTTTTAATTTTATAAACATATAATATATTTTTATCCCCCAAGATACAGGTCTGTGAATCGCCAGGTTTACACACTTCACAGCACTCACCATAGCACATACCCTCCCCAATGTCCATAACCCCACCCCCCTTCTCCCAACCACCCTCCCGCCAGCAACCCTCAGTTTGTTTTGTGAGATTAAGAGTCACTTACAGTTTGTCTCCCTCCCAATGTTCTTATATATTTTATTTATGGGTTTTTGTTTTTTATGTGTGTTGCAAACACTTCTGACTAGTGGTTTGCCTTTTAACTCTTCTAATGGTTATTTTGAAGCAGAACTTCTTAATTTTAATATTATCAAATTTTCTCAATCTTTTCTTTTATCCATAAAGTCTTATATCTTAAATCGTTTCTAACCTCAAAGTTTAGAGGGTATTCCCATATCTCCATCAATGCAACCTGAAATTATATCAAGTATTTTTTGTAACCACTAAATATTATTGACTCTTAATTATCTCCTAGCCACTTACATCAGTTAAGTCTTCAGGACTTTCCCCCCCACACACAAGATTTTCTAGGAAAACACATGTCTACTATCTTATAACTTGTTTGTTAAGGTAAGTGTAGGTGTTTTATTTATTCTTGTTGTATTTCTTCATGTTGGTTATACCCATCATTTCAGCCAATTTAGAGTCTTTATTCTATCACCCAAAACATACATTTAACTTATTACTTTCTATCTTTGTAATATCTTTGGCTTGGATCACTCTTATTTCTGTATCTTTATCTGATAGTTAAGAAAAACAGATCTGTCAATTTGTGACTATGTCAGAGCCCTGTGGCAAAACATTAGAGACTACTCAGAGATATCAACCGCTTTTTCTTTGAGTGTGGCCATTTATCCAGGTTTCTGTGAATATACTTAATTACCACCATAATCATTCAGCCCATCTTTTTCCAACTTATCCATGACACTATTGCTTGATTCTCCATTGTTGAAATTAAAAGATACTTTATCCATTGCATTGTCTCTTAACCTAGAACCCTTTCAGAAAAGAAAGTTGGTTAATTTTCACTTGTCTTGTATTTAACACAAGAGAAACAATGATGTCCACTCCTTCTCTCAGCTTCCTTTCTATGCCAGCTCTGGAATCATTCTACTAGTACTTGACTACATGTAACATAAGACTCATTAATTTGTAGTTTTGGGAAACATAGAAGGGAACTCTAGACAAGGCAATTCCTGGCAGAGCATAAACTCATCTTCCTTACATTACATGTTATAGTCTAAGTAAACATGAGGACTTGCTAGGGTGGTGTGCCCTTGGGTTTATTCTCTTTGTCTGAGCCCAGAGTCCTATGGCTGCTGAGATAGGATTCAACAGGAAAAATAAACCAAGATCTCTGTTCCTCTAGAAAATTACTGAGCCATGGACAACACTAAGTGAGATCAGCAGGTGTAAACTACCGGAGCATACAGCATGCTCTAGGCCACTTCTTTGGCAAACCCACCCACATCTGCACTCTTCTTTGCTTTATCCCTTCTAGTCCCTGAGATGAGAGGTCCTCTCCTGCTCTTGTGAAGGAAATGAGAGGGAAAGTGGAATGTGTATTTAGTATCTTTCTCCTTTCAGTTTTCAGACAAAATCAGTTCTAAATGCAATTACACCAACCCAACTTTTCCATGGAAAAAGGTCCAAATGTTTAACCCTCCAAGACCTGCTGCTTATCAATCCCTCCAACCTCATTATTATCCTGCCCTTGATTCTCTAGTAGTTCTAAATTGCTAGCTTCCCTTATGCCATGTTGTTTCACTATTCTGTCACATTTTTGCACCTCTCACCCTTTCCCAAACTTTGCTGAATCTGTTCATGCCTCAGAACTCAGTTCTGACGTATTTCCTTCTGAGAACCTGAGCTAGGTGCTCCTCCTCTGTCACTGCACTTAACCCTCAGCACAGTCATTTAAAGTTATCTCTCTGTGCATTAGACTGTGAAAAAAAACCCATATGGCCATATAGCAAGACTTACATTTGTAGGATGCTATATGGGTTGCAAAGCACTTTCTTATACTACAGACAATTTAATACTTACATTTATCTTGTCAATGAGGCATCTCTATTTTTCCTTTTACAGATTAGGAAATTGTGATGTAGAGAGCTTAAATCACCTGTCTAAGACTACAAGTTTTGTAGGTTGCAAACCTGAGCCCAGGTTATCTGACCCTAGGTTTTCACTCATTTGACCATATTTTAGCAACCTCCAGACCATCTTCCTGTTGCCTGTTCTAAGGAGCTTCTGCCCGTATAAGTCCCAGCCATATAAACACTCTGCCAAAGATCTCAAGACTGTTTTGAGAGTTTGATTTAGGCTTGGGCTTTGTACCAACACTTTTGACTCATCTTTTAAAACATAAACACTTTGGGCAAGCTAGGATTTGGCACAAAGTACAGATTGTTAGAAACAAACCTGATGAAGTTAATTAGTGTTTTATTAGGAGCCCGTTGTCTGTGTTGAGCTGGGAAAGTTTTAGTTAAGCCCATATAAGGAGGATCAGTTTGTTCTGGACCCTGTAAGAGCCAAATGCACTTGCCCAGACAAAAAAGCCAAACTAAAAAAGCCTTCCAGGCAGGCACACTGAAAGACTGAGCAGAATTTCTTTCTTTTTTTTTTTTTTTTGCTTTAGCAGTAGGGCTGAAAAGAACATTCTTACATAGTTACATTAGACAGAGCTTTCTGAGAGTGAATGCGAGGACCCCCAACACAAAAGCCAAGCATGTGCTTAAGGAGGCTAGTAAAGCAGGAAGAAAACTTCAAAAGATCGTTTTAAAAGAATATTATTATTTAAAAGAGCATAAAAGGAAAACAGAACTTTATTAGACTTCCTTGTACTTACTTTGTAGATGAGTATGGTTTTCATTTTGATTCATGTATGGAAGTCACCATGTAGTTGCCTTTCTCCCAAAGATCTTAATCTGGTTTCTCCTGGGCCCTATAACTAGGCTTAAGCTGCAGAGGCTACTCTCCTGGAGAGGATGGGTTGTCCCAGTGACCCTGTTCTGCCATTGCAACATTTCCAGGGGTGACTGGAGGAGGGAGCTCACGGAACTTTGGATTCAGCATGAAACGATCCTCACCTTTGGCTCCTACATCTTTTTCCCAGCACCATCTTACTAGGCTGGGAGCTCACAAGTGTCCATTTGCAGCTGGGATGCTCAGCTTTTTGCCACATATACACTTTGTCATTTTGCCCAGTTTCCTTTAGGCCTAACACCTATCATTCTATACTTACTTCACAGCTGTTATATACATATAGGAAATGTCAGAACTTCCTTCTCTCACTAGGTTTTATGGGACTAGTGGGCATCCTCACAAAATAGATATGCCCATTAGTGCAGTTTATTAATTAATTCAATATGAGTTAATATAATCCAACAGCTGAAAGTTCTTATTGCAGCAACAGTGATCATGCTCAAAAACAAGTCTCTGAATTTTTAGTTTCGCTTGGAAAATTGGATTCAGAAGGGACTTTAGAGACTATATAAAGCAATGTGTTCATTTTACTAGTGAAGATACTGAGGTCTAGAAAGGAGAAGTGATTTATTTACCTCTCTCTCTCCATACCACAAAAGAATGTCAAAATGAATGCATGCATCCAGGCTGCTGAGATCCTTGGCAGCCCTGCTGGTCACCCAAAGACCAACAATTTGCTGTGGAAGATTTAGGTAAAGGGAAAGGGTCTAGGAGGGATGAAATCTGTGTTCTGATCCCAGTTCTGCTCATAACAAACCCTGAGGTAATCCATGGTCACTTAACTTTTGAGGCCTTGTCCATGACCCGAGTTTGAACATGATGCCACTAAGGAAGGTCTCTGTTGCCTACTGTTATGTAAGGCCTTATATCTAGGTGTTGGAGTCATCTTCTGTTTTTAAACTGAGACTTGGGTTGCCTGGGTCCTAGGACTCCACCTTGTATTTTCCAGAACAACAAGACTACTCATTCACGTCCAGACCAGGGGCAGGGATCTCTGCCTTCCAAGTGTAGAGAGAGGAAATGGGGAGGGTGGTGGTTCGTGGGGTGACTCACATCTGCTCAGGCACAAATGATCCCCAGGCATGCGTGGAAGTTTATTTATGAAAATTATATTTTTTAAAACTCGAGGTACAGTGCTTCTAGTTCTGAAATGATTGGGGAATGGAGAAGAAAAATGGAAAGATAAAAGAGGTCTCCCATCTAGCTCAGGGTTATCTCTGTCTTTTAGATGGAAGGCAACTTCACCAAAGAAGATATCGATAGAGATGAGACCTACAACCTCACAGGGCTGCAGGCTTTTACGGAGTATGTTGTAGCTCTGCGATGTGCCCCAGCGGAGTCCATGTTCTGGAGTGCTTGGAGCCAAGAGAAAGTGGGAACAACTGAGGAAGAAGGCAAGCTGGTCCCTTGCAATTTCTTTTCTGCCTGGTCTGGTTTCAGGTGACCTGGGCCTAGCCTTATTTGGTTTCATCAAACTCTGTACTTGGGAATCATGGACTCTGGCAGTTTGTACATTCCCTCTTCACAGGGCACTCACTGTTGAGTCCACACCGTAAGTCAGCCTTCCTCAGATGGCCTTAGTTAGCATCTTTTTGCCCCAAAGGCAAAAGAGCACATCTTTAATACTCTTAGAAACTTCTTATACTATATGTGAAGTGCTGTAATATTATTTAAAGATATCCTATGATAAATTAAAGCTGTATATTGTAAACCTTGGAGCTACCACTTAAAGATAAAGGTATAATTAATGAGGGAAAAAAAGTTAGGTTCTTAATGACAGTGAGGGAAAGATAAAGGAACCATACAATGAGTGAATGCTTGCTGTGAGTGAGGTTTGGTGTTCAGACTAATACTTTAACTCTGTGGGGTTGGCTAAAATCCCAGCTTGGCTATGGAGTGCTTTGGGCTAGATACCTATCTCTAAGCCTTACTTTTCTCATTATTTACTCCCCCTTTCCACAATAGAATACAATTTATAAAACTAAGTTAAACGTAGTACCTACTTTTTAGTGTTATTTAAAAAATTCAATGACATAATGTATTTAGCTTACAATAAACATTCAATAAATGCCAGACTTCCTATTATTTTTTTAGCTTTCTATTATTTTTATTAAACCTTCTAGGAGCCCTATAAATGATGTGGAATCACCACACTTGGTGGTGAAGGAGCTGAGTTTCAGAAGTATTAGCCAATTGCTCAGGTCACTCAGCATGGGTTACTGTTCTTTGTAAATCAAGTCTTGCCCAGCACCTCCCCCTCAGCAGTAATAAATGTTTTTTTTTTTTCCCCAATTTATTTATTTTCGGTAATAAATGTTTGATGAATGTATCAGTTTCCCACAGCCACTGTAACAAATTATCACAAATTTAATGGCTGAAAACAGCACAATTTTTTTCTCTTACAGTTCTGGAAGTCAGAAGTCCAAAACAGTTTCACTGGGCTAAAGTCAAGGTGTTGGCAGGGTTGTTACCTTTTAGAGACTCTGAGGGCAGAATATGTTTTTTGTTTTTTTTTTACCGTTTCTAGCTTCTAGTGGTTGCCTGTGTTCCTTGAGGTTTGGCCCCTTCCCCCATCTACTAAACATATCACTCTTTGCGTCCATCATCATGTCACTTTTTTCTCCTCTTCTGTGTCAAATCTCTTTGCCTCACTCTTATAATGACCTTTGTGAAAACATTTAGGGCCCACCCAGATAATCCAGGATAATCTCCAGTTTATGATCCTAAGTTAATCACATCTGCAAAGTCCCTTTGGCCATACAAGATAACATGACCAATGGCAGGGATTAGGACTTAGATCTTTGGGGTACATTTTTCAGCCTAACATGATGAATGAATGAATGAGTAGTTGAACATTTGCTATGTCCACACATCTTTTGTAATAAGGAGGAGAAATGTAAAATGTTCATCCTTCTAACCTTCTGAAGCTTTACTCTCCCTGAATTTCCCCCAGCCACACACTCGGCCATAATTTCAGTCATATTCTCTTAAATCTTATTCTGTTTTACAGCCAAGTACCACAAAAGTTTCAGGTAACATTTGCAATCAATTTCTGTGCTCCCTAGTCCATTTGACAATAATTTATTCCTCTGAATCTTGCTTGAGTTTCCTATGAGACAAAGTTGGTACTAATAGGTGTTCAGCACATTTGCACATATGATAAGATGTCTGGGAATAATCCAGTATCTTCTGAATTTTGTAGCTTCCACTGGAGATGTTCATGTTAGTTCAATCTACACTACCCATTGGTGGATGTAGTTACACAACATGGGTTCATGCAGCACATGGGAAATTGGACTAGAGACTTCCTTTTCTTTCTTTCTTTCTTTTTTTTTTTTTTTTGAAATTCATTTATTTGAGAGGGATGTAGAAAGAATGCAAGCACAGAGGGAGAGCAAAAGGAGAAGCAGACTTCCCGCTGAGCAGAGAGCCTAATGTGGGGCTCCATCCTAGGACCTTGAGATCATGACTTGAGTCAAAGGTAGAGGATTAACAAACTGAACCACCCAGGCACCCCAGGCTAGATAATTTCTAAAGGCTCTTCTCACCCATAGATTCCATTCATCTATGCCACTCAGGCATCTAGTTTTCTATAACAGGCTCTAGAAGTCCAAGAAAAAAAATCACAGAAAATTCCAAATCTTTATGTCTAAGTACTCAGAACAGTACCTTACAAATGGTAAGGGCTATATAAATTATACATCAATAGAAATGCAGACATGATAAAAGAAAACTACTCAGTTTGTAGATCTCATGTAACTTTTGATTAAAATTACATACAATATTTGGGAACACATTTACATTCTATAGACATCACCTCAAAGTGTCTAATGAATACAAATATAATAGTTTACAAATACTAAACAGCACATAAATTACACAGAAAAAAAATGGCCCATTGGTTATAATCTGTAGGAGTAGATAGTTATTGTCTGTCTTAACTGAGCCCTCCCTTTTAAAGGATCAGAAGACAATACATGTAGTATTGTTGAGTGACATGTCCTCTGCCTTTGCTACACCTTCTGGCAGATGGTCTAGGAGATTAGGTTCTACTTCAGGTATAACCCTGTTTTGCACTGCCCTCCTGCCACCCTATAGCTGGTGGTCTTCTCTCCAGTGGCCTCCTGGTGCCATTGTGGCTCTGGATCTTCTGTTAGCTCATGACAGCCCAGCCACTCCCTCATGTCAGTTTCTGTTTCATCCACTTGTTTTGCTGCCAGAAACAAGATTTACTGTTTCAGCTGATTTGTTATTTTGGCTAGTTGGGCTAGAATTCATTAGCAGAGCCCTAGATGCTGGTGTCGTCTGTGCCTGGGGCTGATTAAATCAACCACTTATTTATCAAAGTCACCGCTGTAGAACTTTTGCTTTTGTTTCTCTTCATTTTTTTCAGGATCCCAGAGAAAACTGATGAAGAAGCATCCCCTTGGCCCCCAGCAAATCCTAATTTCCCATTTTCTAATTCATAAATAATTTGTTTCCCTATTTCACAATGGAACGCCAGTTATTTAATACACCTCACCTCAAACCATTTCTAATTGCTTGAAATTTTCTCTTCTAAGTAAAATATGAAACATTATTTATTTTCATTTGGATTTTAATAGATTGATTATTAGGACAATTTATCCACATTTAAGCATATAGGACACTGATGTCATTACATTCTGATATTCTGATCCTGGCTTTATTACCTAAAATCTTGTAACACTGAAACATACATCTCTGTGTTTCAGAAATGGTGATGATATTACTACCATGCTTAATTATAAGGGTGTGGCAATTAAATGAGGCAAATCAGGTAAAATGCTTAGTATAGTGACACTTGGCTAAAAGTTAACTGTTCTTATTAATTGGTCTTCAGCAAAGCACCAGGGCATGTCTGAGGTGTCTGACTGGTGGTAGTTGTGGATATTCCCAGACTGTAATGGAAGCAACATAGCATCAAATTTTTGCTAACGTGTTCAAAGAATTGATGCCTTTGAATATGTAGATATTTCGATGGATTTGGAAAAATTTAATTTTACTCTTACAAACACACTGAATTATTACTTTTCTAACTTTGATTATACTGCAAAGCCATTACTAGCTCATGGTTAATGGAAATTTCTTTCATTGTAGAAGATTTACATGCAACTCGGGCAATGGTTTTACTAAAAGCTGCATCTGTGGGAAGCTGATATTGGGAAGATGGTTCCTCTTTGGCCTTTATCTGCAGGAAATAGGGGCCTCAGTGAAAAAAGAAAACACTTGATTAAATTCATTTACCATCACCATCTATTACAACTAGATGACTGCCTATGGGATAAATCCAAGGAGAATTTCGCTTGTATTTCTAGCCAAGTCCTTGCAATGATTGATTATCTAATAATTAGTTTATTTTATCTCTGTCCTTCAGATGAATATTCGGGGCTGGATTATAATACACCCTTCACCTTTAGATTTGTTTTCTTCTTACTGTCAGTGCTATTATCTCTGAGTCTGACTGAACATAACTGGAATGGAGAGACTCTGCAAGTGAGAGATGGAGTGATAGTCCTTCCAATTCCATGGGTCACCTGTGAAGTCTTGTGACCTTGGGCCCTTGTGCTAGAGCTTTCTTCCCAGAGGAACTCTGTATTCACATCTCATTGGCTAGACAGGTTGAAACCAGCTTTTTGTTCTCTGAGAAAATTGAATACAGGCTGTCTGTCTTCTGATTCTTTATTGAAGAATCGATTTGAAGACATTGATATTGAAGAATATCAATATTCTTCATCAGATAACTTCTGACAGAACTTGTAAGACAGTAAGACGGTTATCTCGGTGGGGCACAAATGAAGTCAAGTTTTTAAAGTCTAAATAGTTTTGATTTCCTGATATGCCTCTTACATAGAATTAAATCTCATCAAGATCAGGGCCTACCAATTAGACTGTTTTACTCATTCCCAGCTTCTGCAAGAGTAGCTGTAGAAATGTGACTCTCCATTGATGACAAAACAGGTTATTGACTTACTTGACCTTTGGCTCATTTTTCTACATTATGAAGTTGTTTTCATTTGGAGTTCAGTAATTTCACCCTAAGACACCTAGTCACCCAAAGTGTGACTGCACATACCTGAAAACAGTCTGTTAGTACTAAAGCAGTTTAGTTCTTGGCCTCAGTGGTTGACTCCATTCTCTGCAGACCTACTTACATTATCTTCAGCCATGTGATTTCCTCAAAAAAAAAAATTCAGAGTTCATTAACTGCATCTTCAATTAGAGACATTTCTTTTCCCAAATTACAGGCCACTAGCCTTCTGGACAGTGCTTTAGAATTATCTGCTTTCTTCTCCTGGCTAACATGTGTAAGTCATTCTTAAACTAGAAACTCAGGATTTTGAAATTATCCCTGTCTGATCAGATCTTCAGAAGCTAACACACTTGAACGATATTGTCTGGGATTATGTTATTCACAGAAGAACTGTGTAAATTGGGTATAACATTATGCCCTTACATTTTATAGAACAGAAATATGAAAAAAGTACATATATCATATTTATGTATTTTGCTCAGCTGTGATTGCAGCCATTGGCCTTTATGTTTCCCATTGTCTTTTTAAGAGGATCCTCATGATAAATTCCATTAATTAATTCATTCCCCTAGTCAGCCATTTGCTCCTTCATATGACTGCTTTTTATCAGGCTATGAGAAACATGAAATTCAATATGAACCTTTTTTGCTTTTTCTGCCACAAAGATCAGCATCAAATTTAAAGCTCAGGTAATGACCTATGGCCTAGCAAAGATTATTTCTCTGCTCCTTTCTTCTTTAATTCTTTGTTATATTTTGTAACATCTTAACATTTTGGGGAGTAGGTCTTATTCTCTCTTTCTTCCTCTCCCTTCCCCAACCTGAAATGCTATATATAATATCTCTATCTATATATCTATCTCCTTATTAGTTATCTGTGTCATTCCCAGCTTTATTGTTTATAGATATTATATCTTAGAGGACACGAGATGTTACATTTCAATCCAGATTTCAGTTATAAATTATATTATGGTACTTCCTATTATACTTTTTAAACTTACATTAAGCCATTGGATCTAAGAGCAGTTTTAGTTTTTACTTTTGGTTGATGTGAATCCTTTGGTCACAAAATGAAGACATCGTGGATTGTTATAGTGCAGCCATCCCTCCACTGATCGCTTTACTCCTCCTGGCTTCCTCCAGCAAACCCTTCCCAACTGCATTTCTAATAGTCCTCCCAGCTAATTTCAGCAAATTCTGTTTCAGGTCCTTTCTGTCTTATGTTGAGCACCTCACTCTGTTTCCTTACAGCTCCCTATGGCCTGGATCTGTGGAGAGTCCTGAGACCAGCCAAGGTCAATGGAAGAAGGCCAGTGCAGTTGATGTGGAAGGTGACCACCTTACAGTTTTGTTGTTGTTGTTGTTGTTGTTGTGTTTCTGTTTAAAACCATTGGTTTTTTACACCTCCAGTAACTGTAATTCTTGAAATTTTACCATCTGTGTTTCCTTCCCTAGAGGCTTTATAATGCCCCAAATCTCACTGTGGTTTCACAGTTCACAAAGCCTCATAGGTCATCTTATAGTTGGCCTAAATACACCTTACAGACCCTGCCCCCTCTCTTCTTTGGTCTGAACATTAACATTTAAGACAGGTACAAAGTGCAAGTGCAGGAAGCATCTTGACCTTCTGGGGAACTACCCCTGCACCTCCCCGCCATCCCCCACTGACCCAGGCTGGCTGTAATATTGTATAACACCTACTCCTACATGGGAGAAAAGCACTGACTTGGGGTCAGCTCACTAATGTGGCCTTGGGTCATTGAAAACATATATTGCTCATATGTCCCTTTGAGTACTGGTATAGTGGGATATAAGGACAGAACATGAGTCAAATGATCCTTTCTTAGATGGAGGCCTGGGATTGAGGAACAAAGGAGAAGGTGTGGGCATCATGTGGAGAGATGGAGAAAAGAGGAGAAGAGAAGGTTAGACAAAGGACAAAAAAAGAGGGGAAGAGGAAATAAACAGGAAAAGAGAAGGGCAAATATGAGGGGGGGAAAAGCCAGCCAGGAACCAGGAGAAAAAATGGGGGAGCTGTGGAAGGGAGAAGAAGGGGAGGAGAGCAGCGAGATGTCAGAACTCTTCAGTAGTGTCCCGAGTTCTCCGGGAACACTCATATTATTTCATGCTTGCTAAAGTCCAGGCAAGTTTAAAATCCTTCTGAAAATGGAGAAATCACTTTCTTTACTGATAATATTCTAATTCCAGTTATGCTCTCTGCTTTTCTCCACTCCCTTCATACCTTAGGACTTTGGGCCCCCCCCAAGTTGTAGAGGCAGCAGGCCAGGGAGAGCACAGCCAGGTGTACTGGAACACCTTTGTAAATCAAGATTGTGTGACTCCCATTTTGTGGTTTCTTTCTCACTGATTAAGTATGAACAAATCACTCAGTCAGTATATTTTGGGGGAAGGAAAGCAAACAATGGCACATATCCTCATATGGTCAGCCACAGAGTGTTGGGTCAAGTAGGCCAACATGTGAATGTGAAGTTCATGAAATGGACTTGAGTCCCCTCCTCTTTCTTTCCCTCACCTGGGGACTGGTCCTTTTTTTTTTTTTTCCTCAATAGGAAAGCTTTCTAAGAATTAAGTTTGGTTAAAAAGATTGGACTAAAACTGAATGGTGGTAATGATTGCACAGCTCTGTGAATATACTAAAAAAAAAATCCCCTAATTGTATGCCTTAAAGTAGTGAATTTTATGGTATCAGAATTACACCTCAATAAAGCTGTTGTTTATAAAAGAAAATGCATTGTCCTAAGAGGTAAAAACCTTCCAGTCATTAGGAAGTTTCTGTCAATTCCTGAAATGGAAAGGCAGTGGGACAAAGTGACTTCTAAAGTCCTGTCTCACCTTACATTCAGTCATTCTACTCCATCCATGTGTGTTGTCAGTAACACAGAGTAAACAACTGGAAAGCCCTATAACTCCTGGAAAATACTCAGCAAGGTGATCACTAGGCAAAAACATATGGTTAGAAGGTTCAGGTTCAAGGCTGAAGAGAAGAGTCTGGCTTGGAATCTCTGGGATCCCCTGAGGCTTCTCACCACAGGTTTAGGACTGGTAGGGCAACCCTGAATGTTTTAGGCCTCTTAGCTGGGATATCCAGTATGGCTGGCCCAGGGAAGCTAGCTCTTTTCTCAAAGGAGGTAACATGCTGCTTTTTATGTCACAGCACAGGTACTTTCCAACCCTTGGAAGCTTCCAGAGAAGAGATGACCCAGGGCCAGAACAGAATAGGGATTCTTGGAGGGACTGTCTCACATTTTTAGCTTATACTGTCCTGTCCTGTTCCTGTGGGAGGGAAAGAAAGATAAGCATCCAAATGACTTGCTTACACTGGCTTGCACCTTCTCCTAGTTAAACCTCATGGAATTGCACTTCTGTTAAAGGTTGATACCAAGGGACCATTTATCAAAGCTCTTTTGGCCCTTGAAGGATTCATGTTAGAGCACAGGGTGTATTATTCATCCCAGAAGGGTGATGACCTAATTGCAGTTTAGCACCTAATAATTAACATTACCCCTCACCCCTCATCCTCACCATTTATTACCATCTCAGTGTCTATCTTTTCTTGTTTCTGGCAATACATTTTGTTTCCTTTGGGTTCAGAAGGCAAGTGGAGCCCCGGTCCTGGAGAAGGCCCTTGGCTACAAGATATGGTACTTTCCAGAAAGCAACACTAATCTCACAGAAACAGTGAACACCACTAACCAGACACATGAACTGCATCTGGGAGGCAAGACCCATTGGGTGTATGTGATTTCTTATAATTCTCTTGGGGAATCTCCGGTGGCCACGCTGAGGATTCCGGCTGTTGATGAAAAGTGTAAGTAGAATGTCAACATCTTACTTCGATGCCTGGTCCCAACTAGCTGGCCAGGAAGACCCCCTCAAGGATTGTTCTTTCTGTCAGGTCCAAATGAAAATAAAGTGGGAGGGTGCTTGGGTGGCTCAGTGGGTTAAGCCGCTGTCCTCGGCTCGGGTCATGATCTCAGGGTCCTGGGATCCAGTCCCACATTGGGCTCTCAGCTCAGCGGGGAGCCTGCTTCCTCCTCTCTCTCTCTGCCTACATCTCTGCCTACTTGTGATCTCTCTCTGTCAAATAAATAAATAAAATCTTTAAAAAATTAAAAAAAGAGAGAAAAGAAAGAAAATGAAGTGGGAGCTTTATAGGTTATGGTGAGGAGACCAAAATCTTGTGGTAATTAATGAGCCCCTTGAAATACACTTCCTTTGGAACAAAGCCTGTGTTGAAAAGCAGAGATTTCATAAAGTCATATGAGACAGTCATACACCTAGAAGTTCTACAAGCAGCTTATATTTGTTTGGTCTGAGTGAGCCATATAAAACTGTCCAAAAACCATGTTTGTCCTCAGTGAAAGAAACTTCTTTTTTGAGTTTTCCCTTTCATGGTATTGACCATGTCCCAGCCTGCACTTACTCACTCTTCCATGTTCTTCCTTTTCCCCTTTCCATGTGAATCTTCAGTTAGGAAAATTTCTGATGTTTACACTTACCAATAAAGTGCTCATTACATTTTTGATTAAGTAGTTTTAAACATTTTACTGTTTCCAGGCAAACTCATCTTTTATATCGCATGTTGGAATAACATGATTCTTAGTCAAGGAATTGCAGGCAAGGGATTTCTTCTTTCCCACTTTATTTTTCTCTATAAAAATTACTGTTTCTCATTCTATCCATTTTCTCATTCCTCATTTTCTCCCTCAGTTGGATGCAAGTTTCTTGAGCACAGAGATTTTTGTCTGTTTTTCTTTTCCTCCTCTTCCTCTTTCTCACACCCACCCCCCTTCTGTAGCACCTAGAATAGGCATAAAGCAGTTGGCATAGAAAAGGTTCTCAGGGAAAAAAAGAAAGAAAGAAAGAAAGAAAAGGTGCTCAGTAACTTCTTATTGAAACACATCATAGTTAGATAATGCACTCTCTAATTTTTCACCTCTCTTTACTTAGACCTAGACTGGTTCAGACCTTTGCACTACCAGCGTTGGACACATTTGCCTCTACTCCCCTCTTTCTCTTCCCCTTAAACTGAACCCATTTCTTCCCTTGCCTCATTTTGGAACTCTTATGTACAGCTGACTCTTGAACAGCATGAGTTTGAACTGGGTGGGTCCACTTATATGCAATTTTTATATGCAATTTTTTTTACTGTACAATACTATAAATGTATTTTCTCTTATGACTTTCTAAATAACAGTTTCTTTTCTCTCATGTTCTTTGTTGTAAAAATATAATACATAGGGGTGCCTGGGTGGCTCAGTGGGTTAAAGCCTCTGCCTTTGGCTCAGGTCATGATCCCAGGGTCCTGGGATCGAGTGCCGCATTAGGGTCTCTGCTCAGCAGGGAACCTGCTTCCCCTTCTCTCTCTGCCTGCCTCTCTGTCTACTTGTGATCTCTTTCTGTCAAATAAATAAATAAAATTTTTTGAAAAATAAAAAAATTATAATACGTAATACATGTAACATGCAAAACATGTATTAATCTACTCTGTTACCAATAGGGCTTCCAGTCAACAGTAGGCTATTAGTAATTAAGTTTTGGGGGAGTCCAAAGTTATACATAGATTTTCAACTGCACAGGGGTTGGTGGCCCTCACCCCCATGTTGTTCAATGGTCAGTTGTATACATATTCTGTGTTTTGAGCTACACTTGATATTACTGTAGTATTTAATAATATTCTTCACCATCCTTAGTTCCTGGCATCCTACTTTCTGCCTATCTGATATCCCTAGTGATGAGGTTTCTGACAAACGTGTGTCATTGAATAAACATTCTTCGTTAATAGAGGCACTGCTGCATAGTAAAACCAGTTTCTTGGTGTGGCCCTGGAGTGGGAGGCAGTAAAGAATAGTGGATAGAAACATGGGCTTTGGAGTCCAACAGCCCTGTATTCATATCTTGGCTTTTTTACTGTGGTGTCTAGATACCACAAACCTTGGGCAACTTATATAACCTTACTAAACCTCAGCTACTTGTAAAATGGAGCTGTTATATAGTAATGCCTTCTTCATGGAGCTGTTGTGAAATGAGATTGTATCTTTAAAATGATTTGCCTAATGCTAATTATTACTATTGTCATTCTTTTTTTAAAAAAAAAAATTTATTTATTTATTTATTTATTTATTTATTTGAGAGAGTACAGGAGGGAGAAAGGAGAGAGAGAATCTGAAGCAGACTCTGTGTTGAGTGCAGCCCAGTGGGGGAATTGATCTCACAACTGAAAGATCATGGCCTAGGCCAAACCAGAGTTGGATGTTCAGCAGACTGAGCCATCCAGGTGCCCCAACATTGCCATTCTTAATAAAATTTCTGGTTGATTAATTTTTTATTAGGCAGGGATTATCAACTTTAAAAATACTATAAAATAATATTTTAACTAAAATTATGCTAAATTCCCATAGGGTTTTTTGTTATTGTTGTTAATTTTTCCCAATTCTGAAGGTACTTGCCTTGTGTCAGAAGCATCAGTGTGATCATCCGTTATAATAATCCCAGACCAGATGCAGGCAAGCTACAGCTGTAGACCAAACCTGGCCTGATACCTGTTTTTGTAAATAAAGTTTTATTGAAACACAGCCACACCTATTTGTTTCTATTTGCTTATGACTCCTCTTGTGTAATAGTGACAGAGATGAATCATTGTGACAAAGACCACATGTCTTATAAAACCTAAAATTTTTACTATTTGGCTTCTTACAGAGAAAGTTTAAAGACTCCTGGTTTAGACATATAAGAAAGTAATGCTTTATAGAATTTTGTTTAATAAGGTATAGTCAGCTAGAGAATAGTTATAATAATAATAATTGTTACAGCAGCAACCCTTTCTGCCCATGGGTCCTGTCCTTGTGCTTTAATAAAATCACCTTTTTGCACCAAGATAATAATAATAATAATTGTTATAAGTGTTAACACTTAGTAAGTACACTTATCATATGCTGTTCATTGGTAAATGTCAGGCATCATGCCAAGATGAGATAGGTTAATTTAATGCCTTGAAATGGTCCATGAGGTAGAGGCTATTAGAATCATTTAATAGATGATGAAGTGGAAATTCAGGAAAACTTGGGAATCTGCCCACGGTTGCTCAGGTGAAATCAAACCCAGGTCTGCATAATCCACAGTTTTACAATATACCAGAATCTTAAACTTGATGCTGCTTGACATTGAACCAGTTATTGACCTTTGTGGGCCTCCATTTTACCATCTTTTAAAAAAGGGTTTGGAATAGATACACCTTCATGTTCCTTCGGACCTAAATATCTCTGACTTTTAAAGGACCTCAGCCAGCATGTGGCTCTGGAGTGATCTGAGGTAGGACCCCGAAGAGCACAGCCACTGTGTGGTGTGGGTAAGGAGACTGTCAGGACTCTTGAGGCAGAGCTGAGAGTAGCCTTAGACAGCTAAGGAGAGCACCACAGTGCCTGAGGGCTGTATTTGATGGCCCACAGTGACTGCCTTCATGCAGACCACGAGAACTTAAAATTGTTAGCAGTCAAAGCCCCTTTTCCCCTCTCCCAGGATGAATATGGATTTTCTACAGCACCTGGGGTTATGTTGTATTTGGAGAAATTGTTCAAATGTTCTTGTTGAATAATGGAGGGGTCCAGGAGAGTTTACATACAGCAGAGTGATGATTTGGAAACTTCTCCTTCAGCACCCTTGACACTGCCCAGGCTCTTTCACAGTTGACATGGCTTAATTGAACCTTTTCCACACCTCTCGTGGCCCAGGGCCTGGGCTGTTCCATTCACCCCTATAGCATGTTTGGCTCTTTCAACCTTACCTCTGCTCCTCAGACAGCCAGTGTTGGTAAAGAAAAGGACTGTGGGCTTAGGAATCAACACTCATTCCTATCTTTAGGTCAGGATTTGTGTGCAATTAATTATTATGAAAGTGCCTCCAGGGAGACCAGAAAAGGATGTGAAGGAAACACGGCCAGGGAAAGGGAGTTGGCCAAGCCAAAGGTGCTATGTAGATTTTCCCAGGGCTTCTGTAACAATGGACCACAGACGCAGTGGCTTCTAAGAACAGAAATTTACTGTCCCATTGTTCTGGAGGCCAGAAGTCTAAAACGAAGGTGTTGGCAGGGCTGTGCTCTAGGGGAGGATCCTTCCTTACCTATTCCAGCTTTTGGAAGCCCCAGGCATTCCTTGGCTTATAACAGCATAACTTCAGTCTCTGTCTGGGTCTTCACATGACCAGCTTCCTATGTCTCTTTGTTTCTGTGTCCAAATCCATTCATGAGGACACCAGTCATAATGGGTTAAGAATCCACTATCTTAACTACTAATATCCACAACAATCTGATTTCCTGATAAGGTTACATTCTGGAGTACTGAGGATTTCTTTTTTGTGGGACACAGTTCCACCCATAATGGGTAAAATTTGCAACAAAAACCTAAGGAAGAATGGTTCCAGCATGGCCTGCAAGGGGACTGTGGAGTGAGTTGAGGGCACAGTTCTTCCAACAAAGCAACACACACACACACACACACACACACACACCAAATATTAAGAAGGGATTGAGAAGATCAGGGAGCATGAACATTACCTTCTACAAGAGGCTAGGGAGGGTTCCAGAAGCCCTAGGAATGCCTTTCAGCCTGACCAGAATGGTAACTGAGGATGCTTAGAGGCTATGGGTGGGGGTGGGAGTGGTAGGAGCTCTAGAGATCACATGTTGTTGATGTCCTGGCCACTATCCCTACTCCAGGTTTACATTTCCTTCATGCCTCAGTTGCCCTTCCTGATCCTTTTAGATCGACAAATTTCCTGGCCTTTCTCTGGGACTAGCAGCTGGAGTATCTCATAAAGGCCCAGTTTGAGAAAAGGATTCATAAACTGTGGCCTTCAAGAACAGAGGCTCGTAAAGGTGCATACAGCCTGCTGGGGCTTGTTTGCCTAGAAACAGCAGGATTCAGTACTCCCAGACCTCACACCAAATTCTACACTTGGCTAGGCTTTGGAAGGCTTTTTGATTTTTTTTCTGAAGGACACTGCCTCCTGCCTTTATCCAGGACTGTCTTTGGTGTTCATTGAAGCATACTTTGTTAATTGTAATTTTGAAGCCTCAGGCATATTGTGGGTGATAAGGGGCAGAGGAGAGAGGAGAGTGGCACCCCGTGATCTTCTGGGCCCCACCTACTTGTGCTCCCCTTCTGTGCCACATGCCCTCCAGTAGTTCTCCTTTCTTCTTATTTAAACATTTTTAATAAGATAGCTATCTGATTCTAATTAAATCTTAGGTATTGTATTGAAACTCTTAGGTATTTTATTTATTCTATTTAAAATCTTAGGTATTGCATTGTATTTAAATTTTTTTAAAAGATTTTATTTATTTATTTGACAGAGAAAGAGAGAAGACAAGCAGGCAGAGTGGCTGGCAGAGGGAGAGGGGAAAAGCAGGCTCTCTCCTAAGCAGAGAGCCTGACGTGGGGCTTGATCCTTAGATCTGGGATCATGACCTGAGCTGAAGGTAGTCACTTAACCAACTGAGCCACCCAGGTGTGCCCCACCCTTTTTCCCCCCCCAAGATTTCATTTGTAACTTTTCTATTAGAGGAATCCTTGTTGTTTGTTTCAAGACAAGAGGGTTTTTTGTTGTTGTTGTTGTTTTTTGTTAGGGCTGCAGAAAATGTCATTTACATATCAGTCCTACCTAGGTGCTTTGAAGTGTGTGTCTACATTTTTCTGGTACATACAGTTCTCACAGCCTTGTGGATAGGAATCTATAGCCAGGTTGTGTGGGACCAGCCTAGATAGTTGAAATTTGAAGTCACCTCCCAGGTATGCCTTTAGGGGCATGATCTCCCAGCTCCCAGCCATAGAATTACTGGTACCTGAAATTCTGCTTTTAGAGATTCATTCTTTGTCTAAACTTGCTTCCTTTTACTTGCACAGGCACGTATGGAAGGTAAGTCTTGTGACTCAGCAACTTTCTAATGAGATTCTTTCTTGGAAATAGGTAAATTTTGGAGACATAAGGAAAGATTAAGAAGATAGTTAATCAACAAATGTAGGAGGCAAGGAAAAGTGATACAATAAAAAAGATGGAAACAGCACCATTAAGAGGAGGCCTCAGTGGAGATCTTGAATTTTGATCTTCTTTACAGTTTGGGCAGTGGATGGAAACCAGTGTGGTTGGTGCATTTGGAGAATGAGTTGGGAGCTTTCTCTCGTTTTTTTTCCCCTCTCTTAGCATTTCAGTGCATTGAGGCCATGCAGGCCTGTCTCACTCAGGACCAGCTGATGGTGGAGTGGCAAAGCTCTGCTCCAGATGTGGACACATGGATGGTGGAATGGTTCCCAGATTTGGACTCAGAGCCCTCCACTTTTTCCTGGGAATCTGTGTCCCAGGCCAGGAACTGGACAATCCAGAAAGGTATCCATTGTGGACCCCACAAGTTCCTTCTATATAAGATTCAGTTTCATTTCCACTAATTTTAAGATCTTTAACTTTGACTCTAAAGCTGTAGATGTAGTTTTGGACATCTTTGGTTGTCCTTTGGACAAAGCAAGTGCAGGCCCAGTGAAGTGCCATATTTCTTGGTGGTTCCCACTTAGGCTGGGCCAGGAATCTATGGATATCAGACTTGGTATATGGTCTATTTATAGGTGGAAATCACCATATTGACCTCACCATCAGAGAGCCCTTCCTGGATATCTTTGATCATGTGGGTAATGCTAGGGTTTTTCTCCCATCAGTCTTGCCCAGGCTACTCTTTTAGTTCTGGTTCCCTGTTTAAGATCTAGGTCCCCTCTCCAAGTAAGTGATATAGGGAATAGACTTCTTTTTAAGAAAGTCCCTTCTCCTTGAAAGACAGATGAATGAGGCTTTACCCTCTCAATCCTGCCAGTCTAACCATTTATTACTTAATGGCACCATATAAAGGATTATACTCATGCAGGGATTCATGGTAGAGGAGCTAGAATTCATGGAATCTGAGTTCTCAGGATGATATGCTATTGAGAGAAGGATTAAGTTTTATTCTGTAGTGCTTCCAAATCATGTAACAAAATCCATGATAGAGGAAGGACTGGATCTCTTACTTTTCCCTTCCTGGTTGGCTCTGTCATTTCATTAGAGTGGTGTAGACTTAGTTCTAATAATTAATTTTAAAAGGTTAGAGTTGGACAATGGAGATGATCCATCCTAACCACCTTGTTTTCCAGATGTGGAAACAGTAGAGAAATGTTCTCACATTAGAGTATATGTCCATACTTACAGTATGTCCTCTAAGATGTCGATGTAACTCGGTCTAACGATTCTCCTTTGCCAGCCTCTGAGCATAAGGCTTATTTTCTGTCTCTTTCCCTCTTTTTTACAGATGAATTAAAACCCTTCCAGTGCTATAACATCTCTGTGTATCCAGTGTTGGGAGACCGAGTGGGCCAGCCATATTCCATTCAGGCTTATGCTCAAGAAGGCAGTATGTATGCAAAGGCCCTGTGGGGCAAGGAAACCCTGGGGCCTGTCCAACAACCACACAGGGCTGTGAATGTCTTTAGTCCATTCACAGTTGCCTTAGTGCTTAGCTGTGCTGCACCTTCAGCTTGGAAGCTTCATACGCTTAACACAGTTGCGGTCAGGTTATAGGTTTACTGGATTTCAAAGCTGGGATAGAAGTTAGAGATCCTCAAGTCCAAGCCCCTCATTCTACAAATGGAAAATCAAGGCTCAGAGAGGTAAAATAATTTGTCCAACCTCACAAAGGAACTTAGGGCCAATAGGCTTGTAAGCAGAAATAACATAGACCAAGTTAGGGACCTTACAGAGTTAATCCTAAATTGGAGATGCAAAAAATTATTTTTGTGTTGCTGTTGTACGGTACAACTCATGGGTTGTACTGATGAACTGCCCAGACTTTATTCTTTATCTTTTGGAGGTTAACCTTATCCAGATTCAACATTAGAAAATCTTTCCTGTCACTCAAAGGTAACCCCGGGTGCCTGTCCTGCAGCTGTATTTGATACTAGCTATTACCGATACGAATGAAAGCTGAATGCAAAATGAGAGTGGGGGCTCTGTCAGAAAGTACTTTTTTTGCAGGCCTTTAACAGTGCTTTCCTTCTGTTCAAGATGGATAATTCCATCTTTTCCTTACTCTGCTTTTCCCTACTCTGCTCCGGCCTCCCATCTCTGGCCCCGATTTGCCTTGAGTACCACCCACAGCTCTGGGGAAAAGGATCTTCCCAGCTGTGATTCAGTGCTTATTGTTTTTCTCCCTGGCCTGTAAAGTTCCGTCAGTGGGTCCTTTGACTGAGGCAGACAACATTGGTGTGAAGACAGTCACAGTCATGTGGAAAGAGATTCCCAAGAGTCAGAGAAATGGCTTCATCAGCAACTACACCATATATTACCAAACTGAAGATGGAAAGGAGTTCTGTAAGTGTGCTTGTAGCCAAGCTGGAAAACCCCCAAACCCCAAAGAGTTGCTGTGGGTACACCTGCTGTAGGGGTTGGTGCCCTATAATCTCACATGAATCACTTAGCCTCTTTGACAACCTTTCTGATAATGAGGCCAAGAACACCTACCTCTTGAGTTTTTTGGAGTCAAATGAGAGTGAAATGACAGTACCTAAGAATCAAAAGGAGTGTTTGTGGTCAGGCTGTGAACAAGCTGGCCTTCTGGGAGCTTCCCAATCATTAATGCAGACTCTTTAATACTCTGCCTTAAAGAGTAGAGTGGTGACACCTACCTCAGTGCAGGACCCTCTACCCTGATTCCTTCTGCCCACTGTCAAGTCATACTTTTGCTTGAATCCACAATATCTACTGACGTCCTCAATTCTGGGCTAGGCTTGGATTCCTATTTAGGCTAACTTTTTTTGTTATAGTAAAATACATAAAGCATAAAATTTATCACTCAAAACATTTGAAAGTGTACCAGTTAGTGGCACTGAGTATATCAATAATGTTGTGCCACCATCATCTCTATCTGTTTCTACCCCAATAGAAACCCTATACCCATTAATCAGTCTCTTCTCATTGTCTTTTTCCCACAGTCCCTGGAAACCTCAAAATTGCTTTCTGTCTTTTGGGTTTACATATTCTGGCTATCTCATATAAATGGAATCAATCATACAATATGAGGCTTTTTGAATCTGGCTTCTCTTACTTAGCATTGTGTTTTCAAAGTTTATCCATCTTTTAGATTGTAATAATATCTTATTCCTTTTTATAGCTGAAGAATATTCTATTCTATGGATAGTCTGCATTTTGTTTATCCATTCACCAGTTGATGGGCATTTGGCTTGTTTCCACTTTTTGGCTACTATAATTAATACTGTAGGCAAATACTCTTTGAGTGTTTACTTGCTTTTAATTCTTTGGGGCACATACCTCAGAGTGGAATTGCTGACCCATATGATAATTCTGGTTTAATTTTTTGAGAAACCACCCAGCTGTTTTCCATAGTGGCTGCCCCATATTACATGCCCACAAGCAATGGATGAGAGTTACAATTTCTCCATATTCTTACCAACACTTATATTATTGTTACTATCATGGTGGGTATGAAATGGTTTCTCAATTCATTTTGTATTTCCTTAATAATTAATGATGTAGAACATCTTTGCATGTGCTTATTGGCCATTTGTATATCTTATTTGAGAAATTCTGTTCAATTTCTTTGCCCATTTTTATTTTATTTATTTATTTGACAGACAGAGATCACAAGTAGGCAGAGAGGCAGGCAGAGAGAGAAGAGTAAGAGGCTCCCTGCTAAGCAGAGAGCCCAATGTGGAGCTCCATCCCAGAACCCTGGGATCATGACCTGAGCCAAAGGCAGAGAGGCTTTAACCCACTGAGCCACCCAGGTGCCCCACTTTGCCCATTTTTAAATTGGGTTGTTAGTCTTTCAGTTTTTGAGTCATAAGATTATGTTAGAAATTTCTTATAAAATATATGATTTGCAAACATTTTTTCCATTTTATGGATTATCTTTTCACTCTCTTGATAATGTCTTTTTTTTTTTAAGTTTTTTAAAATTTTATTTCTTTTTTTTTTTCCAATTTATTTATTTGATAATGTCTTTTGATACACAAAAGTTTTTAATTTTGGTGAAGTCCAGATTAATCTATTTTCTTTTGTTACTTATGTATTCAGTATCATATGTAAGAAACCACTGCCAAATTCAAAGCCACTATTTACCCTATGTTGTCTTCAAAGAGATTTATAGTGTTAGCTTTTATGTTTATGTCTTTGCTATATCTTTCTAGACTAATTTTAAGCAGAACATGGATAGAGGGATTGGGTTATTTGACTGGATGACTTGGAGGTACAGGTCCCAGTGCTCTTATTTCACTCTTCCTAAGGCACAGTTTTTACTTGGGCTTGGCTGTTGTGTTTGACTTCTATATTTTTCCTTTAGCCAAGACAGTCAACCCCAATATCCTGCAGTATGGCCTGGAGTCCCTGACACGAAAGACCTCTTACACTCTTCAGGTCATGGCCAGCACAAGCGCTGGGGGAACCAATGGCACCAAGATAAACTTCAAGACATTATCAATTAGTGAGTATTTCCTTTATGCCTTGCATAAGTCTCCTTGGCATTTCCCTTATGGCAGTTGGAGATGATGTTTGCTAAAGGCAGGTGAAGCCTAATGAAAGGGAAGTACTTAAGTAAGAAGAACCATCTGCCCTCTGGCTCATTGACCTTCCTGGAAGGCTTATGGTTGAGGAGAGAAGTAGAGAGAGCAGACACATTGAGAACTGAATTTGAAAAGACTGGTCATTTTTTTCCTTCATCATGGGTAGTCCCATGTCATCTTGAGGAGAAGGGTTCAAGTTAATTCCAACTTCATTTCAGTACATACCAACCTCTGCTCCAAAGCTGCCACAGGTTCATAGTCACCAGTGTCTGTGTTCCAGAGGTTGCTACAGAGTGGGGCCTTGGAGAGAAAACCTTGGTTTAACTAGCACCATTGTCCACAGGAAGGAACTCAAACATTTTTTGAGCAAAAATGTACATAATATGTTCTACTTATCAGTTTTTACATTAAAAAATAGCAAGAAAAATTTAGTAACAAAATATAAAATGTAGTGTTGATGATGGTTATGGGAAATATTCAAGAGGAAAAGAAGCTAGAATGAGAGGAGAAATGAAGAAAGAAAGAAGGAGAATGTGAGAAAGAGAAATACGTTAATTTTCTCAAATCCTTGAGGAGCAGAGATTTGATTTTAAGGATATACTAGAACTGTTTTTTTTTTTTAATTTTTTTTTCAATTTATTTATTTTCAGAAAAACATTATTCATTATTTTTTCACCACACCCAGTGCTCCATGCAAGCCGTGCCCTCTATAATACCCACCACCTGGTACCTCAACCTCCCACCCCCCGCCACTTCAAACCCCTCAGATTGTTTTTCAGAGTCCATAGTCTCTCATGGTTCACCTCCCCTTCCAATTTACCCAAATTCCCTACTCCTCTCTAACGCCCCTTGTCCTCCATGCTATTTGTTATGCTCCACAAATAAGTGAAACCATATGATAATTGACTCTCTCTGCTTGACTGATTTCACTCAGCATAATCTCTTCCAGTCCCGTCCATGTTGCTACAAAAGTTGGGTATTCATCCTTTCTGATGGAGGCATAATACTCCATAGTGTATATGGACCACATCTTCCTTATCCATTCATCCTTTGAAGGGCATCTTGGTTCTTTCCATAGTTTGGCGACTGTGGCCATTGCTGCTATAAACATTGGGGTACAGATGGCCCTTCTTTTCACGACATCTGTATCTTTGGGGTAAATACCCAGGAGTTCAATTGCAGGGTCATAGGGAAGCTCTATTTTTAATTTCTTGAGGAATCTCCACACTGTTCTCCAAAGAGGCTGCACCAACTTGCATTCCCACCAACAGTGTAAGAGGGTTCCCCTTTCTCCACATCCTCTCCAACACATGTTGTTTCCTGTTTTGTTAATTTTGTAGAACTGTTTTAAGAATTATTTATATTAAAAGTGAAGAGACAGTGCCAGCTTTTTCAGTAAAAGGTAAACAGAATCTGTTTAAGTTCTCTCTCCCTCTCTCTCCCACTTTTTTTTTAGAGAGAGAGAGAGAGAGAACTTATGAGCAGAGGGTGGGGAGGAGCAGAAAGAGAAAGAGAATCTTAAGCAGGCTCTAGGCTTAGAGTGGAGAGCAATGCAGGGTTCAACCTCATGACCATGGGACTGGATCTGAAATTAAGACACCCAACCCACTGAGCCACCCAGACCCCCCTGGTTTAAGTACTCTTGAAAGCCTCTTGCTTATCACATTTTCAAAAGTATAAAACTATCTTTATGGTTCTAGAAAATGTAAATACAGCATGTGTTTCCACATAGAAAACATGTTCTGTTTTTATGGGCTAACACTGCCTTTTTTGGAGTTCTTTTGATATTATTCTGTAGAATCTTTTAAAATCATATTGTATTTTCACAGCACTAGGCACAGATTGCATCATCTGCTAGAATTTTCTCCATGGGTCAAATTTAAGGCAAGAGCCTGCCTTGGAGCCTTGATGTTTCTTACACTTGTTTGCAGATTTCAGATCTCCCTGCTTCTGTCTTCGTTCCTCTGCAGTCTATTCTCCATACGGCATTCAGAGTTTAAAACCCTAGCTCCCTGCTTGAAACCCACCAGTGGCTTCTGTTGTGTGTTAAATAAAATGCAAATTCCTACCCACAGCTTTCAGGATCCTTCCTGATCTGGGGTTTACTGACCTCCTCTCCTACCACGTTCTGCTTCTATCTGTGCTCTCTAACTTCTTCCTGCTTTTGCCTCTGCTGTTCCTTCTGCCAGGAATGCTTTCTCCTTGTTTTTGCATGAGTGTTTCTTCTCATTATTTTTAAAAAATTTTTTATTTTTTATAAACATATATTTTTATCCCCAGGAGTACAGATCTGTGAATCGCCAGGTTTACACACTTCATAGCACTCACCATAGCACACATACCCTACCCAATGTCCATAACCCCACCCCCCTTCTTCCAAACCCCCTCCCCCCAGCAACCCTCAGTTTGTTTTGTGAGATTAAGAGTCACTTATGGTTTGTCTCCCTCCCAATCCCATCTTGTTTCATTTATTCTTCTCCTACCCACTTAACCCCCCCATGTTGCATCTCCAGTTCCTCATATCAAGGAGATCATATGATAGTTGTCTTTCTCCGACTGACTTATTTCGCTAAGCATGATACCCTCTAGTTCCATCCACGTCGTCGCAAATGGCAAGATATCATTTCTTTTGATGGCTGCATGGTATTCCATTGTATATATATACCACCTCTTCTTGATCCATTCATCTGCTGATGGACATCTAGGTGCTTTCAATTGTTTGGCTATTGTGGACATTGCTGCTATAAACATTCAGGTGTACGTGCCCTTTCGGATCACTGCATTTGTATCTTTAGGGTAAATATCCAGTAGTGCAATTGCTGGGTCATAGGGTAGCTCTATTTTCAACTTTTTGAGGAACCTCCATGCTGTTTTCCAGAGTGGTTGCACCAGCTTGCATTCCCACCAACAGTGTAGGAGGGTTCCCCTTTCTCTGCATTCTCACCAGCATCTGTCATTTCCTGACTTGTTAATTTTAGCCATTCTGACTGGTGTGAGGTGGTATCTCATTGTGGTTTTGATTTGTATTTCCCTGATGCTGAGTGATGTGGAGCATTTTTTCATGTGTCTGTTGGCCATCTGGATATCTTCTTTGCAGAAATGTCTGTTCATGTCCACTGCCCATTTCTTGATTAGATTATTTGTTCTTTGGGTGTTAAGCTTGATAAGTTCTTTATGGATTTTGGACACTAGCCCTTATCTGATATGTCGTTTGCAAATATCTTCTCCCATTCCCTGGATTGTCTTTTCATTTTGTTGACTGCTTCCTTTGTTGTGCAAAATCTTTTGATCTTGATGAAGTCCCAATAGTTCATTTTGGCCTTGCTTCCCTTGCCTTTGGCGATGTTCCTAGGAAGAAGTTGCTGCAGCTGAGGTCGAAGAGGTTGCTGCCTGTGTTCTCCTCAAGGATTTTGATGGGTTCCTTTCTCACATTGAGGTCCTTCATCCATTTTGAGTCTATTTTCATGTGTGGTGTAAGGAAATGGTCCAATTTCATTTTTCTGCATATGGCTGTCCAATTTTCCCAACACCATTTATTGAAGAGACTGTTTTTTTTCCATTAGACATTCTTTCCTGCTTTGTCAAAGATTAGTTGACCTTAGAGTTGAGGGTCTATTTCTGGGCTCTCTGTTCTGTTCCATTGATCTATGTGTCTGTTTTTTGCCATTGATCTATGTGTCTGGTTTTTGATGATGACAGCTTTGTAATAGAGCTTGAAGTCTGGAATTATGATGCCACCAACTTTGGCTTTCTTTTTCAATATTCCTCTGGCTATTTGAGGTCTTCTCTGGTTGCATATAAATTTTAGGATTATTTGTCCCATTTCTTTGAAAAAGATGGATGGTACTTTGATATGAATTGTGTTAAGTGTGTAGATTGCTTTAGATAGCAAAGACATTTTTACAATATTTATTCTTCCAATCCAGGAGCATGAAACATTTTTCCATTTCTTTGTGTCTTCCTCAATTTCTTTCATGAGTACTTTATAGTTTTCTGAGTATAGATTCTTTGCCTCTTTGGCTAGGTTTATTCCTAGGTATCTTATAGTTTTGGGTGCAATTGTAAATGGGATTGACTCCTTAATTTCTCTTTCTTCTGTCTTGTTGGTGTAGAGAAATGTAACTGATTTCTGTGCATTGATTTTATATCCTGACACTTTACTGAATTCCTGTACAAGTTCTAGCAGTTTTGGAGTGGAGTCTTTTCGGTTTTCCACATATAGTATCATATCATCTGCAAAGAGTGATAGTTTGACTTCTTCTTTGCCAATTTGGATGCCTTTAATTTCCTTTTGTTGTCTGATTGCTGAGGCTAGGACTTCCAGTACTATGTTGGATAGAAGTGGTGATAATGGACATCCCTGCCGTGTTCCTGACCTTAGCGGAAAAGCTTTCAGTTTTTCTCCATTGAGAATGATATTTTTGGTGGGTTTTTCATAGATGGCTTTGATGATATTGAGGTATGTGCCCTCTATCCCTACACTTTGAAGAGTTTTGGTCAGGAAGGGATGCTGTACTTTGTCAAATGCTTTTTCAGCATCTATTGAGAGTATTATATGGTTCTTGCTCTTTCTTTTATTAATGTGTTGTATCACATTGATTGATTTTCAGATGTTGAACCAACCTTGCAGCCTGGAATAAATCCCACTTGGTCGTGGTGAAAAATCCTTTTAATGTACTGTTGAATCCTATTGGCTAGTATTTTGGTGAGAATTTTCGAATCTGTGTTCATCAAGGATATTAGTCTGTAGTTCTCTTTTTTGATGGGATCCTTGTCTGGTTTTGGGATCAAGGTGATGCTGGCCTCATAAAATGAGTTTGGAAGTTTTCTTTCCATTTCTATTTTTTGGAACAGTTTCAGGAGAATAGGAATTAGTTCTTCTTTAAATGTTTGGTAGAATTCCCCCGGGAAGCCGTCTGGCCCTGGGCTTTTGTTTGTTTGGAGATTTTTGATGACTGTTTCAACCTCCTTATGGGTTATGGGTCTGTTCAGGCTTTCTGTTTCTTCCTGGTTCAGTTGTGTTAGTTTATACGTCTCTAGGAATGCATCCATTTCTTCCAGATTGTCAAATTTGTTGGCGTAGAGTTGCTCATACTATGTTCTTATAATTGTCTGTATTTCTTTGGTGTTAGTTGTGATTTCTCCTATTTCATTCATGATTTTATTTATTTGGGTCCTTTCTCTTTTCTTTTTGATAAGTCTGGCCAGGGGTTTATCAATCTTATTAATTCTTTCAAAGAACAAGCTCCTAGTTTCGTTGATTTGTTCTATTGTTTTTTTGGTTTCTATTTCATTGATTTCTTCTCTGATCTTTATGATTTCTCTTCTCCTGCTGGGCTTAGGGTTTCTTTCTTGTTCTTTCTCCAGCTCCTTTAGGTGTAGGGTTAAGTTGTGTACCTGAGATCTTTCTTGTTTCTTGAGAAAGGCTTGTACCACTATATATTTTCCTCTCAGGACTGCCTTTGTTGTGTCCCACAGATTTTGAACCATTGTGTTTTCATTATCATTTGTTTCCATGAATTTTTTCATTTCTCCTTTAATTTCCTCGTTGACCCATTCATTCTTTAGAAGGATGCTGTTTAGTCTCCATGTATTTGGGTTCTTTCCAAATTTCCTCTTGTGATTGAGTTCTAGCTTCAGAGCATTGTGGTCTGAAAATATGCAGGGAATGATCCCAATCTTTTGATACCGGTTGAGTCCTGATTTAGGACCGAGGATGTGATCTATTCTGGAGAATGTTCCATGTGCACTAGAGAAGAATGTATATTCTGTTGCTTTGGGATGAAATGTTCTGAATATATCTGTGATGTCCATCTGGTCCAGTGTGTTGTTTAAGGCCTTTATTTCCTTGTTGATCTTTTGCTTGGATGATCTGTCCGTTTCAGTGAGGGGAGTGTTAAAGTCCCCTACTATTATTGTATTATTGTTGATGTGTTTCTTTGATTTTGTTATTAATTGGTTTATATAGTTGGCTGTTCCCACATTAGGGGCATAGATATTTAAAATTGTTAGATCTTCTTGTTGGGCAGATCCTTTGAGTATGATATAGTGTCCTTCCTCATCTCTTATTATAGTCTTTGGCTTAAAATCTAATTGATCTGATACAAGGATTGCCACTCCTGCTTTCTTCTGATGTCCATTAGCATGGTAAATTCTTTTCCACCCCCTCACTTTAAATCTGGAGGTGTCTTCAGGTTTAAAATGAGTTTCTTGTAGGCAACATATAGATGGGTTTTGTTTTTTTATCCATTCTGATACCCTGTGTCTTTTGATTGGGACATTTAGCCCATTAACATTCAGGGTATCTATTGAGAGATATGAATTTAGTGCCATTGTATTGCCTGTAAGGTGACTGTTACTGTATATTGTCTCTGTTCCTTTCTGATCTACTACTTTTAGGCTCTCTCTTTGCTTAGAGGACTCCTTTCAATATTTCCTGTAGAGCTGGTTTGGTGTTTGCAAATTCTCTCAGTTTTTGTTTGTCCTGGAAGCTTTTAATCTCTCCTTCTATTTTCAATGATAGCCTAGCTGGATATAGTATTCTTGGCTGCATGTTTTTCTCGCTTAGTGCTCTGAATATATCATGCCAGCTCTTTCTGGCCTGCCAGGTCTCTGTGGATAAGTCTGCTGCCAATCTAATATTTTTATCATTGTATGTTACAGACTGCTTTTCCTGGGCTGCTTTCAGGATTTTCTCTTTGTCACTAAAGCTTGTAAATTTTACTATTAGGTTATGGGGTATGGGCCTATTCTTATTGATTTTGAGGGGGGTTCTCTGCGCCTCCTGGATTTTGATGCTTGTTCCCTTTACCATATTGGGGAAATTCTCTCCAATAATTCTCTCCAATATACCTTCTGTTCCCCTCTCTCTTTCTTCTTCTTCTGAAATCCCAATTATTCTAATGTTGTTTCATCTTATGGTATCACTTATCTCTCGAATTCTCCCCTCGTGGTCTGGTAGCTGTTTGTCCCACTTTTGCTCAGCTTCTTTATTCTCTGTCATTTGGTCTTCTATATCGCTAATTCTTTCTTCTGCCTCATTTATCCTAACAGTGAGAGCCTCCATTTTTGATTGCACCTCATTAATAGCTTTTTTTATTTCAACTTGGTTAGATTTTAGCTCTTTTATTTCTCCAGAAAGGGCTTTTATATCTCCTGAGAGGGTTTCTCTAATATCTTCCATGCCTTTTTCAAGCCCGGCTAGAACCTTGAGAATCATCATTCTGAACTCTAGATCTGACATATTATCAATGTCTGTATTGATTAGGTCCCTAGCCTTCAGTACTGCCTCTTGTTCTTTTCTTTGTGGTGAATTTTTCCACCTTGTCATTTTTTCCAGATAAGAGTATATGAAGGAACAAGTAAAATACTAAAAGGGTGGCAACAACCCCAGGAAAATATGCTTTCAGAAAGTGGTTGATTTTCTGTTTCTAGAATTGCTGTTCTTCTTCTCTTCGATCTGCCATTGGATTTGTAGGTGTTTGCGATCTTTAGATAAGCTATCTAGCTGATCCCCTGCTACCTGAATTAGTCTCAGCCTGCTACTTCTCCGCCATCTTGACTCCTACCCCTTCTCATTATTAACATTGGCTCAGATTTCTCCTTTCAGAGAAGTCTTCCTTTGCCGATGTGTAAAGTTACTATCTTCCCATCTTACCTAAATATACTCTATCATCCTGTTATATCTGTAATCATCTTCTTTTTTTTTTTTTTTTATTGTCTGAATCCTTCTATCAGAATGTAGGCTCCATGCAAGTAGGGATCGTGTATATCTTCCTTACTTTTTATTACCCAGGATAGTGCTTGGAAAGTGGTAAGCACTCACTAAATATGTGCTAAGGAATGAAAGTGGAGAATGAGCCTGGTGAACATAGTATTTGTCACTTTTATTCAGGCAGAAGAGAACTGGCTGAGGAGCCACAAATATCACTTTTCTTTTTATGAATAAATTTTAATTGAATTGAAAGAAAAATCATAAAGAACATGTTGCTGAAACTCCTGGAAGAAAAAAATTAATCTTTAATATTTGTTATCAAAGTGAGGAGCTCATCTTTTTACTGACTTTTGTTCTCCTATTCCCAAAGGTGTCCCTGAGATTTTCTTTATAACTTCTTTGGTTGGAAGCGGCCTTCTCATTCTCATCATGCTGACAGTGGCATATGGTCTCAAAAAACCCAAGTGAGTTTATAGGCAATAGCATGTACCCTCAAAATCAGGGACTGAAGGGGTGGAAGGCATCATGTGTGGAGAGGGCACTGTGTTATTAAGGGGATATTGATTCATTTATCAATTTGGTACATATTTACTGAGTTTATTTATATGCCATACCCTGCTCATCAGAATTCTGACTAAACGAGGACTTCTACTCCCCACAGCCTCATGTACCAGGCTTATGCCAGGGGATTGCCAGCTGCCCCACATTCTGTTATCTTCTGCATTTGGCATCTGACTCTAAAGTCAGGGAGAAGGTCCTTCCTCTCAGTGATCTCCCAGGTAGAGAGAGAACTTACCCATGGGATTAGAGAATTGGCCAGTAGTATGCCCAGCATAGATTTGTTCCTTGCTGGTAGTGCAGTGTTGGAGGGCTGGCCACAGAGATGTTTGTCTCATGTTTCTCTGGTCACTGTGTGAAAGGAAGCTTGTCTTCAGGGTCTTGTGCTTTCTCTCCCCAGAGATTCTCATGCTACCCTGTTGGTAAGGGCTCCCTCCCCCATAGATCTCTCTCTCCCAAACTGCACAGCTGAGGACCTTCTCTGCCAAGCATCTAGGCTTAGTTATAGTTAAATGAATGTCAGCCTCATTTCCCAACCATAGGTAGAAACCAAGTCACCAGGCAAACCCTTGTACATTTTGCTTATTTATCAGGCTCCCTTGTGAGGCGGCTGCGGCTGGTTAGGACCATACTCTGAGAATCACTGCACTAAAATGTAGGTGTTGTATCAGGCTTAGAGGGTTATGCTTCCTGGAGGATAAATCTCAAAAACATGGTTCTGTCATGGTGTGGTTTCTAGCATCAGGACCAGGGGTGGAGATGCAGAGGCAGGAGAGGGTAAGAAAGGTGTCTTTCCATCACAACCCATTGATGACTTATAATTTCACTCCCCAAACTATGTGTTCCCAGTTTCTGTCAGGAAGTCGATAGCTTGCCCTTATTCAATAGAGAGCCATAAAATTCTCTGTAGCAAAGCTGCACCCTTCTGGCAGACCCATGCAGTGTAAGTAACATATACTTCTCAAACTCAATTCCCGTTTTAAAATCATATCTCTTATTAGCAAATTGAAGCACTTATGTTGGCCTGATGTCCCCAACCCTGCTGAAAGCAGCATAGCCACATGGCATGGAGATGATTTCAAGGTAAATACTTTTGCTTTTGTTAGAGAAATCATTGAGTAGGTTGGTTGCAGAAGACAAGGAAGGGTGATGGAGATGGGGAGGAGTCCTGCACTGAGATTTGTACAGGCTTCACATCAATAGAAATTGAGGTTAAAAAGTCCTGGGGTATGGCTGGCATGACAGGTGGAATGAGCCTTTCTGGAACAACTTTGGCCTTCATCCTCTTGGATCAGTGGAAAGGACTTCACTCTGCTCAGAGGACCCAGTGTGTGCTGGACATGGAACTGGTCCTATAATGGATGCCACTGAAGGACACTGGCCCCACCCGCAAGGACCTGACTGTCTAATTAGGGAGCACGAGAGAGCCTGGCTATAAGATTCAGGGCCATTAAAAAGCAGTCAAGAAAAAGTTAGTCTAGAGGCCACTGGAGACCTTGAGGGGATGTTGATATACATAGCTGTCCACAGGCTGACACAGCTGCCTCGAGTTGTTTTTCTCAGATTAGAGAAGTTACAGTCAGACTTGAACTGGGAATAGGGTTTTTTAGTGACTTATCCCTAAGTAGAAAACTTCCTTTTCATAAGTTTAAATTAAAAACTGTTTTGCAATTTTTAAGATATAATTTCTTTTAGTTAAGTAAAAACAAGCCCTATCAAATATAACCTTAAAATTTTTTACTATTGAAAGACTATTTCTAGTACTACTTGATGCAAGAATTTTTAGTACTAGCTCTTGCTTGTTTCAGCTCGGAAGACTTTTTAAAATGTAGACATCTTTATTTATTTATTTTAATTTTTGTTATTTGTGTTATTTTTGTTTTCTTCTCTCCTTTATCAGCTGTGTGTTACCCTATATACTTTGCTACTTATTAAAAGTTGTCAAGAGAGTAAATGAATTTATAGGCAGTATTGTCTGATGATTGTGGTTTTTCATCTTATGTAAGAGTTCTAATTTGGATGCTTCCATCTCAATTGGGGTTTAGTGAGCTTATGATTATGTGGAAAATAGCCTTAAGCTCTCAAGAAGAAAAAAAGTTGTTTGAATACCATCTGCCATTTCTCAGGAAATGGGTCAGTCTTGCCAGGCTTCTCTGGAAGGGCATATGGAAGAGATTGGCCATCACTTCTGGTCTCTGGAAGGAATGTGGGGGGCTGGTCAAGAGGTGAGACATTGGTTATCCTAAGCCTAATGAGCTTTTGACTGCCTCATGTGTAGCTCTTAAATGATCATTGGAGGGTGTCCCTTTCTCTTTTCCAGGATAAGCTAAACCTGAAGGAGTTTGATGATCCTGTGAACACGGAAGGAGACAGGGTTCTAAAATCATACTCGGCCCCCAGTGATTTTATTGACAAGTTGGTGGTGAACTTTGAGAATTTTTTGGAAGAGGTTTCCACAGAGGAAATTGGAAAGGATCAGGAAAGCATTTTGAGAGAGGAAAAAAATAAGTATGTGACTTTTCCATATTGGCCTTATCGTCCTCCCACATCAACTGAGATTCCACAGAGAAAACCCCAACAGCTGCATTCTAGAATACCAGAGGAGACCAGCTTAGAAACTAAAGAACAACTTCTCTCTTCTGTTCAGAGTTTAGAGCCAGAGAATCTCTGCGGGGAAGGAGAACCAAATCCATACTTGAAAAATTCGGTGACAACCAGAGAATTTGTCACATGCGAAAAACCTCAAGATGAAGCCAAAAGAGAAGTTTAATTGTTGCGTGGCTTGAATCCCTCTGGGTCTCAGTGTGGGTGACTCCTGCAGAGAGCATATCTCATGACTTGGCCAGAAGAGCTTTCCTGGGTGTCTCCCCCAACTTGCTTGTGTTAGAGAAACTCTCACACACCCCTGAGGGGCTTGTTGACCTTCATTGGCCCAGACGTGTAACTTGCCTGAGAAGGAGGGATGGTCATATGTCTGCAACCTGCCTAGGAAAAGCAATTTATGTATTTATTTTTTTTCAGTTTCACACTGGGGTCTGTGACATTACTTCAAGGGACAGCAGGGCCCCCAAGGTGGATATAATTGGCCTTCTGTAGGAATTAGATCATTGTCACAGCTGTTGCTGGAGTTACTTTCTTAGGGTTCCAGTAGACTCTCCCCACTGCCAGCGGACTGGCGTCTGGTAGGAGGCGAGAGTCTCTCCCTATACCTCTATACCTTGGGTTCTGGGCTCCACCTCCAAGGCAGCGCTGAAATCTCACTTTCGAGATTTTGTTTTTCCCTCTGTACAGAGGCAGGGGAGGTAGAGTGGCCTTCCTGATGCTGTGCCTGCCCAAGACTCCTTCTTACCCTCATAAATCTCAGCAAGACCTCCACCCACAATTCTTGTCCCTGGTTCACAGCACACTGGCTGCTGGGAAATCAGAGAATGTGTGTGTGGGGTGTCTCAGCAGGGCACTGGTGAGCAGACTCTGGGCTGGGCCAGAAGGTCCACACCAGTCTTCACATTGCCCAGCCCTGGAAACAATCCCAGAGGCCTCTGCTGCCACTTTGTCTTGCCCCCAAGCCTGGGAGTAGGAAGGCACTGAACACTGCCCTGCTTTTAGGCAGAGACCCTGGCGCCTCACGTGGCCACAGACCCAGGGAATGCTTCCTGAGCATGACCTTCTAAGGCTTCTTCCCAGCACAACCTGAGTAGGCTGTAGAAACATGCTGCTGTGATTTTGCTGCTCTGACCCCAGGACTCCTCTTGCCTTTGCATTGGCCACACACACAGCTTATGGCAGTCAAGAGAGTCCTATGGTCAGGATTCATTTGTGGAGACCCAGCATCGTGACCACATTGATGGCAGACGACTTCCTATTGTGTGGTTTTGACTCCCCAACTATTGGGGGAGGTGGCTGAGAGCCGGGAGAGATGGAGGAAGGCCAGGCTGTGAGATGGAGGAAGGCGGGGCTGTGAACCTGGCTTTCCCACCTCTCTCAGCAGCCTCTCATCTTTTTAATGCTTCCTTTTTAAAAAAAATTTTAATTTTATTTAAATTCAATTTTTTCTTCTTTGTTTTCCTTTCATTTATTCTTCCTTTCCCACTAGACTCCTTTTATCATTTTCGCACTGACTTTTGCTGCCTTGAGGGTTAAGGAAACCGGGACTCTCTGTTCTTTCTAGATGGCCCAAGGTAGGTCCTAGGAGTCAGTGTTTCCTGCCAGGAAGGGAAGCAGGACCCCTGAAGCTCCTTCAGGGGGCCACACTCTGCCCTCCAGAACACATTCACAGGGCACAGGCCCAGCAGCTATGAGGCCTTTCTTTCCTGGGACTGGGTCTCAAACCATTTTCACTTGCAGTGTCCTGGGTTGCCTCTGTGGCCTGAAAAAGCTGTCTGCATTTTCTCAGTGACAGCAAACAGAACACAAACAGGAGAAGTTGCGTTTTAGTAAGTTCATTAAAAATGGGTAACATTCCCAATGAAGTTTTCCGGGGCTCTGGGAATCATGTAAACAGCTATGTCAGCGCCTTGTTCCTGGCCCTTCTAATAATACCAGAAAATTTGAAAAGAATGGCACAAAAGCCAATCTGTGGCTGGAGAAAAAAAAAGGGGGGAGGGATACTCTCACTGTGGCTTCTCAGGAGGCAGCAGTATACCACACCCAGTACTTTCCTCCCACAAAGATAGGACTGACTAGTTGTGAGAAAGAATTGATCCCACAAAGGCTAAAATGTTCACCACCTGGCCCTGTGCAGACAAAGTTCGCTCACTCCTGGGCAGCCCACAGACACAAGGCTCGGACTGCACAGCGTTGGCCCATAAAGTGTTTTAATTTTGAATTAGCTGCTAAAGAAAGAAAAAGTCACATTATGGTAATTCTGGATTTCTGAGTGGGGACTGCTTCTGTAGGAAGGGCACACACTGGCTCCCGGCCCCAGCCCTCACAACTGCCCATAGCTCAGGTGGTGAGTTGATCATTTGTTATCACTTACTTCAATGTGTGTTTTTTTTTTTTTTAAGATTTTATTTATTTATTTGAGAGAGAGAGAACACAAGCAGGGGGAATGGCAGACAGGGAGAGAGAAGCAGGCTCCCTGATGAGCAGGGAGCCCAAAGTGGGACTTAATCCCAGGACCCTGGGATCATGACCTGACCAAAGGCAGCAGCTTAAAGTCTGAGCCAACCAGATGCCCCTCCAGTGGTTCTTGGTACAGGTTACTCTGTCCAACATTTGACACTGCCTGGAGGTAGTTTTCGGAGGGTGCTGCTGGTATTTAGTGGGTAGAAGTCAGCAGTGCTGGCAGTGACCCTGTAATGCACCAAACCACGCTCACAACAAATATCTGGCCCCAAACCTCAGTAGGATTGAGATTTGGAAATTTGGAAATTCCAGCTGAGCTACCTCTGCCCACTTGTGTGGGTCCTACTCATTGTCCACAGGCATTCTTTTTTTTTTTTTTCTAAATTTAAAATTTGTTTTGGACTCCACTGTAACAACACCACCATCAACAAACAAAATCTCTAAATACGAGTTATCTATATCATTTTTTAGTCCCTTATATGATTTGTGTGTTCTAATATACATGTTCACTTCCTTGCATGTTATATATTGATTCTACTGTATTTTTACCTTCACTGTCCCTTACTATTCCATGTTTAAAATTTCATGCATGAACATAGTTCATCGTGGTAGTGTTTTGAATAAACACTCAGAACTTCATGGTGTGCTTTCATATTATGGTTTGCTAAGGCCCCTTAGTTGACAGGATTGTTTTATATATCTTCTTTGTATAGAGAACACCATCCTAAATGTTGATTTTGTATAGCATTTTCTTTTCCCACCTTTGTCTTAACTCCTTAGGGGTTCTTTCTAAAGGTGGAATTGCTGGGTCAAATTTTATAGTTGCTGTCACATATTGCACAACTCTGTCCTCCCCAAAAAGGCTACAATGATTTGCAGTATCACCAGGAGTATATGGGGCCTCCTTTGTTCTTGTTAATGATGATCAACCATTTACTGGTATAAACTGAATTTTGTCAATTTATTGGCTATAGCTAAAGACACTTCATCGTTTTTTGTGTTGCTTAAGTGAAGACACACTTTGCCCGTGTGTATTTTACTACCACTTGTCCACCTGTTGACACTGCAGAATGTTCTACCTCCAAGCCACTGGGGCACTGAGAGAGCAGGTGAGCTGCTAGACATTTGATGTCCTCAGCCGAACTTTACAACTACCGGTTGACTTCGTCATTTGGTTGACTGTTTAAAATATGTGGTGTTTGTAGGGCATTTAAAAAGAAATTTCGCATTGATGTGTTTTGTGTTAGTGACAAGGTCTATTTGTAATTATCATATGTGTCATTATCTGCGTCTTGGCACTTTTTGGGGAAAGGTATCTGGACTGAGTATGACACATCATTAGCAGTTCTTGTCTCTCTGCAGCTTTCACTAGACCTTCGGGTCAGCAGGGAAAGAGTTTGCTCAGAAGCACAAACAGCCCCAGTCAACATTGGCAAAAGTCTGGAGATGCTTCCCCTTTGCTACTCAGAACAGTATGGGAGGAGGGCAAAGGGAGTGATTCCACAAGAGCAACGAAGCCAACAGTCACATGCCTCAGATGGTTATTCAAGGGAATGTAGGTGTCCCTACTTCTGATTACATTTTTAGGAGTGGGATTCTCTGTCCTGCCCAACTTCACTGTATGTGTGGGGTAAAATGACAGGAAAGTAGCCTGGCCTGGACTTTGAGATGAAAGTCAATGTGCAAGGCAGAATGGACATGCAGAATATTCTGAATGATTGTAGTAATGCAGAAGATGGGACCTGTGTACCAAGGGCACCACTCTTTGTAGGCTCTGCATGTTGTCTTTTCCACATATTGTTCATAAGTCAATATAGTATGTAATACATGTGCCTGGCAGTTCTGTCCTCCTACGCAGAGTATGAAAACAGGGTTTTACTATAAAGAGAACAGCCTTTAAAATGTTTTACCGTAAATGCATTTGTATTTCAGTCTTTCAGGTAATAAAGCTATAATAACGTTTTCATGTAAAGCTATACTTATTTTAAAGTTTTACCCACTCAGGCATGTGTGTGTGTTTAAGATTTTATGGATTTGAGAGAGAGAGAGAGTGAGAGGAAGGAGGAGAAGGGTAGGGCAGGGGCAGAGGGAGAAGCAGACTCTCCCCTGAGCAAGGAGCCTGTCCCAGGCTCCTGTCCCAGGATTCCAGGATCATGACTTGAGTTGAAGGCAGATGCTCAACTGACTGAGACACCCAGGTGCCCCCGCTCAGATGCTTAAAATGGGACTTCAAATATAAATATCCAACTTTGTCAGAGATTAAGGCAGTCTCTTGGTTAGGGGACACACAGAAGAGCTACAGGAGAGCAGGAACCAGCAGGAATTACTCCTGCCAGGGATTCAGCTGGGCCTCTCACCTTGGTTCTCACTCTTTCTATTTGATTCCTCATGGCAGCATTTTCAAACTCCCAGCTCCTCACGTTGCCTCAGGGTCTTCCCTCAGGGCTTCCAGCAGATGCCATGTTTTCCAATTTCTCAGAGGATGCACTAGCCCATGTCTCTTCTCCCCTTCAGGTCAGACTTCTGGGAAGGTCTCAGAAGCGGAGGTGGCCCTGCTCACGCATAACCCTCCCTCCGGCTCTCTTGTACTTTCAACATCTCCCCCTTGAGTGATTCCTTCCCATCAGCTTCTAAACTGGAACATCAGCTGGGGTCGCAAGGATGGCCATTACTTCCCATTCCTTGGCAGCCTTGCTCCTGAGGTTCCATCAGCCTCTAGTAAGGCTTCAGTGTCCCTCCCTATTCCCATGATGCTCCTTGTGTAACCCCAGCTGGCTCCCCTCAGTACACCTGGTCGTGTCACAGAAAATCATCCCATGACACATTCATTCTTTTTTTTTTCTTTTTTTTTCTTTTTTAACAACAGCAACAAAATGGGCTACACTCCATCCTCTGTCTTCCCCCTTATAGCCAGTGTCCATTTTGACCTGGTTTTGCCTTTGAGCCAGCTGGGTGTGGAACCAGCGATCTCAGGGTTTACTCTGTTGCATCTCCTAGGATGACTTAGGCTCCCTGAGCATCTGCTCCTCCCAACAGACCGCAGCCTGCCAAGCCTTTGGCAAAGCCTGCTGTGTGCAACCTTGTTCACACTTGGAGGCTCTGGCTGGCCCCCTCAGATTAGATTCATCAAGTGTCCCATCCGCTGCAACAGGAAGAAGAATAGGCTGTTCTCTGGCTGGTCTGCCAGAATTGTGGTTCAGCATTTGAGGCGTGTTGGTTGGAGATGATAAACATGCTAAAATCTGGGCCCCCTGAGAGCTTTCATCGACCTTAGGGAGCCCACATACTGTCAAATATATTGAAGTATCCACCTTTCACATTAATTATAATATTTGTTCCATAAAAATTTTGTAAGGGTTTTTGTTTTTGAAATTTTATATATAACTTGATTTTATGATTACATTTCTTTTTTAAAAATTTTTTTAAAAATTTATTTATTTGAGAGAAAGAAAGAGAGATCACAAGTAGGCAGAGAGGCAGGCAGAGAGAGAGGGGGAAGCAGGCTCCCTGCCGAGCAGAGAGCCCAATATGGGGCTTGATCCCAGGACCCTGAGATCATGACCTGGGCCAAAGGCAGAGGCTTTCACCCACTGAGCCACCCAGGCACCCCATTTTATGATTACATTTCTTAGCAATCATCCTGTGTCTATAGGGATTCTTACGACTTGAGCAAATCTATCTATTCTAATCGAATTTGCAAATTTTTTTAACAACATAACATTTTTATAACTTCTAAAATAATGAAGTTATTTTGTTTTCTAACTACTTACTTAAATATCCTTCATTTCCAATTAGCAATGCTCTTTTCTTGGTTTTGGCCAGTAATTGTTTTTCAAAGGGTGCGTATGTTTTTGTGGGTCCCTGACAATCTCCTTGGCCTTAGATAGAGCTCCTCTAGCACTGGAGAATAGAATATTCTGTGAGAGTGTACCAACTGAAAATACCCAACTGGCATCCAATTAAGAACTGCTGCCATCTTGATTAGGAAGGCGGGTATCTTGAAAACAGAACCTGCAACAAAACAGGGCAACACTGTTTACTCCGAGGCATGGTGATTCCCAGTGGAAGGCCTTGGGGTCAGGAGTCAGCTCGTGCTGTGGGTCGGGAAGAAGGACTGTTACCTGTAGGGCTGATGGGATCCCAATGTAGCTTCTCTTCCATTCACATTTCTAACTGCAGCCTGGCTATTAAATGGAACGCATAAACAAGTAATGCTGATGGGCCCTTTTTGAGTTTGGTAAACTAGGGGCTGCTGAATGAGTCTGAGCCTTTGTATGAGCCTGCCTTTGACAGTCACCTGGGGCCTTCATTCGCACCTGCTCACCATCACACCAAATACACCCATGTGGTTAGAGTATTGAAGACTGCATCTGCACAGATTAGGTGTTGGGATAGTATTTCAGGTTAATTCCCCAGAAGCAAACCCTAAGACATAAATTCAGGTGCAACTAATTTATGAGGAGCCCATTTCCAGGAGAAACTAGTAAAGGAGTGAAGGAAGGTTTATAGGGAAGGGGAGGAAACAAGATCAAGCAGGATTTTAAACTCCTCTGGAGGCCAGTCCTAGCCTGATCCCCTGCGAGATGGATGCTGGAGGTAAGTGACTGGGACTCCAGAATGTGTCACCAGCTAAGGCAAGGAACCTGGGTGTTCTCACTCCTAAACCCCTCAGTCACTGCCAAGGATTTCCCCGTTGGATGTGTAACTTTTAGGCACTCTTGACTCTGCACAGAGGGGGAGAAGGCCAGCCACCCAACAGGAGTGTCAGGGGCAGGCGACAGAAAAGAGAACTCTCAGAGAGAGATTGGATGCTGGGAGGTTGGGAGGTATCCTGGTAAGGCGACCAGACTGAGCAACAAAAGATGCAGAAAACATGAACAGAGACTTCTCTAAAGAAGACATACACATGGCTAACAGATATATGAAAAAAAACTCCAAATCTCTTGCCATCAGTGAAATACAGATCAAAACCAGAATGAGATGACCATCTTATGCCAACTAGAACGGCAAAAATTAACAAAACAGGTAACAACAAATGTTGGCGAGGATGTGGAGAAAGGGGAACCCTCCTATAGTGTTGGTGGGAATGCAAACTGGTGCAGACACTCCGAAAAACAGTATGGAGGTTCCTCAAGATGTTAAGAATAGAGCTACCCTATGACTCAACAATTACACTAAGAGGTGTTTACCCCAAAGATACAGAGGACCATAGGGAAAGGGAGGGAAATCTGGAGGGGGGTATATCAGAGAGGGAGAAAAACCAAGAGAGACTATGGACCCCGGAAAACAAACTGGGGGTTTCAGAGAGGAGGAGGGTGGGGGAGGGGTTAACAGGGTGATGGGTGGTAAGGAGGGCACGTATTGTGATGAGCACTGGGTGTTAAACCTAACCAAGGAATCACTGAACACCACATCAAAAACTAATGATGGCTAATTGAACATAAAAAAAAGAGGCAGAGCATGTGTTTTGTTTTAAAAGAGCGAGCCTGTACGTGCTGGAGAGAGGGTGGGGGAGGGGCAGAGGGCGAGAGAGACCGTCCTAAGCAGGCTCCACCCCCCACACGGAGCCCGAGGGGTCTCTATCTAAAGACCCTGGGATATTGACCTGAGCCGAAATCATGAGTTGGATTCTTCACCGACCAAGCCACCCGGATGCCTCCCAGCGTGTGTGTTTTTAACACGCAGCAGGTATTCTGTCAGAGATTGTGTTACTATTCCCGCGGCAGCCCTGTAAGAGCAACCCCCTCTTGTTGTTAAGACAGCGTTTGCGGCAGAAGCGTTTGCGTTGAATTGCTTTGAGCCCCCACTTTGCTGCCGGCTGGTCTGCGGCCTGGTGCGAACCTCCCGACCTCCGTTCCTTTATCTGTAAACTGATGGGGGGATAGTAGTAACCCTGTGAACAGTTCCGGGGAGATCCAGCGAAGGAATGATGGGCGCTGAACGGAGGGCGTGACAGAGCGCGTGCCCAGTGAATAACACATGCGGTTATTGCTGGTAATGGTCTTGTTTCTTAGAACGGTCATGGTTTTATTGAATGTGAGGCAGGGTCGTCTCGGTAAAGCAAGGATAAGAAATCGGCCTTGCAGTGATGAGAGCTGGTCAGTCACGGCGCTGGTCTGCCCCTTTCTAGCGGCCTGGGGGAGGGGCAGGCAAGGAGGTTTATTCCGGGAAGCACGTCACGTGCCGGTGAGTGTGACCGGGTGAGACCGGCCTTGGCGGAGTTGAGGTGAGGAGGGAAGTAGACAAAGCTGACGGAGAAAGTGGGGCGGTGTCCGTGATCAAACGGAGACACAGACGAGGGCGAGGAGGTCCTCCTGTGGTAGGCGGAGGGGGAAGTGGTCACTCATGATTGGGGGGGTGGCTTGGGTGGGGAAAATGGAGTTCAGGGTGTAATATGGGGCTCCGGGGAAGAAGAGGAGACGAAGAACTCTGGAGATGTTGTGGTTCGGGGACTCAGGCCAGATGGGTTCCTTGCTGCAGGCTGTGGGCCTTGCCTCAACAGGCCTTAGTGATTGTCCTCTCCTTTGGTAGTTGTTCAGGTCTTAGAAGACGATTCCTGATGTGTTCTTGGTAGGAATATTGAAAACACTGTCCCACCTTTGCTTAGGATTCTCCAGCCTTTGCCTGTAGGCCAGCTCTCTGCTGTTCTAGACTCTTCGCACATGCTGCATGGGCATTTTTGAATCCAATGTGTATTGGGGAGGTCCCCAACTCCTTCTCTTGCCCCTTCACCTTCCTTTCCTGTACCCTGGTAAAGCAGCTGTTGTGGCCCCTTTCTGTTCCCCACTTGATCACACACGATGATCCTACCTCCTCAATACCCTTTCTTCTCCATCCCTTCCTCTTGTCCTTCTGACACATTGATCACTGTTGGAGCCTTTCCTGCCTTTCCTGGAATTAGAGCAGCAGTGTCCCCACTGCTCTCCCCTTTCCTGTTTGCACACCCTACCTCTTATCAAGCATTTCTCTCCCTGCACGATGTGGTCTTTTCACTGTTCTTTCCTTGCTTGGTGGACCTAAGGGGCACTGGCATTGCTGCTGGCCTCTCCAACCCAAGGCCTTGCCACTGCCCCCCAGGTGCCTCTAGCTGTGAATTTAAGGCATGCCAGGAGGTTTGTCCTTGTGCGAGGAGTGAGTACTTGCTTTTCCTTCTCTGTTCAACTCCTTTAACGTTATGTTTGGAACAACAGTGGTGGGACTTGTTCTCCCCTCTTGATAAGTTAATACTCTCATTCATTGTGTGTTCTTTCATGTTCAGCCTCTCTGACGGATATTAGGAAGGAAAAGGAAACTTAGAAATCCAGGTTTTATATTCTTTCTTCCTACCTTATTATGTTACCAACACTGCTATTTCTTGAGTACTTACTATGGACCAGTTGCCATGCTAAAATTTATGGATCCTACTTCATTTAAGCCTCTTAATAACTCCATGGGGTGAGTTCAACAATCATTTTTCATTTTATTTATTTATTTGATAGAGAGCAAGCAGGAGCAGGGAGAAGGAGAAGCAGCCACCTCACTGAGCAGGGAGCTTGAACCCGGGACTCCAGGAATCAGGACATGAGCCACCCAGGTGCCCCATCAGTTTCATTTTTTAACATTCCTACTACTGCCACTCCTTGTGCTTAAGATTCTTAGAACTTTCTGGGATGCCTGGGTGGCTGAGTCACTTAAATGTCTGTCTTTGGCTCAGGTCATGGTCTCAGGGTCCTGGGATGGAGCCCCTGGTCTGGCGCCCTGCTCAGCAGGAAGCCTGTTTCTCCCTCAGCCCCTCCCCTTGTTTGTGCTCTTTTGCACCCTCTCTCTGTTGAATAAATAAATAAGGTATTTAAAAGAAAAAAAAGTTTGGTTGTGGTGCAGAGTGGACTAGGAGCTTAAATGAATTCAGTTCAGGAGTTGTATGGTTTCTGGTCTTACGTTCAAGTCTTTAATCTACTTGGAGTTAATTTTTGTGTGTTGTGTAAGGCAGTATGCAGATTCATTCTTCTGCATGCTGCTGTTCAGCGTTTCCAAACCATTGAATGAAGGGACTGTCCTCTCCCCACTGTATATTCTTGGCTTTGTTGTTATAAATTAATTGACCTTGAATGCATATGTATATTTCTGGGCTCTTTTATGTTCCATAGATGGGTGTGTCTGTCTTTATGACAATATCATACTGTTTGGATTACTGTAGCTTTATATACAGTTTGAAATCAGGAAATCAGCTTTCTTTATCTAGATGGTTTTGGCTATTTTGAGGTCTTTTGCGGTTCTTTAATCATGTGAAAATTGTCCTGTTTTTGAAAAATGCCATTGGAATTTTGACAGGGATCGTATAGAATCTGACTGCTTTGGGTAGTATGAACATTTTATTATCACCAATCTAAATATTTATTTATCTATTTCAGAGAGGAGCAGAGGGAAAGAATCTTTAAGCAGACTCCCTGCTGAGGGAGAGGCCAATTGCAAGGCCCAGTTCCATAATACCTTCTTTGGAGAATGTTTTTTCATGTGTTCTGCTTATTTTTTAATTGGATTATTTGGTTTTGGGATGTTGAGTTGTGTCATTTCTTTATATATTTTGGGTAATAACCCTTTTTTGGATATGCAATTTGCAAATATTTTCTCCCATTCCATAGGTTGCCTTTTAGCATTATTGATTTTCTCCTTCATTGTACAGAAGCTTTTTACTTTGACAGAGTTCCACTAGTTTATTTTTGCTTTTGTTTCTCTTGCCTTAGGGGACCTATCTAAAAAATAGTTGCTGTGGCTAATATCAGAGAAATTACTGCCTGTGCTAACTTCTAGGATTTTTTTTTAAGATTTATTTATTTGAGAGAGAGTAAGAGCATGTGGATGAGAAAGAGAACATGAGTAGGAGGGACAGAGAGAGGGAAAGAGAATCCCCCCATGCTGACCCCAGAGCCCATTGTGGGGTTTGATCTCAGGATCCCAAGATCATAATCTAAGGTAAAACCAAGAGTTGGATGCCCAACCATATGTACCACCCAGGCATCCATCTTCTAGGATTTTTATGGTTTCAGCTCTCACATTTGGGTCTTTATCCATTTTGAATTTATTTTTGTATGGTGTAAGAAAGTGGTCTGGTTTCATTCTTCTGAATGTTGCTTTCTAGAAGAAAAATTGACCATAGAATGGTGGGTTTATTTCTGAGTTTTCTGTTTTCTTCTATTGATCTATGTGTCTGTTTTTATGTTGCTGGCATATTGTTTTGATTGTGACAGCTTTGTAATACAGTTTGAAGTCTGGAATTGTGATGCCTCTAGCTTTGCTTTTCTTTTTCCAAGATTGCTTTGTCTATTCAGGGTCTTTTGTGGTTGTGTATAAATTTTAGGATTGTTAGTTTTAATTCTGTGAAAGATGCCATTGGTCTTTTGATAGGGATTGAGTTAAATGTATAGATTGCTTTGGGTACTATAGATATTTTTTTAACAGAGTTCTTGCAATCCATAAGCATGGAATGTCTTTCCATTTTGTGTGTGTATGTGTGTGTGTCACCTTCAGTTTCTTTCATCAGTGTTCTATAGCTTGCAGAGTGCCTCATTGTTAGTTTTCATTTTCATTTGCTTCCATGTATTTTTATTTCTTCTTTAATTTCCTCGTTAACCCACTCATTCTTTAGTAGAATGTTTTTAAACTTCCGTGTATTTGTGGTCTTCTCAAATTTTTACTTGTGGTTGATTTCAAGTCTCATAACATTGCAGTCTGAGCATATTCCTGGTGTGATCTTAATCTTTTTTTACTTGTCAAGACCTGATTTTAGTCCCAGTATTTGATCGATTCTGGAGAATGTTCCATGTGCCCTCAAAAACAAAACAAAACAAAAGTGTATTCTGCTGCTTTAGGATGACATGTTTTGCACTTATCTATTAAGTCCATCTGGTTCAGTGTGTCCTTCAAAGCCACACTGTGTCCTTGTTGATTTTCTACTTCGATGATCTGTCCATTGCTGTAAGTGGGGTGTTAAGTTCCCCTGCTATTATTGTGTCATTATCAGTGAGTTATTTATGTTGGTTATTAAGCGATTTATATATTTGGGTGCTCCAAAGTTGGGGACATACTTAAAATTGTTAAATTTTGATTGATAGATCCCTTAATTATGATATAATGCCCTTTTTCATCTCTTGCTACAGTCTTTGGTTTAAAATCTAGCTTGTCTGATACAAGTATGGCTACTCTGCCTTTCTTTCTACATCCATTAGCATGATGGATGATTCTCCATTATCTCACTTTCAATATGCAGGTGTCTTTGGGTCTAAAATCAACCTCTTGTAGGCAGCATATAGATGGGTCTTGTTTTTTAACCTATTATGATACCCTATGTCTTTGGATTGGAGCATTTAGTCCATTTACATTCAAAGTGATTAGTGATAAGATTTTAGTGCCTTTGTGTTACTTATAAAGTTGATATTTCTGGGGATTTTCTCTCTTCCTTTGTGGTCTTTTTTGCTTTTGGTCTTTTCTTTCCCCACTCAAAGAGTCCCCTTTAATATTTCTTGCAGGGCTGGTTTAGTGGTAACAAACAATTTGTGAACAGTTATGCTGCAAACCTGATGTGTCTTCTATTGCAGGTTAGGATTTTTTTCCCTTGCTTTCAGGATTCTTTCCTTGTCTCTGCAAATTTTGTGATTTTGACGATAATGTATATTGGTGATGGCCTGCTTTAGTTAAATTTAATGGGAGTGTTCTGTGTTTCGTGGATTTTGGTATCCGTTTTCTTTCCCAGATTAGGGAGTTTTCAGCTATAATTTACTCAAATAAGTCTTTTGCTTCTTTTTCTCTTCTTTTTCTAGGACTCCTATGATATGAATGTTACTACTTTTTAAGGAATGGCTGAGTTTCTTAGGTATACATTCATGATCCAAAGTGTTTTTTACCCTCTTTTTTTTTTTTTTTTAGCTTTATTATTTTCCATAATTTTACCTTCTAGGTCACTGACTTGTTCTTCTGTTTCATCCGTCATCTTTGTTATTGTATCCAGTTGGCTTTGCATCCCATCTATAGCATTTTTTATCTCAACCTGACGAGTTTTGAGTTCTTTTATCTCCGCAGTAAGGGATTCTCTAGAGTCTTCTATGCTTTTCTCAAGTGCAGCTAGTTTCTTTATTATTGTCATTTCAAATTCTGGTTCAGACATTTTACTTATTGATAAAATCCCTGGCTATTACTTACTCCCCCCCCCTTTTTTTCTTTTGGGGTCAATTCTTCCATCTTGTTATTTTGTCTAGGTCACTGTGTGTGTGTGTGTGTGTGTGTGTGTGTGTGTTAGGAAAGTCTGTTATAGTTCTCCTGAGAGTAATGGCTCTATTAGGAAGCGGTCCAATACTGTCTGGGGCCTGGTGCTTCCGGAGGTGTTTCAGGGTGTGCACTCTGCTACTGTGTTTGTAGAGTTGCTCCTTGCCTGCTGTGGGTCGGGTGGGGGATGTGTTTGGACCTTGTCTGCTGTGTGGCAGTTTTGAATGAGATGTGTTTCAGTCTGCTTGTTAGAAGAAGCTAGATCCAAAAGGGGAAAAAAAAAATGTGAGGTCCTATTTCCCCTAGAGGTGAAGCTTTGCAGCACTCTATGATCAGTAAGTGGTGCAAGTAAGGAGTTTGTGCTGATCTTCTGGGGGAGGATCTTCTGTGATGATTCTCAGGCCAACTTGTCCTAGTAAAGATGGACCTGCAGGGCTCAGGGTGGCCAGGCTTGGTGTAAGTGGCTCCAGCCTCCACTGGGTGGCACTTTGTTGCTCACTGAAATTGGTCAGTGCTGATAAGTGGGGGGAAACGGCCTTGGCCTGCTCTCTCCTTCTTGGAGTAAGGAGTTCACACCTACTACTCTTCAGAAAGCCCTCACAGAAGAGCAAACAGTCACCCTTCTTGTGTCTCCAGCTTCCTTCAGATCCCTGCTTTTGTCCAATTTGTGTCTGAGCTATGTGCCTGGCCAGGCAGCACAGTTCTCCTGTGTTGAATGAAGCTGGTTTTCAAAACTCCCCAAATTTGGGGGATCTGGTAGCATGGACAAGCACTGATCCTTTGTGGGAGGGTCTTGCTACCCTGTGGTGGGAGCATCTCAGAAGATGGTCACATGACCATGTAGTGATTCATAATTTATGGTAAAGCACAGCAAAAAGCCAGCACCAAGGTGCCTAAATTCCTGTGCTATGGAACAGGTTGACACGTTGGCACCACCAGTTGTTCTGTCCCCGGAGAGGCCATTCCAGTGCTCCCAAATGCACTCCAGGAAGGGGAAATCTTTATGCCCGTGTGATTCACCTGGCTGCCCACTCCTGGGTTTCTACCCATCTTCCGCACTGGAATGCCACTAAACCCCCCAGGCATCACCCTGATGATGGCAGAGCTTCAGACTTTGCTCTTCACTGCTTATAAAAACTTGCACGTTGGAGGCCACAATAAGGCTTGAGATGAGGACCAAACCAGGCCCTAACTTGTGTCTCCCTTTAAGTCCAAATGCCTTAATAAAGGGTTACGGACAGGAAAGGTTGAGTAGCACTGAGAAAGGGTCTGTGCTATGTGTCTTGCGCTCGCCTACGTGACTTCCCACACGCAATGTAGTCAGGGTCATAAATGCTTAGTTGGTCCTTGTTGTTCCTGTACTTCCCATAATCCACTCCCTGGTTGATTGTAACTTCTTGTATCAATAGTAGCTAATGGCATTAGCCTTGACTACCTGGCATCAGGAGATTTGTTTGTAGTTAATGTAAAACTTGTTATAGGAACTTGCGGTTACTCCTTCTATTGTGATCTGCCTTATAAATGCTTGTAAGATGTGTCGGCGGCTGCGACGCTTGCGGTAGTCAGTTCCTCTCTTTTTCCCAGGCAGTAGTTTTGGGGTAGAGTTTCCCTAGTGCAATCTCCTGTACACACTTTCACACTTTCTCTATCTCTGATCAAGGCTCCCTCCCCTCTGCAGCACCCATAGCTCTTTTCTCCCGTAGGTCAACTCTGCACAGTTTCTGGCTTCAATGATGTGGCTGTTGTTTCTAACTCTAGTGTGCAGTTTGTACTGTCTTCAGAACAATTTTTTGGGTGTTCAGAATGATTTGGTATTTATCTACTGTGCTCGAGGGACAAGACGCCTGATGCTTAGGGGCTACCTGATGTTCTACCATCTTAACTCCTCCTCTACAGTCTGTATAAAAGAGAGTTTTGGAGATGCCTAGGTGGCCCATTTTGTTAAGCATCTGTTTTTGGCTCAGGTCATAATCCCAGGGTCCTGGGTTCAAGTCCTGCGTTGGGCTCCTTGCTCAGTAGGGAACCTGCTTTTTCTTCTGCCTGCCACTTCCCTTGCCTGTGTTCTTTCTCTCCCTCTGACAAATGAGGAAATAGAATCTTTAAAAAAAAAAAAAGTTGATTTTATCTAATAAAGCTCTTGGTACCCCAGCTTTTTTTTTTATTTATTTCATTTCATTTTGAGTAAAATATCTTTATCCTTTCCTTCATTCTAGTCTGTATTTGTCTTTAGGTATAAAGTGAGTTTCTTGTAGGCAGCATATAGATGGGTCTTTTTTTTTTTTAATCCATTACATCTACCTGTGTCTTTTGACTAGAGTATTTACAACATTTACATTTGAAGTATGTTTACTTAATTATTATGTACTTACTGCCATTTTTAAAATTGTTTTTTGGTTGTTTTCATAGTTTTTCCCTCTTAATCTCTTTCTTTGTGATTAATAACTTTCTCTAGTGTTATGCTTGGCTTTATTTTTATTTTATGTATCTGTAATAGGTTTGTTGTATGGTTACAATGTTCATATATTATGTCCTAAATACGTAGTTATCTATATTAATAGTCACTTAAATTTGACCACATTATGAAAGTAATACATTTGTAATCCTTCCCCTCCACATAATTTGCATAGAATATAAGGCTTGTTTAATGGTGATGAACTCCTTTAACTTTTGTTTGTCTGGGAAACCAGCTCTCCTTCAGTTTTGAATGACTGTTTTGCCAGTTAGAGCATTTTTGATAATTGGATTTTCCTCTTCACATTTGAATGTATCTTGCTACTTCTTCTGGCCTGCAAAATTTCTGCTGAAAAATCAGCCGATAGCCTTATGAGGCTTCCGTGTTCATAACCAGTTGCTTTTCTCTTGCTGATTTTAAGATTCTCTTTTTAAAATTTGTGCCATTTTAATTACTATGTGTCTTGGTGTGGCTCTGCTTGGGTTCATATTTTTGGGGGCTCAGTGTTACTTGGATCTGGATATCTGTTTCCTTCCCTAGGTTAGAGAAATTTTCAACTATTAATTTTCCAAATAATTTTTTTTTGCCCTTTAATCTTTCTCTTCTCCTTCTGGAACCCCTATAATGTGAACATTCACATGCTTGTTATTGTCCCAGAGTTTGCTTACCCTATCATTTTTAGAAATTCTTTTTCTTTTTACCATTCAGCTTAGGTGCTTTCCACTACTCCCTATTATATAGCTGATCTCTTCTGCATCTTCTATTCTGCTTTTGATTCCCTTTGGTTTATTTTTTTTGTTCCAGTTATTGTATTCTTTAACGTTAACTGGTTGTCTTTTATATTTTCTCTTTTTTGAAGTTCTCACTGAGTTCAGTTACTCTTCTCTCACATTGAGTGAGCATGACTATGACCATACTTTGAACTCTTTTCAGATAGATTGTTTATCTCCATTTTGTTTAGTTCTTATGGAAGTTTTGTGGGGTTGTGTGTGTGTGTGTGTGTGTGTGTGTGTATGACCTCTTCCTCTGCCTTTTTATTCTATTTTACTTTATTTGTTCCTATGGAATAGGTGAAACCTGTACCTCTTTCTTAAAGGAGTGGGCTTGTGTAGGAATTCCCTTGTGTAGACTGCATATGCCTGACAGCTTTGGCTGGTTGGTTGGATCTGGGCCTTTCCATGCTGGGGCCATCCTGCTGGGATGACTAGAGATTCAGCAAGTATGTCCTAGGGCATACCTCACAAGAGGGGTCATTTTGAGATGGCTGGAACTGAAGTGGATGTGGCCTTGCAGATCCTGGGGTGCTCCATGCCTGGGCCACCGTGGCAGGAAGGCTGGAACCAGGAAAGACACTGGCCAACATCCTTTTCACAGAGGACATCTGGCAGAATGGATGGAGTTGTAGTGGGCAGAAGCTAAAGATTTCCCAGTGTATGCTGCACCATGGCAGCCTTGATGGGATGGCTGTAGCTCAGGTGGCATGAGTGGGAGTGTTGCCTTGAGGAGATCACTGGGGCTGGTGTGGGCTAGGTGACTGAGGCCCACTGAGGCAGCAGGCCAGCAAAGGGTGGAGGGGGAATGCAAACAGTAGCACTCACCAGCACCGCCAACCTTGAGGAAAGTTGCAGCAGACTGTCACCATTTAGGGTGTGCTCTAGGGTTAGTGCAGGTTTCCTTCACTAACAGTCCGATAGCATTAAACAGGTGTTTTGTTTTTTCTGTATTGTTTTTTCTTGTTGCTTTGCCCCTGGTCAGGTGAATCTGTATGTGGACCCCTCAGTGATATCACTCCCTATTGGAATCTGTAGCACTGGGGTTGAGGTTCATATTGTTATTAGTTCTCCATGTCTCCTGCTGTTCTCTTTGTGGTCCCTCTATCTTTTTTTATGCAGAAGCTTTTTCAGTCAGCCGCGAGTTCTACAGGAACAGTTCTAAATGTAGGTAGATTTGGGGACCATTGGAGGAGGTCAGGGTCTTGTTACATTGCCATGTTGGACTCCTCTTAGTATGGACTTGTAAGCAATATTCTTCCAATCCATGAGCATAGAATATCTTTCTATTTATTTGTGTCTTCATTATCTTTCATCAGTGTCTTAGAGTTTTCAGAACACAGGTCTTTCACATCTTGGGTTAAATTTATTTATGACAATTGTAAATGGGATTGTTTTCTTAGTTTCTCTTCTAGTTTGTTACTGGTGTGTAGGAATTTTTTTATACTGATTTTTGTATCCTTCAGCTTTACTAAATGTGTTATGTTTTTTGATAGAATCTTTTGTGTTTTCTATATAGAGAACTATGTCATCTGCAAATAGTGACAGTTCTTATTCCTGTGTGATTTAGATGCCATTTATTTCTTTTTCTTGCTTACTTGCTCTGGCTAGGACTACCAATACTTCTTTGAATAAAAATGTCAAGAGTAGACCTCCTTGTCTTATTCTTAAAGAAAAAAGCCTTCAGATTTTTACTGTTGAGTATATTATCTGGGGGCTTGTCATATATGGTCTTAATTATATTGAGAAGTGTGTCTTCTGTTCCCACTTGGTTGAAAGTTTATTACCAGAAGTAGATGTTGACTTTTGTCAAAATGTTGATCCTTTCTGGCATCTCTGTAATAAATCCCACTCAATCATGGTGTATGGTTTTTTAATGTATTGTTGAATTAGATTTGGTAATATTTTATTAAGAGCTTTAAAAAATTTTTTACTTAAATTCTAATTTCTTAATATACAGTGTAATGTTAGTTTTAAGTGTACAGTATAGTGATTCAGCACTTCTATCCAAGTACTAACTGGTCCTGCTCAGCTTCAAGATCAGACAATATTGGGCATGTTCAGGGTGGTACAGCTATAGACTTATTAAGGATTTTTGCATCTATGTTCATCAGGGATATTGACCTCTAATTTTCTTGTAGAGTCATCGTCTGGTTTTAGTTTCATGGTAATACTGGCCTTAGTGAAGTCAGTTTGGAAGTGCTCCTTCCTCTTCAATTTTTTTATGAAAGTTTCAGAAGGACTGGTATGTCTTCTTTGTATGACTGGCGGAACTTACTAGGGAAGTCATTTGGTCCTGAACTTCTCTGTTTTAGGAGGTTTTGGGTCATTGATACAATCTTCATATTAATGATCAGTGTGTAAAATTTTTTTCTATGCATGATTCAGTCTTGGTAGTTTTGTGTTCCTAGGAATTTATCCGTGTCTTAGAGGTTATCGAGTTGGTTGCTGTATGCTTCTTGTTGTTATTATAGATAAGGTAAATGAGGGTCAGTGAAGTGGTCCCAAGTTATTGTGCCTCCAAAGTCCGTGCTGATCCTAATGGGTAAATTTGCGTTGTTGGTTCATTTCTGTGGGGGAGTGTGTGTAGTTGGGGATGGCTGAATTTGGATGGGGTATGAACCTAGCTGTGACTGAAAACCTGGGGAGAAGATGGGGCAGGAGTTCCAGGTTCCTATCCCCCTTTTTTGATGCTTTCCACAAATAGACCCTCAGGTGAGACCTATAGTGTCAGTACAGTGTTCTCAAAGGCTAGGTGGTTGATGCTGGAACATAGGAAGGATGGGTAAAGGCAGATACTGACTGGGCAGGGATATAGACTACAATTGTGTTGAAAAAGGAAATGAGCTCTTTCTCAGCTCTTTGCCATTAGTGGTTATGCGAAGACCCCCTTGTGAGATTCCTTATCTAGTCATACCCAGGATACCCTTCCTTCCTGTTGGCTTCACCCTCACCAGCTAGTGGGCATAGCCAAAGACCTGGCATAAACATGAGCCCCAGAAATCAATAAAATTGCCTCCCCAAGACAGAAACCTGCCAGTACTGAAGAGGGGAGATAGGGTCTGGTGTCATAAACCTAGATCCTTAAGCTTCATTCATTATCTGCAGGGTGTATCTCCTTGGACACATTATCCACAGCATCAAAAAGCCTTTAACCTGTCCCTTACCTCATTGGCTCATGTACCACGTATACTTCCTTTACCTCTTTCCTGATGGGTAGTGTGCTTCTGGGATGTCTGGTGAGCTGTCTTAACCTTCTTGTTTTCCTCCAGGACTAAGCAGCCTACGTTAGTCTTCATCACCATGAACGAAACTTTTTGTAACCGTTTGTTATCTCCACTTGTCCCCCCCCCCCAAGTTTACCCTCTCTTGTCCATTCCTCAGTCAGGAGCTAGAATAACCTTGTCATGGTTACCCCACTTGCCCATTTGAAGAGTCTGGAATACTCCCTGTCTCGTGTGATGACAGAAAGCCCAGAGCTCTACCATCTCCAAGGAGGACAGGAACAAGGGCGTCCCCAGCTTACCCCCAGAGCCATGCACATACCCCCACTATCTCCCTTACTCATGTATCCTGAGTGTCAAGATGGCCGCAGGCCACAGCCTGTCCCCAAGCTCCTGTCTGTCCTGCTCACTTTATTTCTGACTACCCCATTTGTCCTATGTCCAACATCATTAAATCCTGACCCTTGGATTATCATGGGATCAGCGGAGACTCTAACCTGCAGAAGTATTTGTAGAGCCTTGTTGCTTTGAAATGCGGCTGGTTTGCTTTCCATGTCTCTTTTGGAGAAGAGAGAATCCCTTTCAAATGTTGACTTGAATTCAGTAAAAGGTTGCAATTGGATATTCTTTTAGCCTTCCTCAATTGAGGTCAGAGATCTATGATTAGAAGACCTTCCTATTTTTGTCCTGGGACTAGAAAAAGTACAGGATAATCTCCCCCCTGGCATATGACTGTGGATTGCAGATCAGTCTGATGGTGGCTGGCCTGAGAGTAATGGTGTCAGGACCCCGAAGGTCCTTGCTTGCTTGAGAAAATCACACTCTTGGCTGTGAGCTGGAGGTAGGGCAGGTAATATCTGGGTGTTTCTAGACAGGTCAACAAAATTCCTTTGAAATTTTGATCTCCTATTATGGTTTTGAAATTTAAATCTCATATTACAAAAAGAATTATAGTTGAATCTGACCCAGAGCAGTGAGGCAGCATTAACTTGAGAACAGTGTGCCTATACTGGTCTCTCTCCTCTGACTCGTCCATATCTATCACTTGAAAGTTTTATAGAAAGTTTTTTTTTTTTCTTTTTTTTCCAGGAAAGTTTTCCTGATGGACAGAATTTTGCCTGAATATCAAATGAGTATTTTCCCTACAATCATTTCCCAGAAAAGGAGGAGTCCCTTAATAGTAACTTCCTTGCAAAGTTTCTCTCATTACACACTCTTTCTCAACTACTTTAAATATGGGAGTGTTTGGGAAAGACCCATTCATAAAAATGACCTCAATTAGGCATAGTTTGGGAGCTGTGGTGGAGATGTCCAGAAGAATTGCCATAAAAGGAGCCAAAGGCAAAACCCAAAGATTTAGTCATGATGCCCATGGCTTGAGCCCACTGTGAAACAGACATGATTTCATTTTAAACAAGTTTTTTAACGGCCCTTTTAAAAAGAAAGATGGATAAACAGTTATACAGGCACTTCTGAGGTAGTTGGAGAAACTTAGTGTTGACGCAAGTGGGTACTCAGGACTTGGGAGACTGCAGTAGAGCTGTGTCGTTGACGACTACATGGCAGTGACAGGGATGAGCCCTGGAAAACAGTGCTGATGATTCAAAAGAGGAACTAGTGATGATAAGGAAAAATGCTGTCAGCCACGAGCATGCAAAGATTTGGATAGAATTATTTCATACGTATGAGTGAAAAATCAGTATTTTGTATTTGTGTTTTGGATATTGTCTGGTTTAAAATATCAGCGATGGGTGCTGTTTAATGATGCAACTGTTTAATCAACATTTATAAAATGTATACATTCATGTTAAAAATCTTTAGATCTTCTCACCAGAAAATTGGAGATGACTCTGTATGTGGGGTTGCCTTATATTCAAGCCCCGAGATAACCAAAAACCTGGTTTCCCTACTCTGTACTTAACATGCCTTTTCTGATGCATTCTTTTTTAAGGCTGAGGCTAATCATGTTGACTTCATCTCTCTCTAGAATAACTTTAGAGGACAGGACTGTTGTCTTTTTGCTATAACCCTTCCCAAATGGAGTTTTCCCCTCCTGTGGTGTTGGAACGGCCACTGGTCTGTCTTCTCATGGTCCTTGTGAAACAAGGTGATCTGTAAGGATCCATCCTGGCTACAATTTTTTTTTTTTGAGTTTTTGTTTTTTGGTTTACCGAGTGTCTGTGTTGCTTTAAGAAAGCTTTTAAGCCCTTGGTGTGTAGGGCTAAAAAGCAGGAGCCTTCCTTTAGGACGTGTGGCTCCTAGGTCAGAGGGAGTCAAACACTGGCCAGCAGTGTGGTCTTGAGACACAGACCACCCTTAAGTCTGGGGAGAAAGAGAAGAAGAATAAAAGATCTCTCCCAGGATGATCATTGGAGTTTCTCTTTCTTAATAAGTCAGGATTTTCTAGCTAAACAAGGGACTGGGACGAGGATTAGGAGAATATCTTAGAAGAAAAATTCATGTGCATAGGCTGGGAGGTAAGAGAAGATAGTATGTTCCAGCAACCAGTGAGTGTATCTCTGGAAGGAGAGGCACTGCAGGACCAGGAAGATGATGCATCCAGAAATGCAAATGTTGGCCATGGGCTCAGAGAAGGTGGACAGCAGCAGGCGGTTCATGCTGCCAGTGCTGCCCCCTAGTGGATCAGCAGGAGATGGGTGGGAGCAGCTGGAAGCCACCATGGAGGGAGGGCCCAGAGGTTGACAAGTGGGGACGGATCGGTGCACATGGCAGCAGATGTGGGCATTCTGTGGCAGAACAGCCTGGAATAGGATGTGTGTGATCTGAGCACTCAGGAGGTGTCCTGCCCCCAGACCCTTTTTGGTCAAGAGCTGCAGTGGGCCCGATTCCACCATTAGAGGACTTTTCTTGGGCCAGATGAAACTGTAGGAGTTGTGTTAAAAGGCATTCTGCTGAGGAAGGAGGGATATATTTACCCTCTTTCCTCCCTCCTCCCTTTCTTCCTGTTTTTTTCTTTTTCCTTTGTACATCTACTTCTGTTTTAGGTGTTACTATATGTGTTTAGAGCAAATGCATGAGCTGAGGTGTGAGGTGGCTTCTGAGCTGACTCAGACGAGGGCCTGAGGGGATCCTGATGAAGAAACACTGCTCTGAGTTCACTGCTGGGGACAGAGAAGCTTGGGGGCAGTAGCTGGTGATGGGGAGGCAGTGGTGAGGAGGGGGAGAGAAACTCCAAAGAGTTGGCAAGGTCTATGAGACAGGAACAAGTTACTGTGCACGCTGGCCGCGGATGTGCTGATGAGCAAGGTTTTCACTAAACACCACTGAGGACAGATGGCAAACACAGCAAAGGATATGGGCTTTGGGGTCAAGTTAGAGTTGGAACCCCCACTGAGCTATTTGTCTACCATATGACCCCGAACAAGTTGTTAAACCTGAGTCTGTCAGTAGTTCTGATGCTTACGTCATAGGAATTTTTAAGGATTTATGGACCCAAATGAGTATTTCATAGGTGGTACATATGTGGTCACCTTTATACACCTGCACCAGCCTGTGACCCCCAGTAAATAATGAGAACTACCTTGGGAGTGCAGCGAACACGCTGCCCAGCAAACATGAGCAGGCAGTACTACCCAGTCAAAATTCTCAACGTGGAGCTTCTACTTTCTCAGGGGTCCTTAGCTAGGCTCTGATGCTGGCTGGAATCCAGGTGTTCCTAAGTCTCGACTGAACAAGGGGCCAAATCGACACTGACTTTGTCTGAGAGTAAGAATGGCTGCCTTTCTGGTCTTCTGAGTCCTCATGCAGTTAGGTTTTCTGTTGTCAGAATCTCAGTGCCTTTGAGCACCTTTTTACTTAAGTATTCCTTTAGGCCATTCATTTAAAGGCATGATCCCCCTTCTTGGAAGCTTACAGAACCAACTCCAGAGAAATTTATAGTGATTCATGTCAAAGCTGTTACTAGACCACAGGCTTCTCACAGATGTAGCCAAAACTGCACGGAAAAGTTTCCTACAGGGATGAGACGAAGATGCACACTTAATGGTTGTAGCATATGGACACATTCATTAAGACTCTTTGTCAAAGGAGGTGTGGACTGAGTCCAAAGGTGGGTCTCAGTATCTGAACGAATGCTGTGGGGGTTAAGCTAGTGATCAGTGGGCTATTCTGGCTACTCTGTCTCTAAAGGATTGTTCTGACATGCCCCTGGATGAGGTGGCCCTTGGAATGCTACACTTCATCTGAGATGGGGTTTACCCCCTCTAACTTTCATGCTTGAGGATTCCCCTTTGTATCTCACCATGTTTTCCTAGTAAGGATGCAGTTTCATACAAATGCATAAAGGAATCAATAAACACTGTTCAAGTTGGAGGTAAGTCTTGCTTGGAAAAGCTCAAGAATGACACAGGTCTAGTTAGATTTTTCTATTATGTTAAGGGATATAACCATAATGACAAAGAATCTCAAGGATTGAAGTTTTGGATGACCAAAGATTTCTGGAACTCAGCTTTCCAGTCTCATCTGGTTTTAATCTGTAGCCATTGGGAGAAAATAACCGTTAAAAATAAGTGAACTTTGCATTTCAAGGCAGATTTTCTCAGTGGAGATAGAACTATTTTAAGCTGTTGAGAAACCAGGCACCAATAGGGCCATGAACTGCTGACCCGGATTTGGTGGGCTGTGCTCCCCTCTGCTTCCCTGCACTCTTGTCTGCTTGGGTTCCGCTCTTCTGCTTACTCAAGGGAATGTGCCAAAGCATGGAGCTTAAATGTGTACTTAAATAAGCTCGTGCGCGTGCGTGCACGCACTCACAGTTTGTTGTACTGTTTTGTATTTTGAAGCTGCAATATTTTATGTAACTTTACAGAGAAAAAAAGCTTAAACCGAAAGCTAAAGCTGCTTCTCTGCCCCTGGGCTAGGGAAACAATGCTCTGAGAGCATATGACCATATGAACCCATATGATCTTTCTGGAAGCAGGATATCCTGGGAGACTATCAATCAGGGTTAAGACCAGAGGTACCACAAAGAAGTCAAGTCAAGCTGAGTCTGTCAGAGCCAAATGAAGAATTTTAAACATAGACCAGTTGAGTCCAAAGCCAGATTATTTTTGTTAACCTGTAGTGCATTATGTGAAGGTATAAAGTTAACTAACTTGGTTTGTGCATTTGACTCAGTGCGTTATTTTAGATAAATTCCCTATGTATGTGCAAATCTGATAGTTCAGAATTTTCTTCCAAGTGGAATCGTGTACTTAGTTTCATAGACTAAGTAATCTCAGAGTAGCAGCCGATGGATGCTCAATTGGCTCCATGTCTGTTTTAAGGGGATTCAGCATTGTGGCTCCAGACCAGCCACTAGATGACGCAGTACCCCTGTACTTGGCTGGTGCCTTGGCAGCCCCAAGAGGGGGAGGAGAAAGAAAAAATAATCCACTGGTGGGTGGTATGGTGCTAGGATTCCCAAACTCATCTTGGAAAATAAACCAGTTTTCTGATTTATAATCTCAGTCCGTTCTATGTTATTAAGATAATATATTGCTTTTCTTCTGAACCGATTCCATTGTGCTAAATGGACGTTTAAAAAGCCACTGAACTCTGAAAGCATCTGGTTTAACTAAGACCCAACAGCAGTAGTGACAAATACGGTTACCTCAAACACATATAATGACATCACACTAGTGATCACACACAGAAAAAAATTTAAACAAGAATTTAGTTCTTAAATTTACTTGAAAGATTAGAGCTGATACAGAAGAACATTTACAGTAACATTTAGAGTTATGTCAACTTAAAGACCAATAGCCATGGTAACAACTAGCACATGCAATTCACTACAGAGGTAAAAATACAATACCCTCTCTACACAAGCCTTCTATGTAAGTAGACGAGGTGGGAGTAAAACAGCAAGTGAACTTTGAAGGATTGCACTTAAAAAGATACACAGAGGATACACACCTAATGCTAAATCACTGTATTGTAGTATTAGCAAATTGCACACTTTCAGAGTATATTCAATAAACATATTAAGACTACAGAATATTCAAATATCTGCCTTTAAAATGTCCATTTGACATCGTGTTTTGGCATTCATGTTACAGTATTTGAAACGTGTAGTTACCGTTCAGACAAATCTTGTCTTTAAGGGGTCTTCAATGCATTTTCATCATGATCAATGTTGTTAAGCATGGGTAATGAAGTCAAACTAATCCACCTGTAGGAGCTGCTGACTGCAAAAAAGCTCCTAAAAATTTAGGAAAAAAAAACCACAGTAGAGCTCACACCAAGTTCCCTTTTTCTCTTTAATGCAGTGTATACTAGAATATCACACTAATGCATCCTAGTAGCACACACAAAAAGATTTATTGAAGAGATAGTACATTTGGCTCTGGAAAGCTTGTTTTTTGACTTATATCTGAATTCTGTTTGTAAGTATTCTGAAAAGGAGTACTTTTTCTGCTGGCAGAAGACCATTAGAAAGAGGCCATAAGTTGCTAGTTTACATCATCTTTGAAATCCATGAGTGACCAATTTAATTTAATTTAATTTTTTTTTTTAGTACTATCTCCATGCAACATGGGGCTTGAGCCCGTGGGCTCTGAGATCTCAGAGATCCGAGATTGAGAGTCGCATGCTCTTCCACCTGAGCCAGCAAGGCTCCGCCAACAATGACCAATTTTACATTAAACATCTTGCCATTTGATGGCATCATATTCTCTATAGCAAATTGCAGTGAATTTTTAAAAGCAATCTTAAGGCAACAGAACTGAGCATGACCTGCAACAGGAAGCTATCCCAGCAATTTTAACAATTTTATATAGCTTATTACATTGACATATTACCCATTTCAACGAAGTAACATATAGTTTGGAAATTTCTTAAAACCAAACATAGGACAATGACGTAGAATGTAACAGAATGGAGGAAGAGTTCTCCTACTTGATTTATACTTGGTTGATAAATGCCAGTTAACAAATTTTAGAGAACTATAGAATTATCCTACTTCTACATTATTTCTCCTGATTTTAACTACTTAGCCCTGTGGATATAATACATTTAAAAATTTTTGATTTCTATTTATGAAACTATTTAAATGTTCTTAAAGGATGAGCTTTCATAAACAAATGTCTTACATTTTTACTTCACGAACCTTGAACTTCACAGTGAGTTAGAAGATTAGGCAACTTCATGTGTAAGGTTGAAATTAATTCAACAGCTAGGTAAAGAACTGATGTGAACACAATGTGTGAATGGTTTTGCTTTTTTCCTTACTTCTACTTACATATTGGATTATGTTCCTGAGTGCTGACTGATCCAAGTTTATTTTTTTGTTAGTATTTTAATGCATTTTAAGTTTGGGAGTTTTCCCACAGTTGCTCACCATTATGCCTTTCTAAAGGATGAGGGTATGGGACCAAACACACCAGTTAATAGTCAGACTGCAATGGCAACACCTGTGGCACACTTGCTTGTTTTTTACTCCTTTGTGAGGCCAAGAGCATCAGAAGCAGTGCATTAGTTTTGTCCAGAGAGAGGATTTGCCAGCATTACTTTAATGGATATTTCTGGATAGTCAAGATTTAGTGGGAATCACATCCACTAACTTATATATAGACTCGTTTTCATATAAACTGGACTTCTCTCTGCCTAAGTAAAATACAACTTATGTCTCCAAACAAAACAAATTATCTAAAGGAAAAAAACCCACAATCATCCTAAGACCTGGCTTAGGAAAGTTAATTTTGTAAACAAGTTTCATGAATGCATTTCTCGTTAGGCAAGCATGTACATCACATATTCGTAATCAAATATAGGGCTATTTCTTCAAGGTTTATTTAACTGTCTAAAATGCTCTTGTACCTGGCAGGGGTGGGGGGCACTCAGGGCACCACGTTCTATGCAAGTTTCAACAGATTTGCTTCTACAGTCAGTGTTCTTTCTGCAAGGACTTCATTCTTACTCCCTTAGATTATAAGCTTACGTTTTCTAATGGCCCCTGTGCCCCCAAATACAAACATCACACCAGAAAACTGGTAGAGGTGACAATTTTACAACAGGACTATTTACTTGGAGGGAATGAAAAATAAAACTGGTATAAATTTGACAGATTCTTAGCAAGATAAATGTAGTCCTAGATGGGATCAGGCTTTGACGAGATCTAAATGGTCGTGGTGCCATTATCTTGTAGTGTGACTCTGGGGTCCCTCTGTCCCTATTCGGCCTCTCTCCGTCTTCCTCATGTATTTCTCATCCTGTCATTCTGCCAATCTCAGGTCTTTTCTCCCCCATCTCAAAAACACCGTGTGCGCGCAAGTGCTCTGAAACCCAGCTGGCAAGAATACAAAGATAACGTCTAACGAACAGTAGGTCTACTATGAACAATATTCTCCGAGCATAATGAGTAGAATTTGATTTCAATTGTCAATGTATAGCAACTTTCCTTCTCTTTAAGCCTGGTTTTGGTGACATAAATACAGAAAACCAAACATACCTTCTGAAAATGTACTTCACACCACTAGTCGACCACTAATGATTTATGAAAATTTCTTCAGAACTTCTTGTTCCTGTCTTTAGTCCTGCCTCCTTGTCAAATGTGGTGGCCAGGGTATGGCAAAAATGTGAAAGTGGGGTTAAGTGCTAAAATCTGGAGCCCTAGCTTACCTTGCTCTGGGAAGAACAGAACTTGCCAGAAAGCAGGTTTAATATCTAAATCACAGTGTAGAAGGAAGTCAGTCCCATCTACCTCAGAACTGGCAGATACTAAAATACTGTCCCTTCATTAAGTGCCTTTACAATAGGGTATGCTCTGTGATACTAACTAACATCAACATGTTATGTTTTTGGATGATGCTTTATTTTGTAAGTAGTGCCCATCTCCTCTTAGTTTGCTTCCAACATTGAAGAAAAAAAAAACCCTTCAAATCTTGGCCTACTTAAAAATAAAAACAAAGCATGTGTCTTCACCTTAAAATATGTTTTAATGTAACGTTGTATGAAGCGCTTCATCAACCAAGTTCTCTAGTATTAACAAAAAGGGTAATGTTTGCATATATATGGAAGAATGTTAAATAATGAAGGTCTTTACAAAAAAACAATTAAGGTCTTAATAAATGGCAAAGAATTTTTGAAATGGCTAACATAGTTTGGCATTCATTTGTAGCTCTTACCTGGGCACTTTGCTGAATTTATGAATGATAAAAAGCAGATCTTGAAAATTTGTTAGACTGCTTAATGATAAATATTCAGACTTGTACTCCCTTTGTCTCATAATAGGCAGCAACATTACCAATGGAAGAGAATGTCTGTTACTTCCTGTTGGCAATATTCTAATTAGACCCACTATTTTGACTGGTTTTGGTCAGACAAAAAAAGCCGGCTTCATATAATTATGCCGCCCATAGCTCTCCATACGCTGTCATTTGTGTCTAGATCTCTCTTCTAATTTTTTTTTATCTTATCTCAGCCACTTTATTTGGTGCCTGTTCTCACTAGAATCAGTATAGCCGTACTAAGTTTATCACTGCTTATTATTTAAATACCCTCTGTTTCCTACCTACCAAAACAAAGTTTTACTTTGCAAATTTGAGACAAGCTTTCTGTTTTTCTTCAGTGCAAACATCCTGAAACAGCACAGTATCATTCAGCTATTCAGAGGATGAAGTCAGTTTATGTAGTGCTTGAAGAATCATCCCAGATATTCTGGAAGGGAAACTGCCCAGGGGGAAGGACAGTTTGTTGTTGTCCTCAAGGGCAAATGATCATCTTCAGTGAGTGAAGATTATTTTTACCTGAAGTAACAGATAAAATCAGCTTTAGTTTACAGGTACTGCTGAAGCTGTAACAGGCCTAGTCTTTACTGAGGCATGTAGCCACCTCGTCGGACAGTCTGTGGTAGGTAACTTTTAGGCATTCCTTCATCAACTGCAGCCTCCATCCCCACTGTTTCAAATCTCTCTACCAGCCCATCAGTATGTGGGCCAAAAGCATCTGCTACAGAAATTTCTTGAAACATTTTCATTTGCCCAGCTTCAAAGGGCTTTGAAATATTTGACATCTGCTGTTTGAGTCTCACAAAATCTTCTTCATTGACTGATGAAACTTGCTTTGACCTTTCAAAATGTGAAATATCTGGGCTGGTGTCATGCTGACTGCAGTTCTGTTTGAAATACTGTTGCCTGGGGCAACTGCCAGCACTGCTCTCTGTGTTCTCTACCAGTTGTAGATCTTCAGGCCGCTCCTCAGAATCTAACAAGGGCTGGGTGGACTCAGATCTTGAGAAGACTTGGACCGATGGAACCTGGTGTCTGTAGCCACTGTGCACCACTGTGGAATACTGGACGGTGCCCGAAGTGTTTTGTGCAGACTCATTTTCATCGCTGCTAGAAATGCTTGGCCTAGAGGAGGACATGCATGAAGACCCTCCAATACCACTGCTGTGTCCTTCAGTACTAGTTTTTTCCTTCTTGAACAGGTCCAGTGATTTCAGATCTTCTGGAAAAGGCTTTTTGTCATTTGCTGCTTCTATTTCCACAACACTTACATCAGTGAAATTGCCATCTGAATATATTTGATCTTTTGAATTAAAATTATGCTAAGAAAGAAAGAAACTGTATTAGTAACTCTGACATACGTTTACTCAAACTCTGAAACATATGGTAAAGTCTAGTTAAAGCCACAGAGAAATGTATCTCTGAAACTTCAGTTAATTCCCATGGTACAGACATAATTTGGGGTCACTAGGTCCTGTCAACTAGCTGAACTGCAGGTACTGTGGGAATAATTCTGACAAGCATCAATGTATTTTACCAGAACTCCTAATTAATACAGTTGTTCAATTTTGGTAAGCTACAGGTTGGTGTACAAAGATTACTTCTCTTACTAGACTATGGAGCCTAGGATTACCAGGATAGAAAGACTCAAATGACTTAAATCTCGTAAAATGTATTCTAGATCTTAACATAAAATTCAACAATTATTAGAAGGTAGTCAAGTTAAGTCATTTCAACTTTAAGGTAGTTAGAAGAATTCAGGTGTCTAGAAATCTTTTCAGCAGTTATTAAACTGGTATACTGTTCAATTTCATTTTAATAGCCTATATAAAATGCTTGCCTTACAACACAGTTACCAGAGAGCAGTATTTACACATCAACTTTTCTATTTTCAAAGTTCCACCAAGTAAACAGAAGTAGGGAGTATAAGAATATGTTGTGTAATACTTTATTACCATTTATTTCTCAATTTGGGCTCACCATTTGGTTTAACTCTAGAAACATACCCTAACATGCCCATGTATAAACAAGTCAGAGACACTGTATCTTACCCTAGGAGGTGTGTGAGGTGACCACTGGGCAATATGACTCTTTGAAGGATCTGGAACATTAGGCCAGATATGCTTTTTAATTCTAGAGAGAAAAGAAATAATGCTGTTTGTAAAACCGTATGTTTTAAGCATATATGCAAACATGATCTTAATCTAGCTGTAATAAAAAACTGTTAAGTGTTCAATTTAAAGAAACAAAAGTTGAGGCAAGCCACAAAGCTTTACAGTATACCCCTTCCCCAACAACAAAAGCTAATGTTCAATTTCCAACTAAAACCACATACTAAGTTTTTACATAGCTACCAGAAAAAACTTGATTTTTCACCAGAGTATTTATTTACCTTAATACAGTTCCTAACCCTAAGTGAGAGATCCCTAAGTATATTTAAGTACACAGGAAGTGAGTCACCTTGAGAATAAGTTCAAATATAAAAATAAAGATGAGTAATAAGGTCCTGACTCTCCTGTGGAAACAACTATAAAATATGGGTATAATATGAAAAGCAATAAAGTTAAGATCTTAAACAAAAATCGTATGATCATCAATAGATGACAAAAAAAGCATCTGACAAAACCAACATCCCATGTGATCCTAAAAGCCTGAATGCTTTCTCCCTTAAAACCAGTGATAATGAAAAAAAAACCAACAACAACAAAAAAACCCCCCAAAACCAGTGATAATGCAAAATTTTACTTAACCAGTATAACAAGAAAAATAACTGAAAACATCAGAATTAACTATCTTCACTGGTGAGCAGCAAAAATGCTAAGAAATCCAAAAAGGTCCTAAAGTAGTTGAATGTATCCAGGTGTTCGTACACAAGGACCTAAGTTCTTTAAAAAATTGCTTTCTATTTCTAGCAATGAAGAATTAGAAGATAAAAATGCCATTTACAACTGTATAAAAGATATTTAGTAATGAATGTAATGTAGGATGTGTAAGGCCTATCCCACTGGAAATAACATACTGCAAAAGAAAATTAAAACCAATATACCCCTGAAAGGCATGTGATTTATGCAGATGTAAATGCCTGTTCAGATTGTAGTTTTTCCCTAGACTGACTTACAGATTCAGTAAAATCTCAGTCAACATGTACTGGGTTCCCCATCCCCACCCCCCAGGAAATTTCCTTTTCAGATCAGTATCAGTTTACTCTAGCCAAAATAATTCTGAAAAATGGATTATTAGAAGAATTCCACTAACTGCTCTCAAAACTTACCACAGAGCAGTAACAAGATAGTACGGTATTAGGATAATTGACATATGATCAGTGGAATAGAACGGAGTCCATAAATACATCTAGACATACATGGAGTTATAACTGATTTTGGCAAAGATATCCAGGCAATACAATGGGGCAAAAAGTAAGTAAATTTCAGTAAGTAAGGCTGGAATCTATGGGGGGAAAAAAATGAACCCTGACCCCGACCTCAGACCATGCACAAAAACAAATCATAGATGTCTGGCTACAGTGATTACACTTCTAGAAGAACACACATTCATGACACTTGACTTAGGCAAAGATTTCCTATGCAGAACATAAACTTCATCAAAATTAGAAACTTTAGTTCTCAAGTCACAATGAAGAAAATGAGAAGGCAAAGCCACAAGACCAGACTTTCCAAAACACATTTGAGAATAATTCTGTAATCAGAGTATGTAAAGAACTCTTACAGTTCAGCATTCAGGCAAACAACCCAATGTAAAAACTGGCAGATTTCAGAAAATTTACTGCACCAAAGAATATATAGCAATGGCACATGAAAAGACCCATTACTACTATTCAATAAATAGGAAAAAGGAGTATATTCAACACTAAGTCTCAAGAACAGGTGAAATGCAAGACATAAAAAGACTATGTATTATTTGATTCTATTTATATGGAATCTTAGAAAAGACAGAACTACAGTCACAGAAAGCAAATCAGTAATTACTTGGGGCCAGAGGTTGAGGGAGAGAACAGAGCATAAATCCAGCAGAAAAACTATAAAAATAAAAACAGGTACTTACAGGTCTCGCTTATTAAAGCAGAACAGTACTCCCAAAAGGGTCGTCAATAGGAACGCTAAGCAAACAGGCACAACTATGGCTTCAATTTCTCCTTGAGCTAAAAACAAAGGGATAAGGTAGAAAATAATGATCAATGCCTATGTTGACACAAATAATACAACTTCCCAGCCAGCCGATTGTTGAACAGATGAAATACCATCTGGTTTTTACAGTGTTTTTAACTTAAAAGGCTGGTTTCTCCCTGCTTTTCTAGCCCTTTATACCTTACACAGTAACCTGGCCACAGGGTAAGCATGAACTGGATGTTGGTTAGGGGAATAAAATGACTTGTTTAGTTTAGTGGACAGATCATCTACCCAGTAAGTTAGAGCTCCCAAACCTAACCATTTATTACATTTATGATCTGCCCTCAGCACAATCTTAACAAAAGCTTATCTTTGAGATCTGTTGAGTACTGGGGAGAAGAAGAGAAGTTGTAAAACGATCTTAATAACTGAACTACAGATGTGCTCCTCTGTAAGGAATAAAAATAAAAGGTTCAGGCAAAAATTTTAGTAGCTATTTACTATTTTCAAAAAAATGGCATCAGGGCACCTGTATGGTTTGGTTAAGTATCCAACTCTAGGTTTTGGCTCAGGTCATGATCTCAGGGCATTGGGATTGAGCCCTAAGTCAGGCTCTGCACTTAGCAAGGAGTCTGCTGGAGATATTTTCTCCCTCCCTCTGTGCCCCTGCCCTCCTCCCCCCGCTGTGTGCGCTCTCAAATAAATAAATAAATAAATAACAAAACAAGACAAAAAAAACAAGGCACATCTGATAAATGGCTAAGGAATTGTACCTTTTTTTCTTTTTTTTAAGATCTTGTTTATTTATTTCTGACAGCACGAGCAATGGGGAAAGGCAGAGGGAGAGAGCAGATTCCCTCCTGAGCTAGAGCAGGCCGGACTTGACAGGGCTCTGGGATAATGGTAAGAGCCAAGGGCAGACACTTAACGAGTCACCCCCGTGTCCAGAATTTTTAAAGGATCTTAAATACAAGGAGTGGCAGTAGTAGGAATAGTTATCACCTAAAAATCAGTAAGCCTAAGATTTCTAAACAGCAGATGATCCCTAATCTGCATTTTAAAGAGGGCTTACTTAATCAAATGAATCACTAATTGGATAGTTTATATTAGAGTTACTTTTTAATGATTTACCTTACAGTTATTTCTGGTTAACTCCTCCAGTCTCCACCTATTTAGTCTTTCATGGGAAGACTTTATAAAAATACTGCAGTCACATACTATTGACTTAGTCTAATCTTTGCACCACATATATCCCTTTGTAAGTAACTTTATTTTCTATGAAGCCTAACATAAATCAGTAAGTCAGATCAATGCTCAGGAAAAAACCGTAGACTGGCAAATACTAGTTACTTGTATGCTCAGGTTTCATATATTCGTATCTATACCAAATCAAATTCAGGCAGAACCTCTTCTGTACTGCTGCTAAACTTACTATGTTTTTATGTCTTGGGCCTTTGCTCATTCTGTCCTAAGATGCACTCTTCTATTTGTTCACATCCTAACCTTGAGGCTCAAGTACTGTCTTCTTTATAAAATCTTTGATGATAAAAGTCACCCTAACTACCTTTAACCTCCTCCTCTGTTTACTGCCTACATGGCCCAAATGCCTTTCCATTCAATTACTTAGCTTATGCTGCATTTCTTCAAATACACTGTAAGGTGCTTTGGGAGCAAGGCACATGTTATAGTAAGAACCCACAATAGTTCCACAATCAAAACAATAAATAGATCAGTGAAAAAAGGAGATGATAAAGTAAATTCTATGCTCTAAATTTTGGGGAAAAAATGTATGCACAGATAATACTAGAAGGATACACAATATGTTAGAATATTATTCTAGAAAAGAGATTAGGAGTGATTTTTCTTCTGCTCTACAGAATGTTACTTTCACAAACAGGATAGTATTTGAAGTTTTTTTTTTGAAGATCAATTTCAATTATTACTTGTTACATGTATTTTATTAACATGTCACCACAAATCTTATTCCAGAAACTATGATTATCATAGCAAAGCTCCGATCTTTTATTATCTATTTTATGTAGTTATTCTTTTTCTCATTCAGCAATCAATCAGGAATATTAAGTTTCTATTTATCAATCACTGTGGTGGTACTTGGGGGTAGACATTACAAATACAATTATAGTAAGTAATTTCTATACTGATTCAAAATGTAGTAGGAAAAAGAATGAGTGCAGCTTCAGTCTGCATTAGGGAAGCTCACATGGGAAAAGCTCACATTAGGAAAAGACAGAAAAAGATGGGAGAAAATCCTGAGAAGCTCAGGGTCAAGGAAGAGATTATCAAAGGGCATGCAAAAGCAGTAATTTAGAAGGCATGATCAACAGGACTTTATACTTGGCTTATGTAAGCAAAAAAGATAGGAAAAAATTTACTACATTTTTACCTAAATTTCTGGCTTTGGCAAAGACCTGGATGGTTTTGTCAGGGAAAAGAGATGTTATTTGTGAAGGAGAGAGAGGACAGCTGAAGTCACAGGGAATGTGAATAGGCAGATAATAAAAATAGGGCAGAGAAGAGAGCTCTGGAAAATACATACTGTTTTTAAGAGTGAAAAGGAGGCCAAGAAGGGGAAGTACCAGAGCGGGAGAAGACTCAGAAGGGCGCTATTCCATAGAAGGACCAAGAAACAGTTTCAAGGATGGAGAAGCCAACAGACTCAAATGCTGAGAAGTATAGGAAAAAGACTAAAAAGCATGCCAGGGAGATCATAACTAAGAAGACTTCCCTGAGGGACGTGAGGGAGATTTCAGTGCGGGGCTGGCAGCCTGGTTTTAAGGAAGTCAAAGACTGAGCTGGAGGAACGGAAGTAGAGTCTGGAAGGGTGGACTCATCTTTCCAGCAATCTGCCTATATAAAGGATTAAGAGAAGGAAGAAAGACCACACTGGATTTTTGCCAGTAGAAGTATGAACCTACTTAGGAAGATACAAAAATTCTTTCAGCATTTAGAGAGTATATAGATGAAAGGAGTGAGAAGCTGTTAATGAAGTAACAGAGGTTGAGCTTTGATAGTTTAAAGAAACCATCAAAATCAGATAAAGACAAAAACCGTAATTTATGAAAAATGCTTTTCTATGAATCTAAGTCTGCTTTTAGTCTGATCAAACTTTAAAACAAAAAAGAAGGGAAGAGCCAACATTACTTACCAAACTTTGGTGTAGTGAAAGTGAATTCTGGGCCATCCTTTCCACCTTCATCTGTGTATGCTGCCATTCGTACCATGTACAAAGTGTCACTGGTCAAAGAGGACAATGTATATTCTGTGTGAGAAGAATCCACATTCACAGCTAGAAGAAATTGAAAGTGTGGTTTATTCAACTGCTCAGTGTTTCTGATTTAGCTTTTGAAAAAGTATTAAAAACGCAAAAAATATTCAGAAAATAACTTTCATATCTCTGACACACTCTTCTCCAATAAGCACAACACAGTATTTCTTTAATAGGACAACAAAAGCAACCATTAGACAAATTCTCAGGTGCCTCTTTTCTGATGATAATATCCTCTATAAGATGTATAATTAAGAAAGACTTAATATCTGAAAGCTTAAGAAAAAAAACCAGTAATTTTTAATAACTGTTAATTTTATTACCGGTTTCATTTCCAATGATGGTTCTATAAAATATAGTGTAATTTCGGATAAATCCATTCTGAACATCAACAGGAAGTTGGTCCCACTCTAAGACAGCTTCATTTTTCCCCACTTTTTTTGTCCGAACAGTAGGTCCTTTGGAAGGTGCTATAATAGAAGAAAAGTATTTGATAACTGAAAATCATTACAATTCAGTATATTACTAGAATTCACTAGAATTTAGTTGTTTTATTTGAACACTGTAACACATACCCTTATTTTAAGAAGAAAAAACATCTTTGTTAATAGCAAACAACACATTTTAAAGAAAATGAGTTTGGACTTACGAGCTTGTTTAAGGTATGCTTTTATAGACTCCGGGCTTCCTGGTCCATCAGCAAATACTGGAGTAACTGTTATCAAGTAACATTTGCTCTCTGCTAGGGTCCCTAAATAAAGAAAAGGAGAGAAACATTTTTTCACCATAATAAAAGTGTAATTCCATTATTTATTTTTACATTATAATTTCATGATTATTCAACTTTTAGAACTGCAGCTTTTAAAGCAAGCATTGATTTGTGTGTACTGGATTCAAGCATAACAGAGTAAAAGTTAAATAAAAGCTTACTTTTATTGCCAATATCATGGAAATAAAAAATATACTGTTAAAGTAATTACTGTATTATTATCCAGGACTTACAATGAAACATTTATCCTTGGTCTTATAGTTTGACCGTGTTTGTGTATTTTAACTAATTCTTGGAGAACTACCTGAAGACCCACTGTTTTAACAATTTTTTTTTTTTTTTTTTTTTTTTGAAGACCCACTGTTAAGAGCTAGGGAAATGGCCCTGGTTTGTCAGGTCACTGGGATAAAAAGAATTAGTACTATTTTCCCTAAAAAGTTAAAAAAAATTATTATTTATAAATTCTTTTGATCTCTTCAAATTAACAAAGTAATCTATTCCCGATACACAATATTAAAAATTTTTTAAGTTCTCTTTTACAGAATTTGACCTGTCCACATCAGAAAATCAAGTATTTATTTTACTGAAGTTTGTTATTCAATAGGAACTTTTATTTCCTTAAATATTACTTGTAAAGTTATAAAGTTATTATATGCTCCATTGCTTTCTTAAACAGAGTAACTTTACTTTTTCTTGATGACTCAGTATTATCAAGATGATGAGTGTTATATTCTGCTATCAGAGCTATGAACTATTACGGCTCCCTATGCAACCTGTCTCTGGAGATTATGCTACGCTATCTTAAAAACATTTCTATTGTCTAGTTATTACCAATGCCGGTCTTCCCTCTTAGCTCTACCTTGCTTTTGATAAGGCTGAGAAGAAACCAAATTTATTAAAATTGTTTATTGAGTAAGAGGTAAGGAGGGCCAAATAGCCTGTTTTATAAATCAAACTCACAAACCGTATGGCAGGTATGTCCTTGTTTACAGCTTTTCTCTAATTAATCATATTACTCACAGCTGAATTCTAATGGTTATCCTGCCGTACTTGCAGGGGGAGGCGTGGCACATACAAGCTGAATGTTTTCTCTTTAAAGCTGTTTTATCACTTCAAAGCCACACAGTTAAGTTGTACCTTAAAACACAGGGTAATCCACCATTCTGGAGCTCTACAACATCATTACTTTCTGTCCATTACAACTTCCAGCTAAAAGACATAAAGTAATCTGAGTTCTAATTCCGCTTTCCCTATTCAACAGCTTTAAGAGTTAAGTCATTCAGATGCTACGGAAAAATATTTTCTCATTGCAGGATGAGGGAGTTAAATCAGGTACAGAAAGAATGCAACTAATTACAGGAAGAGGTCATATAATATTTCTCTTTACAGTTTAAGTGTTCCTTAACTATAAAGAGAAATACTATTAACCCCACTCTGTCCATGAAAGACCCTGCAACTGAACAAGGTTTGATGTGACTTGGTGAGAGTCACACATGTGGCAAACTAGATGTAACTTTTCAGGGGACCACAGCATCTGTAACGCACAAAAAATACATAGAAGAAAAGTATGTCTGAAGAGTAAGACGTAAGGGTATCAACTTAATTTATTTCTAACCAGGAATACCTCTTAAATAGGTGCGGTGTACTAATCCATCCTCCTGTTGCCAGTCTGGGATACAGGGCGATTTATCTGATAATACACACCACTCAAGGATGTATTTGTTTACAGATTCATTCGGAGCAGTCCATTCCACCCAAAGCATATTATCTTTGGGAAACGCTTTAAGATCCCTTACAGGGCGAGTAGCTTTAAAACAAAGGTTGAATACCAATATGGTAAGTGAGCATTAAAAATCTGCAATTTTGGTATTTTACGTATCAGTTTTTATAGCATATGATAATATGGATTTCCATGAATAAAGGCACATTATAATTTACATACCATTTATGCAACTAAAATTCTTCCTTTCTCAAAATTCAAGTGTTTTCTATATGTAAATGGCCTTTTCCTTCTTTGAAAGCTATGAACAATATATTTAAGTCATATTAATATATGGATCCCAGAGTCTTTATTAAAAAGTATTTAAAAACCAAGTAATCAGAAAAGACTGAAATGAATTAAGTAGTTTACTTCAAAGTTTAAGTGAGCCACCTAAGAATAAAACAAATTACTTGGCTGTTCACGTAAGTTAACTATGTACTATGCCTCAAAATATCTTCTACATTAAGAACCACCTTTTCCCATCCATAAGTCGATGCCATCTCACAGACACAAACCTTTAAAGTCATAAGCAGGGATAGTTAAAACAGCTGCATCTGATTTGCCAACCAGATTTCTCGCTGTGAGAGTTGCTATGTAACGATCATTTGTGATGTTTACTGTCCATTTGGTTTCATTAACTGTGTAATTCTGTAAACGTGATTTCCACCTTGTGAGAGTCACTTCATAATCCAAAATTTTTCCATTGGCTTCAAAAGGAGGCAATGTCTATAATAAAATATTTTAAAAATTTAATAAAAGTTAATCAGTTTTCTCTGTGTTCACATATTCTGCTGTTATGTAAAACCTCTAAATGTTTAACTGAAAAAAAGGTACCTGCAACCTCATTTACAATTCACTACCTTAAGTAAACTGCTACATAGTAAAAAGAGTCAACCTGTAACTTTGACTAGGAAGAAAAGTAGCACGATTTCATTAGCTTTTAGTTCTGTATATAGTACCTACACTGTGGCTATCTGGCTCTAAATTCTATTTTATTGCTGAGGTTTTTTTTTGTTTTTGTTTTTGTTTTTTTAGTATGGATATGCTTGCAGCCTTACAGAGTTGAGAGCAATTATTATTGGCAATACATTTTGATTACTCAAAACCTTTAAAAACTGTTTTCTATGAGGCACTCAGGAAAGTTCAATGACAGACAAAATCCTCCTCCTTAGAACTTTTCACAAATGCTTATTTAACAGATATAACCTGCAGTTTATGTAATATATACAAATCTTTGTGTTTCTATTTGTCAAATGTTTTCCTGATACTGAGATGAATCAAAATTTAAGTTAAAAAACTACACTCATATGCCATATAAAATATATTTACGTTAAGTGACGAAAGATAAACATGCAATTTTTTTTTTTTTTACCTTCCATACGAGTTGTACAGATCTATAGCCATGAGTATGGGATGGCTCTATCTTATACCAGAAACTTGGTGCCTTGGATGGTCCTAAAAAAATGACATGAACTTTTTAAAACAGAAGTTTTTAACAAGTATTATCTTGGAAATTATTCTCTTACTTTGTTCTTAATATTCTTGCCCTTTAGTCACTGTTTAAACTATCATTTTCCCCATTCTAGTATGCTATGCCTGGGTCTTCCTTTAGTCAGGATAATGTATCACTTGGTAATTTAGATAATACTGGATTTTTCTTCTAATCTTGAAATTGTAAAACTACATACATATCCTAAGGTACAACCAAAGATGGATCACTTCTTACTGCTGAAACTCAAACTGAAAAATTATGTTTAAATACTTTAAACTCCTAAATGTGTGTGTGTTTGTGTGTATATGTATGAATATAAAACAACAAAAATGGAATAAATGTGGGCTAAGTTTATTACCTTATGTTAGGACTGTTGACAAGATACAATAAAAATGAATTCGCAGTGTTGCCGTCATAATCACCAACATGAGAAATGAAAATCCACTTTATAAAACAAGTATCAAATGCTAATAAATTAGGTTCTAAAAATTCCTATACAATCAACCGATTTTTTAGAATTTTTTAAGTGCAATATGGTTCAAGTTTAAGCTATGGTTCAACAGAGTAAGAAAGGATCTGAATAAATCTAAGCAGTGATGTGATTTACTATCAAGAGATAATTATGGAGGACAAAACAGAGAAAAGGACACAAGGCTGGGGACAAGGTTGCCAGTACAGATACACAACACGAGTATACAAAATAAAGACCAAGAAACTATAATGAAGTGTTACAGTCCAAAAAGACTTCCTAACATAAAAAGAACCTAGAGGAATCACTCATTAAATTGAAGAATTGCTTAATCTAATGGTTCATGATTTCCACCATCTCCCCTTCCAAAAAAACACACATAGGCACTAGCTGTAGTATTTTGCCCACACTTGAGTTCAGGAACCACCTTCCCCTCACTTCCCCTCTGCAACTGACCACCAGCTTGCAAGGCCCCATGGATCCCAGTTTAAGAATTCCTAACCAAGACAAAGAAATCCAGTTAAAGACCCTCAAATCAGCAATAGCAGAACTACTTTCTTTCATGTCACTTATGAGAATAAGAGAAAATCTTAGAGGAAAAGGCAGTTTACTTTTCTGCCTTTGATACTCTCACTTCACTATCTAACCCTCTAGTGAAGCTGAAGTGAAGGGACAGTGGTGGTACAGGAGGTTTTAAACCCAGAGCTGTTGCCATTGACACCTGAAGGATGAAACTATGGAATAAAACTGTTCAAAAAGAAAAAAATCTGTATGCCACAGGACTATTTCTTGACTGCTACAAAAGAAATTACTAATTTTAACTGTTGTGGGCAGAAGATCTTACCTTGGATCCTATATACCCTTTTGTAACTTTTGAATTCTATATTCTATGCCCCGTATGATCGTGGGGGGTAGGGAAAGGAAAATGAAAATAAACCAAAACTCTAGGATTATTTTCCAGGGGTTTATTAAGTGCTGGTAGAAACGAACAAGTAATAGTACACATGTATTTCTGACAGTGAGGGACTATGGTGTATTTTGTTAGTATGACTTTAATGAGTTAGGATATGATTCTCTTTTTGGGGTTATCTTTGAACTACCGTCCTTTATAAAGTGTTCTGGACTTAACTGTTAGTTCAGTGGTTTTCTCATGGTCATTCCCGGGTATCTTCTTTATGAGGAATCATATATTAATACAATCATGCACATTTTACATCTTGGATGTTAGGACAGAAGTGTAAAATACAAGTTTGAATAAAATGGTCATAAAATAAGGAGTGGTCTACATTACTAAAACCAGATACAATTCATAGCCCTAATTCCAAAACCTTTATTTCCTCATGTATCTTAATTACTCACTATCTTCGTATGTGATACCACTTGCTTCTTCACTCCAGTCACTCCAGAAGCCTTTACCATCTTCCTTCATACAACGAATCCTGAATACATATTCTGTAAAAGGTTTAAGGTCCTGGACAGTGAAGGAAGATCGAGTGGATGCTGTATCTTCAGGAGGAATCTGAAATCAAAGCAGATCAACTAATTAAAAAAATCCATGTATTTATTGTAACTGTCCTAAATTCCCTAACATTTGGAAACTCATTTAATGAAACTAGACTAATAAATTAATTTTAAGCTCAGGAGAGATATAAATGCAAATCAAAAAGCTGTCTAAGTTAGTGAAGTTAGTATATTTGGAAAGTATGGAAACATCTATTATTAATCCTTCATTTATTTTTCTTCCATTGGGCCTGTAACACTTAGGGTTTCAGCAGGAGAAAGATAGTATACTCCAATTAGAATTCAATTCAAGAAGGGCTTTAAAAGAAGTATGGGCAGAGTATAGGGAAACCTTAGTGGTCATTACTCAGGGGCTTGGAACTGTTATTACCTCCAGGCCAAAAGGGCTGGCAACAAAAGAAGAGGGTCAGACAGGATTAACTTTAGTAGAGCAGTGACCTTAGGCTGAGAGAATGGAGGAAGCAGGGAAAATAAATATGCTCATCTCACTTTTCTCTCCTGCCAGATCCCCTGCTTCCTTTAACCATATTCACCAAGAAACCAGAGAGCATGTGAACCCACAGATGAAATCCATACAGGTCAGCATTCCAAGGTAAGAGTGAGCACAGTAGAGAAGAGCAGAGTGCAACTCTGGATAGGAAAAAGGCAGATATCTAGCCCAATCAAGAAAAACAAAACTTGTTTTCAGAAAGAGAGAATACAGATGATAACTAATTCTATACTATGGTATTTCATTACTATGATATTTCAATAGTGAATACAAAGCAGGTATCTTTTTTTGTTATTATTAATGAATTAAGTTTCTGTGATATTAAAAAATATTTTTAAGTTCAGGTATGTATCCTGTCTAACATGAAGCATTAATCCATTTTCATTTGTTGCTTTTTCGAATTTTATTTTGACCAGTCCTTCTGTAAGTGGAATGGAGAGCAGAAGTATTAAGATCATGAGCTCAAATCCTTATGAGCTCATTATTGCAACAAGAGAAAGAAAAAGCACGGTGTTAGTGACAAACGAAGTTGTAACAAATTATTACGGGGAGCACAAGCTATAGTGATTGTCTTTTTTAAAAGTTCCAAGTACTTCTTTTGGTGGCAGCATCATCTTTGGTATACTCTTCTGTTCCTTTTCAGTCTTTAAGTTTCCCAACTACTACTTCCTCTACTAAGAAGTTGACATGCTTTCTAAAAAGCACTAACTGGATAGTGAATATTTTAGGCTGTGGGCCAGACAGTCTCCATTCCAACTGCTCAACTTGTCCGCTGCAGCACAAAATAGCCAAAGACAATATTTAAAAAAAAAAAAAGTGTGGTTGTGTTCCAGCAAAACTTTATTTTTAAAGACAGATGTCTGGCTGAAATTGGCTTGCAGATTTAGTTTGCCAACCCCTGCTCTACCTTAGCCAAATAATCTCTTTATATACTCCCTCCCCACTTTATTTGCTCATTTTTTGTGTTCCTTTCACCTCCCATCAAAAGTACTATTCCTTACCACCCGCTATCACTCCCATACTTCAAAGCTACCGTACTAAGCAAAACTGTATTTTCAATCTGAATGTCTTCCTGTTTGCAACTACGTGAAACACAGATCAAGAAGAGGTATCAAGCAAAGTATTTCATGTAACCACAACCTTAGGATATTCAGACTTTTAGGTTAGAGGGCTGCGAGACTATTTGCATAAACAGTAACTTGCAATTTACCTGGCTCCAAACTGAGGCATCTCTGGTCCTATATTGAATGTTGTATTTCAGTCTTATAAAATCCTGGATACTTGAGTTGATCCATGTCAATTTTAAGATACTGGACAGTTCCTCTGAGTTGCTTACGGATAAATTATGTGGTGGATTGGGCTTCACTGAAGAATAAAATAAATCCGAATATTTATCATGTTTCATTTTTACAACTTCTTATACAAACTCAAAATGTACTACCTTTTTTTTGTTTCGTATTTATTCTTACCAAATGAACTATTATTTTTGAAAACAATGCAATGTCATACTATTATAATGAAAAGGTTTCTAAAGAAATTGTAGTTTTGTCAAGTTATTATGTGCCTATTAATCTTTTCAGGTTCAGTTCTCAAGAGACAAAGATTTATGATATATGTAAAGACAGAGACAATAAAAACAAAAACATGTATACTATAACTGCTATGTTGTAAAACGTTTGATAATTGCATAAATACTAGCAGGTAACATTCTAAGTCAAAACCACTGTAGTACAGCTGTATTATTAATATTTTTCCAGATTTTTAATGTTGTTATTAAAGCGAATTTATAAAAATCATTAAAAGAGTAAGTGCTTTTTCTATATTAATTAAATAAAAAACTAAATTAATAAGCCACTGTATATACCCCAGTAAATTCTCAAATTCAGGCTTATAACTACCTTTATCTACAGGATCAAAATTTATATGATCCGATGTAACTTTCCCAAGGGCATTCTCTGCTTCTACCCAGACTTCAGTGTTGACAAAATACACAGGAGAATAATCAACAGTGCATGAGGTGGGGGTGTCACGTTTTGTTTTACAATCAGCAAACTTCTCTGTTGCCCTAAATACAAAAATGGAAGAACTGCATTAAAGAGAGACTTTAAATAATTACTGTGAAAAAGGTTACCTCATGAGGCCCAGACTTTTACAGCAAAAATTACTGTGAAAAAGGTTACCGGATGAGGCCCAGACTGTTACAGCTTAAAATAAAATTTCTTAAGAACTATTAGGCGTTCCTTTAAAATGGAGTTTGAGCTGTATCTTAAAACATTTTTTTCAAAATTTTACTCCAAGAACATTGCATTTAGAATAATATGCTCTATCCCCGATGACCCATCTCTAAAAATCATCTATTTCCTGTGACCTTACTACTATTTCTTTCCATTCCTGAAACAATCCTTACTGGACCCTCAATGTCCTTCTTCAAGCAGTTACAATTATTCTAAGCACAATATACTAGGAGGTGATAGGAGGACAGGGTCAGAGTTTCTGTCAACCCCAGAAAATCCCCTTAGTCTCTTTCCAGTCAAACCTTTTCTGATTTCTATCATGAAAAAAGTTTCAAGTGGTACTATTTACTCACTTAATTTTAAATTATGCATCAATTAAAAAGACATATACACACTTTTTTTTAAAGTAGGAGGTTAAGTCAAAACCACGAACAGGTTAACTTTTATGAATTACTATGATGTATACCTGAAATAAACAGGATATTGTAGATCAATTATGTCTCAATTAAAGAATTCCTAAAAATCAAAAGCAAAATGAAACATATGAACTCTTGTATTGAGTTGGTGCTTTAACACACAAACTATTTTAAGTGCCTTAATTTTTGTAATTTTTTTTTTAAGATTTTATTTATTTACTTGAGAGCGAGCGAGCGAGCAGAATCAAGGGGAGTGGGAGAGGAAAAAGCGGGCTCCTTGCTGAGCAGGGAGCCTGATTCAGAGTGTGATCCCAGGCTGCTGGGATCATGCATGACCTGAGCCGAAGGTAGATGCTTAGCCGACTGAGCCACCCAGGCACCCCTTTAAGTAGCTTTAAAACGTCATTTAAGGAGCATGTGGGTGGCTTAGTGGGTTAAAGCCTCTGCCTTCAGCTCAGGTCATGATCCCAGGGTCCTGGGATCGAGCCCCACATCGGGCTCTCTGCTCAGCGGGGAGCCTGCTTCCTTCTCTCTCTCTGGTTGCCTCTCTGCCTACTTGTGATCTCTGTCAAATAAATAAATACATAAATCTTTTAAAAAAAAAACACACACACACAACAAACACGTCATTTAACTATATCCTTAGGGGAAGAAAAACAATCTTAAAATTCATTTTAGTATTCATTGTTCATGCTGATATTGGCATTGCTATTCTGCAGGTGCTGCTTACTATGAGATAAAGAACTATTATATTGGTGCTGCAGGAGACTAAGGTTTTCAGCACAGAAGATGTATGTTAGATGAATGAAATTAAGTAAAAACAGGTAGTCCAGATTTTAAACTGGAAATATCAGTATTAGTGCACGAGGTATTTTACCTTAAAAACATTTCCTAGCTTATCTACTGTAAAACCCTAGAACAACCCCATAGCAGTAAGCTCCCCTAGCTTGACTGAAGTCTAAACAGTATTTTCTATTAAATGGAACCATGGCTACCTGGGAAATGGTTTGATTCTTGGCCTGGGGAAGGACATATATACAGGACATATATACTAAGATGAATCTGGAGTCATATCAAAAAGGACGGAAGCTGTCGAAGACAGCTATCAAAGACTAGTGAGTGAAGTCAAAAGGAAAAGCCAACCTGAGTAGGTTCCTAAACAAAGATGGGACAATATTAAGTATCAAGGAAAGTAATAGTAATGGACTGAAACATGTAAAATGTGTTTCAGTATGAATTCGTAATGAAGGGGGGGAACCCTCATCTTTGGAGGATGCTAGGGACTATACATGCTGGATGATTACATCTACATGACAGTAAGAACAAACAAAAATTTACAGTGGAGAAATCACTGCAGTAGTTGCTTTGTGGGACGGGGTGAGATAGGGTGGTGGGTAGGACTGACTGGGAAGGAGCAGAGTGAACTTTCTGGGGTATGAGTAATGTTTCGTATCTTGGTGAGGTCTAAGTTAACGTAACTATACTAGTCAAAGGTCACTGACTGGTAACGCTTCAGGTATCTAAGTTATATTTAAAGGTGCACATAAATTTTACCAAAAACCAAAAATATACCTGTAAATGTATAATTACATCTACTTAATAATGTAAATGCTGGAGTGTTTAAGGGTGAAATATACTAACGCCTGCAAGTCACTTTGAAATACATTAAAAAAAAAAGATGGATAGGTGGAGAGAAGTATGCATAAACACCACATATGTGATAAAGCAAACACAGTAAAATGTTAATTATAGGATCTAAAGATGGATCTGTATAAGCATTCACTGCAAAGTTCTTTCAGCTTTTGATAAAAACCGCAGTCAAGAACTGTTTAAGATCAATTTGTACTACGTACTGCAGTGTGTCAGTCATATCAAAGCCAAGTCCAATAAACAAAACCTGTCTTTACAAAAAAAAAGGGAAACTTTATAAAGAATGGATCAAGCTGACAACAGTACCTGAAACCACTTCTCCATCTTAGTATCAGAAAAACAAAAGCTCTCAACCAAAAGATGTTAGATCTAATGAGTGCATTTAGTAAAGTTGCACAATACAAAATTAAAATACAAAAATCAGTAGTGCTTCTATATACTTACAATGAATTTTCTAAAAAAAAAAAAATCAAAATGTTTGAAACTATCAAGCATCAGAAACAAGAAAACAGAATACATTTAACTAGGGAGGTAAAAGATCTCTATTCTGAAAACTCTAAGACACTGATGAAAGAAATCAAAGCCACAATAAATGGAAAGGTACCCCATGCCCACAAATTCCAAGAATTAATCTTGTTAAAACATTAATACCACCAAGAGCCATCTACAGAATCAATGCAATCTTTAACAAGATTGTAATGGCAACTTTTTACAAAAGTAAAGAAAAACACTCAAAAATTTATGTGGAAACACAAATGACTGAACAGTCAAAAAAAAAAAAAAAATCCTGAGGAAAAAAAGAATAAAGCTGGAAAATATCACACTTCCTGATTTCAGTCTATACTATGAAGTTAGAGTCATCAAAACATATAGTACTAGCATTAAAAATAGACTGGCCAGTGGAAAGAACTAAAAGCCTGGAAATAAACCCAAGCACAATTCAACTGATTATGCCAAATATTTGACAAGGGGCCCAGGGGAATTTGTAACAGTGTTGGGGTAACTGGATTATTTACCTACAAAAGAATGAAATTATCCCCTATCTCGTATGAGTCACAAAAATGAACTCAATGAATTACTTTTGGAAAAACAAAAACAAAAAACCTAAATCTGATCAAGTGTCTAAACTGAATAGAAATTTCTAAGGCCAAAAAAAAAAAAAAAAAAAGGACAGAGGACTATGTTAAACAATGTGTTAATAGTTACTTTAATGACTGAATTGCAAAGTAAAAGAAAACCAGGCAGAATCTATGGTTTTAAAAAAAAAAATTTGTAATGCATGGAGATTGTGATTTGATGACTTGTAAAAATATATACAAATATTTGTGTCACAGCATAGGGAATATAATGCCATTTTAAAAGTGTTATATGATGACAGAAGCTGTACTTGTGGTGAGCACTGCCTAAGATCAAGTGTTCAATCACCACACTGTATGGCTGAAACTGTTTTAACATTATGTGTCAAATAAAATACTCAAATAAAAAAAATTTTATAAAAGTATGTATATACATATATTCATGAAACATCTGAGTAAACATGAAACTAACTGAAAATGGGACAATCTATCGAAGTTTCTTCAGTTATATTTTGGTATAATAATGGTATACAGTTACGTGTCTTAAAGTATCACTATCTTTCAGAGGTATGAACTACAGTATTTATGGTTAAGATGATATGATGTCTCAGATTTCCTTTAAGATAATTTGGGGTGGGCTATACAGAAGACTGGTCATGAGCTGGATGATGAACACATGGGAATGTATACTATTCTTTCCACTTTTTTGTTTCAGATGCTCTAAAATAAAAGCTTAGACAAAAATCTGCATTTACTATTTCCACCTTAAGAAATAGAAACTCTAGCACAAATGACAAATTGCTGAGTTCAACATACAAAAAACTTAAAAACTTGCCATTCAGATTTTAAAGTGAAGTTTGTTTCCAGGTATGTTTCCCTTCCAGGATCCCACTGACACATCATTTTCTTTCCTTCATTCACAATGCAACTCAAATTTTTAGGTTTTTCTGGAGGCACTAAAAGAGAAAAATGTGCAATTTTCAAAAGCTTTCTACCCACAAATAACATGCAATTTATATACTACCCAAGACATTTGCAAACTAAATTAGATGAAAAATGAACAAAATACCCCCAAACATAATGAAAGACTAGGGACTAAAAATTCACCTTTTCTATTTAAACTCATACTTTTTGTATTAATACACATTTTCTGTAACTGTAACTAGCATGTTTCAAATTAATTTTCTACACAAAATCAACTTTCATTTCTAACTAGTTAAGAGTACTGATTTCCCCATGAAGTGTATTTTATTAAGTATTACTGCATGTTAGTAAGAAGCGATTAAATGGAACCAAATGATTTACTTGTATTTCTCCTCCTATTGTTTTCTTAAACTCTGTTGGAGGAAAAGCAAATACCAAAATTGTGGTCTTGGGGATCCACAAATTTGACAAGCTACTCTTGGATCAGACTAAGTTTACTCTGACACAAAAGGACGTTGTCCAGTCTTTACTCACCTTCAGATAGTTGCTTTGTATGTGATCTCCTCACCAATTAAAGAGTACTGAAAATTACTATGGATACACTGACAAATTTCGATTCAAGAACTGTTTTTTGTGGGTCTCATGTAAAAACATTTTTCTAGGAAACTGAGATACTTGACTTTCAGGATATGCTACTCTTCAAGCTTTTTGTACAGCAGTAATGCAAAGGGACTTCCACTTCGAAACTTATTTTTTAAAAAAAGCACGTTCAAAGTCAATAAAGCCAACAAATAACTGCATTTCATAAAGGCCAAGAGACATTACAAATGTAATTCAACAGTCATAACAAAGTTTTAAATAAGACAAAAACAAAATGAAACTTACATCCTGAAATTATTCTGATTCCATAAACATTCTGATCAATTTGTCCAAATGTACGAATGTTGCAAGTCAGCTGAGTATTTAATGAAGATGTATCTGTAAATGTGACACTAGATGCTGTTTTGTTTATGGTGGTATATTGTTCTTTAGGAACAGTTAGGTGGTTTGTTTTCCAGAAAATGTAACTAGCATTTACATGGAAATAATCCATACATTTTTCTTTTAGCACACAGACCGCAGTGAAATTAGAACCAAGCTGTACAACTGGAGATTCTGGTTTGATATAACCACATGGCTCTAGAAGTTCACCTGAAAAGGAACAAGGGAAAATAGAAAAATGGACTGAATTATTCTGGTATAAAATGGTATTTATCAACGCAGTCCTCAATCTTCACTAAAATCTCTCTTAAAGACAGTGAAGAAGAATTACACAGTGAAAAAATAATATAGCCAGAATTCAGTGCCTCAATTTGTAAAGAAATATACAAATTACAAGGCTGATGGAAAAAAGACCTGTGTGAGCCTCAGCGTTTTGGTTTTTTTTTTTGGTAACATTCTGACTTTGCTTTAGGAAACACAGACTGCCTGCAGCGTGATTCACACTTACTCTACCACCAATCCCATTCTTTGATTCAGACTCAGGGTCTAAATTACACCTTCCAGCAAAGCAGCAGTGGTAGGCTCTGGTTCTCTCCAGTTCCGAATGGTGTTGGGGGTATGGATGGGGTCAGGGAAGGTAGTAGACAATGTTCATTTATCAAAATTCCAAACAACAAAGGATAGAGCAACAGAACAACAAAGAACATAAAGAATATAGAACAAGATGGCCAAATAAATTAGTTTTAACAATAAAAGGGATAAAATCCCGTATTAAAAACAAAACAGAATCAGCCTGCATAAAAAGAACTATACCAGAAGTGTATGCTTTAACTATCACCTAACTCCATGCTGATGGCAACTAAATCCCTATCTCCAGCTCTAACTTCCTCTTCTTTTCAGTAACTTGCAAGACATACCCACTTGAAATCCTTCCTAAGTACTTTAAGATAAATACATCTAAAGGGCACCTGAGCAGCCCAACTCTAAGAGTGTCTGACTCTTGGTTTTGACTCATGTTGTCATCACATGGGTTGCAGGATGGAGCCCCAGGTCAGGCTCTGTACTCAGTGGGGAGTCTGCTTGAGGTTCTCTCCCTCTGCCCTTCCCCCTAGGTACCCACTCTCTCAAATAAATCTTAAAAAACAGAAAAAAGATGAATACATCTAAAACTTCTATGTATCACAATCCCTTTCAAACGTACTCTTATTTCTCTACCTCTGCTAACAGCACTATTTATATCCAGTCATCCGGGCCAGATACCTTATAGTCGCCTTCAATACCTCTTCCAACTTCATAGTATTGCACTCAGTCTGGTTGGTTCTATTTCTTAAGATGTCTGTCAACCTCTTTCTCACCAGTCCCTTTTGCCTGCTGAAGCTGAGGCCATTATACCATGGTCTGACCTCCTTCCAGCTTATCTTACATGCTGCTATCAGAGTTACTATTCAAAATGATCATACTATTTCCGTATTTTAAATTATTTAATGGCTGCCTACACCATCAAGATAAAATCCTAACTACTTGGCTTGACTATAGCCTCACTGCCCAGAAACACAAGGCAACTTTCCCTAGTGAATCCTTTTGCCAATGGGTTTCTGGGTGGTAACCTATCCTGAGGTTCAGTATTTTCACTTGGAAAATGAAGTTATTATCTTTTTAAGAGAGAGAGAGAGAGAACGAACAATCAGGGGGGATGGCAGGTAAAAGGAGCAGACTCTCTGCTAAGCAGGGAACCTGATGTGCAATTGGATCCCAGGATCCTGAGACTATGACCTGAGCTAAAGGAAGACACTTAACAGACTGAGCCACCCAGGCACCCATAATAAAAAAGCTATCTTGAAGAGTTGAGATTAAAATTACTTACATAAAGCACCTATTATAATGCCTGGTATCTAAAAGTCCACCAGTAGTAATGATAAGCCTATCACAATTATTACTATCTCCAAAGACAATCAAGTCACGCTGACAGGTATGGAAGATTCTCTCAAAGTCAGCAGGAAGAATTAAAAACTGTACTTTAAAATTTTTTTTTCTTTGCAGTCAAAACTTTACTCTCAAATGGAATCCTGGAACATCTCATCAAATCTATAATGCCCAGAGTAGGAATGTGGATTTCTTTGTTTCAAAACTTTTAAGGTGGGCTGTTTATATGACCATGCTATTATTATACATGTCCAGTATGTCTAATATGTGCCCAGGGCACAAACTACTTTACACTTCCAAATATATGGAGCTTCATCTTGTGGGATATTATTAAGTTACCCTGTGATACTAGGCCAGTCCTTCCAACTCCCTGGACTTCACTTTCTTCCTTGGTAAAATCACTCCTGTTTCACTTACTTTCTCTAAAGTAATAAAGAATAGTAAATATGAAATATATTTTAGAATACTAAATAACCTAAGATGTAACTACAGACTATTAATTTTTAATCACACAGAATGAGAGAGATACTAGACATGAGCAGATGTTCCAGAGTGAAAACGCAGACTCACTAAAATCGTCCTATGCCAAATTAATCCCATTTTTACAGGGGTACCAGGCTATTTGAGATTGAATTGTAGAAAGAGAAATGTTTTAATTTTAAAAAGGCATTTGATAAACTTAGTTGGAACCATGTAGACAAGATGATGAAATGTGGATTAGAATATACCTTAACAGGTACAGCTGAACATCACAGAACTGCTGGTATCTGACTGTTACTGATCTACACACACAGAAATTTCATAGGTTCAAAAAAGACATCCTTAACTGATTACTCATATATAAACTTCTACAAAAAAGAAGTCAGTGAGACAGAGGTCTTCACTGGAGTATGCCGAAGTACCTGTTTTCAGTCCTTACAGCAGACTGTATTTTCCAAATATGGTCACACCTATGTATTTATCCCATCCCACGTTTTTCTTACAATGTGACTGATACTCCTTCCACAAAGAAATGGGTTCAATATTCCCTTCCTGCCCTCAAATCTGTGTGGGAGCTTATGTCTGCCCCAGCCAATGAATGGAATGTGCTACATGACTAGCTAGATCGTTAGAAGAATACAACTTTCAACCAGCATTGTTTTTCTCTTGGGACATCTGTCCATGGACCTCAGTCACATGTTGAAGGGGAAGCCAAGGCCACATGGGGAGACCACATGTGGTGTCCTGGCCAATAAGCCTAGCAAAGCCCTTAACCTACAGACAGAATCAATACCAGACATATAAATGAGAGTGCCTTCAGATGATTCTAGTCCCCAATCTTTGAATATTCCAAGTGACTCCCCACCCCAGACATCATAGAGCAAAGATGAAATAATCCAGCTGTGCCCAACTTTGTTCCCAAAGTGAGAAAGTAATAATTATTGTCATTTAAATCCATGAAGTTTTAGAGTAATTTGAGGCAGCAGTAACGTTACTTCTGTTATTTTGAACATTTTTTTCAATAATCTGGCAGAACACACACACACACACACACACACACCCCAAATAGCAAAGGACAAGGCTATGAAAGATCACTAACACTGGATGTTAATATTAGAATTAAAATTATTTTAGAAGATTAGACCAAAAGGCCAAAACTAATATAATGAAATTTGCTAGAGAGCAAAATTTCTCTTATTCAGGCTGAGATTAAATATAGGGTAAGGGAGAAATGGCTTGAAAGTAATTCATGTGAAAACCTAAGACTTTTCACTGACAAGTAACTTAACTGAAACTACAGTTTATCTTAGCTGGCCAAATACTATGCTGACTGAGTAAGAATGATGCTCAGATCAAAGTAAAAATAAAATCACTCTACTCAGACCATGTCCAGTTCTGGTACATAAACTAATTTTTTTTCTTAAGTGCGTTTTCATTAAAACCTCAGTAACAATTACATAATTACTATCCTTTTTATAATGTTTACTCTGGGCCAGGCACTGTTCAGATGGCTTGTGTATAGTAACTCATTTAATTCTCACAATACCCCTAGGAAAGAGGAACAATTATTATGGTGATTTTTTAACTCATCAGGAAACTGACACAGATCAAGTAACTGGCCCAAGTCCTATAGCTGGTAAGTATGAGAGGTGTGATGGTCTTGTATTTGCAATGTGCTATGGGCAACCAAGAGAAGAATCAGGAGGGTAATCAACACGTACAGGGTTAGAAGCCAAGTCCTATGAAGAATTATTAGGACAACTTGGTAAGTTTAGTTTGGGCAAGAGGCCTTAGAGACACATGAAAGCAGTCCTTCAGTATTTTCTAAAAGCTGAACAGTGGGAAGAGAAAGTGGAACTACTCCAGAACTAGGGATAATGGGAAAAAGTTACAAGGAAAATTTGGGCTCAAGAATAAGGAAAAGATTTTCTAAATAACAACAATTTTCAAAGTTAAGTCTTAGGTCACTTCAAGTGTTCAAAAAGAAGTTGCATTCCTAGATTTTGAAAGGGGTTGATTTACAGCAGTGCTTCTCAAACTGCCGGTGGTTCAAGATCGGTTTGGTTTTTTACCCCCAATCTTTCACAGACTTATACTTTTGCTCTATACCGTTATCTTTAAGTCCAGTGATGGCATGCTTGGATGTCACAGCTACATCAAACTGTTTAAAGATTCTAAACATTTACTCTTAATTTCTGTACTTATCTACCAGTAACAACCAGTTCAAGGATGAGGCTGTGGATTCCAGACCTATCACTAACACAGCGCTGTTCAGTGACACCTTTGGCCATTAAAAAGTGAAGTGCTGAAGGTTAATAGATTTTCTCCTATGTATTAAAAAAAATGCCCAAAAACCCAGCAATGTATTCCCCCACCACCTTAAAGTTATCGTTAGTATACTTAAACAGCATTTTTACTGGGAGAGTGTTTCAACTCGTACTGTAATTTATCAGGAATATTTTTACATTTCAAAATCATTTTAGGTTACGGCAGCATTATTCTCCCAATAATGACCCTAGAAAGAATAGAAACATTAATATAATTACATAATTATGAAGCATAAGCTTAATTATGTAATTATACAAAAATACATGAACAAATTTATGAGGTTGGGAGGTAGTGTATTTCATGAACCTTACCTACAGATTCAGTGGTGAAGAAAATAAACAACGCGTGCACTATCCAAGTTTGCAATGTCAACATCTTGCATTAATTTCTGTAAAAGACACACATAGTATTATTTTTATTATTTTTTTCTCTTATTACACATAGTAAGTAAAGACACAATTCCTAAAGCTCTTGTTTTCACCGGATAGGCGTCTTCTTCTAAAGGTAGTAAAATTTTATGTGCATGCAGAAAACAAATCTAAGTCATCAGAATGTTTTTCTTTATTCCCACCGGAGTCATGGCTACATAAAAAAGTGATGGAACACAATTTATACTTTAAGGTTAATTAAAAGGGCAATCTTGTTTCTTTATTATGTAAAGACTTACATTACTAGTAAATTATTAGTAAATACTGTGTGAGACAGTACTTCAGAGACACATACGGCAAACCCACCAAAAGCAATCTCAAAAGGTTATTTGCCAAAATGGAAAAGGAAGTTTGTAATTCATAATACCATGACCAAAAAAAATATCCCCTATTATATGAAGAATACCTACACATCACTAAAATATTCAAACACCTAGAAGAACCAGTAAGGTGAGTTGAATAGGTAATTTAAAAAAGAAAATACAAATTATTTAAAACATAAAAAATGGTACTTTCAACCCCACTCATAATGAGAGATACAAATTAAAACTACCCCCAAAAGGAATGCAAGATGATACAGACACTTTGGAAAATGATTTGGCAGTTCTTTACCAAGTTAAATGTACGTAATAGTAGTTAATACGTTTTCACTAAGAATGTGTCCAAGAGAACTAAAAATACTAATACATGTCCTCATGAAGACTTACACTCAAATGTTCATGTAGCAGCTTTATTCCTAACAGTCTCAAACTAAAAACGACCCAACTATCAACTTTTATTCTTTATAAATTAGACCTCGATTAAAAACCAACAAAATCTACCCAGGCAAGGTATAGTAAAAAAAAAAAGAAAGTTGAGTGCTTTACTCCTCTAAAAGACACGTAGAAGAATGTTCATACAAGTTTAAGTACTGAAAAGCAGAAGCAACCAAACACAAACACAGTAGAACAGAAAAATTCAAGTAAGTCAATCACAATTAATTACAGGTACTCACAACATGACTGAATTTCCTATTAAGAGAGAAGAGAATGAGACACAAAGTATGCTTGATTCCCTTTACATAAAAGTTCGAAATCAGGCAAATGTCATCTGTGGTGATAGAGAACAGTTCTTATCTTTTATGGGAGCAGAAGGGAACTTCTGGAATGCTGGACATGTTCTATAAACTAGATGGTCATTAAAAATTTAATGAGCTATAAACTTGTGATCTATCAACTTTACTGCATCTAAGTTAGTAGATACTTAGTAAAAACAGTGAACAAAACAAAAACGAGCCCAGTATCATTTCTAGTTTTGGCAAAAATATAATGAAAAATAAAAAATTATCAACACAGTATTTTGAGACTATGACATAAAGGCATTCTTATTTCCTGCACTTACAGTGTAAACGGCATAACCTTCCAAATAAACTAGGAATTAAAAATTGAATTCTTTGTAAATCAGAGCTCAATTATAAACAAAAAAAGAACCCAGACAAGATGTATGCCCAGTTTTGCATTATCGATCAAAAAAATATTTTATGTCTGAATCTAATAATCCTTCCAGTATTTTATCCTACAGAATTGAGCAAAGCAACACACACATAAGGTTATTCACTATAGCTTTGTTTTTAATAAAAAAGGTTAATGCACAAGTAAGGACTAGTTAAATTATGGTATATCCAAATACAGCCTACATGTAGCTCCAAAAAAAATAAGTAAGTTCTAGATCACTACCTAGAGATGTGTAATGGCATCTAAAAATAAATAAATAAAATACTGTTAAAGTAGGGAACAGTGTATTTATTTGTGGGGAGGAACAAAAAAAAACAACCACTCATCTCCTTATATATGCATAAAATACCTCAAGGAGGATACTAATTCAAAGACTGGTTGCTACTGGATGAGATTCCACAGTAGGAAGGAGACACTACCATATACTCTCTGTACCTTTCCAATGTTGTACCATGTGACTTCAGTACTTAGTCAAAAACTAAATTTGCATTAAAAAATACTTGATGTGTAAACTCTCTCCCCCAAATAAAACCATGAACTTCTTAACAGGGCTTCACAGTACTGCATTTGGGATACAGTGTTCTTTTATTAAATCTTAGTACTAACTTGACTTTATGTACTCCCTAACAATGTTAAGTCACTCTATAATAATCTGCTCATGAACTATTTAAACAACTGTTACAGGGTAAATGATAAAAGAATGAAATTAGAGGAACCATTTTCCTCCACTGGTTTTATTTCTTACTTCCTAACTTTCAATAGTCCCATATTAGAAAAATCCACATCATTCAACTGCTCATGAAAACAAAATGAAGAAAGTAACTGATCATGTTGGGAGAGCAGTATGCAATCACACACTGATCACCCATACCAACCAAGTACCTTGTTCACACTGTAGAGACTGTCAATCTTTCTATGAATGCACTATATTCTTAGGACAAAACTGACAAAGGGGTCCCATAAAGGTATTTATAGTTACCACAAAGCGATTACATTTATCTAAGCAGGGCCATGAAACACAGTAGGTAACAGGCAAAGATAGGTTTCACAATTTAGTAGTTGGAAGTTGGAACGTTTCCTGGGATACCTCTCAGTGGCTCCGTCAGTTAAGCATCTGCCTCAGACATGGCTCAGGTCACAATGCAGGGTCCTAGGATTGAGCCCCAAGTCAGGCTCCCTGCTCAGTGGGGTCTACTTCTCTGTCTCCTTATGCCCCTACCCGGGCTTGTGTTCTCTTTTTTTTTTTTTTTTTTTTTTTTAAAGTAATGTCCCAATATTTAAAGGATTGTCATTGAGATTAGATGAAGAAACATCTCTTCAGGAACTTAATATCATAGTCCCAACCTAAGAGACAGTAGCACTACCTAAAATATTAAATGCAATATAGTCAACTTCATTTTGGGGCTTATCTTGTTTTAAAATGGACAGAATTGATAGTACACTGCATACTGTTCCTCTCATTTTGTTGACAGTACATACTAAATTTAAAATTCCATTATTAGCATTATTCTCCTGCATCTCTGGTGGAACTTTCCATGCATGTTATTATAACCACATATGGCATACAATTTTTCTTGAAATTTGCATCTTATTTTAGAAGATTCTATGAAACCATGCTCAGCAGAGAGTCTGCTCCCACCACCCCCCCCAACCCCACTGCCTCTCTGCCTACTTCTGATCTGTCAAACAAAGAAGATTCTATGAAACTGCTAACCACAGATATAGGCAAGGCTTATTCCAAGCACAATGAGTGGTTCTTCTAGAGTGGCAATTCCTCAACTATGGTGGTTCAACACGTAATGTGCTGAGAAGTGCACATCAGAACTAATTCACTATTATTAAATGAATAAAATTTACAAATGATTTTTAAAAATTAGAACAGATCAAGGTTATCCCTATAGTTTATCATTCTTGTTCATTTTCATTCCCATGGATTTCTTAAGTGGGAAAAAATGTACAGGATTTATAACTGATAAATATTTGATACTTCTTTGTTACTTATGGATTGTGATCTTTGAGTGTCTTTTTCTTTTTACTTTGACCCAAGGACAAAATGAAAAAGCTTGAGTAGGGACACATGAGTGGCTCAGTGGCTTAAGCCTCTGCCTTCTGCTCAGGGCATGATCTCAGGGTGGGTTCTGTGACGGAGCCTCACATGGGGCTCTCTGCTCATCAGGGAGCATGCTTCTCTGTCTGTCTGCCTCTCTGCCTACCTTAGATCTGTCAAATAAGTAAAATAAAAACAAAACAAAACAAAACAAAACAAAACAAAAGGCATGAGTAATACATTTAGGTACAGATTTCGTTGGAGGGAAGAATGTCAATATAAACTTAAGTTACCATAGTAACATTGCTCTTGTAATTATAATAATAGTAGATGAACTACAATTGCCAAAAAGAAGGCAAAGTAATGTTTGTTGAATAAGTAAGCTGGGCAGGGATCAGGATGAAGAAAATTCCAATATGGTAGGATGCATACACATTATAGTGTTACTATATACTATATACTATACTATATACTATAGTATACTATATATATACTGTAGTATATATGTACTATATACAGAGTATATACTATACTCTGAATAAATTTTCAGAGAAGACAGTTATACCTACATTTATATTATTATTTTAAAATCGATCCAACTCTGCTCTATTCCATTATTACTAATTGTTAATTCATAGTAACACTTGTACACTATATACTATTTTACATTACACAACTGCTTTTATATAAATTACTTCACCTGATCATCCTAATATCCTAGAAAAGGAGGTTGGTAGGGCAGGAATCATTATTTTAATAAAGAGCTTCAGGCTTAAAACAAAATTGAGAGGAAGGTATGAGAATTCCCACACACCCTCTGCCCCCACACAGAGGCTACATAGCCTCTCCTATTTAGCAGTATCACTCACCAGAATAGTACATTTTACCAAGGATGAACCTACACTGACACACTTTAACTCCCACTGAGTCTGTAGTTTACCTTAGGGTCCACTCATTGTGTTGTATATATACACTAGGTTTCGAATGGCAAGGATTAATTACTGAAACTTCACAAAAGAAGAATTCTGACAGGTGAAGTTACTTACCAAATCACAAAATTAGGAAGTGAAGAAACAGGGACTTGAAACTAAGTCTTCTGCCTTCAAAAGTCATGCTCTTTTCATTAAGTCTCACTATAGAGAAAGGAGATCCTTGTTCAGAAAGCTGACTTTGGTATATTTATTACATGCATTCCTCTTAAATCCTTGCCTGCTAAAAGCCTTCCTGAAAGTATCTCATTCAGGTACCTTCTGACCTTCAGTATAAAACGATCCCATAAACACTAGTATAACAATATTTAAACATCCTACTGATGTTTTGAAAAATACTTAGAAACATTATCAGCCCCTCCCATGCCTACTCCAAACTTTCCTGATGTTCATGTAATGTCACAGAAACATCAATGGGACATTTTTTGAATTTGACGAAAGTAATCAAAGCAAATTTTTAGGAGAATCATAACTTTTACCTTTCACTAGCAGTTAAGGCTACTGCTTTTCAACTGCCATACTATTTTATGCACACAGGCATTATAAAAATTGAACTTCAATTTCAGTACTAAGTTAAATTCTAGTATAATTAATGGTGGTTCCCCTTTGAAATGTAAAGGATAACTTCAACACAGTACCAGAAGTCCTAGCCCCAGCTATCAGAGAACAAAAAGAATTAAAAGGCATCCCAATTGGCAAAGAAATCCAATTCTCTTTCTTCACAAATGACATGAAAAACCCAAAAGACTACCCCTAAATTACTCGAAGTCATACACAGCAATTCAGTAATGTGGCAGGATTCAAAATCAATGCATAGAAATCAGTTGCTCTCCTCCTATACACCAACAATGTACCTGCAGAAAGAGAAATGAGGGAAGCGATTCCATTTACAATAGCACCAAAAACCTAAGATACCTTGGAATGAACCTAATCAAAGAGGTGAAGGAAGACTACAGAACACTTACGTTCTGAAATTGGAGAAGAGACAGAAAAATGGAAGAACATTCCATACTTATAGACCGGAAGAATAAACATTGTTAAAATGTCTATGCCGCCCAGAGCCATGTATACTTTCAACACCATCCCACTCAAAATACCAATGGCATTTTTCAAAGTTCTGGAACAACCAATCCTAAAATTTGTATGGATCCAGAAAGATCTCGAATTGCCAAGGAAATGTTGAAAAAGAAAATCAAAGCTGGAGGCATCATAATGCGTGAATTCAGGTTCTATTACAAAGCTGTGATCATCAAGACAGCATGGTACAGGCATAGAAAACAGACCTTTTGGGACTTCATCAAGAGCAAAAGCTTCTGCAGAACAAAGGGAATAGTCAACAAAACAAAGAGGCAACCTATGGAATGGGAAAAGATATTCACAAATGACACTCCAGACAAACGGCTGATATCCAAGATCTGTAAAAAAACTCCTCAAACTCAACACACACGAAACAGATAGTCAAGTCAAAAAACGGACAGAAGACACACACTTTTCCAAATAAGACATACAAAGGGCTAAGAGATACATGAAGTAGTAGTCATCATTAGCCATCAAGGAATTCAAATCAAAACCACATTGATATACCACCTTACACCACTTAGAATGGCCAAAATGAAGGCGGCAAGAAACAACAAATGCTGGAGAGATTGTGGGGAAAGGGGAACCCTCTTACACTGGTGGTGGAAATGCAAACTGGTACAGCCTCTTTGGAAAACAGTGTGGTGGTTCCTTGAAAAGTTAAAAATAGAGCAACCATATGACCGAGCAATTGCTCTACTACAAAGATACAGATGTAGTGAAAAAAAGGGCCACATGCACCCCAATGTTCACAGCAGCAATGTCACAACAGCCAAACCGTGGGAAGAGCTGAAATGCCCTTCAACAGACAAATGGATAAAGATATCATCTAGATATATAATGGAGTATTACTCAGCCTTCAGAAAGGATGAATACCCAACTTTTGCATCAGCATGGATGGTACTGGAGGAGATTATGCTAAGTGAAATAAGTCAAGGAGAGAAGTCAATTATCATAGGGTTTCACTTATTTCTGAAACATAAGGAATAGCATGGGGGACATTAGGAAAAGGAAGAGAAAAATGAAGGGGGAATCAGAGGGGGAGACCTTAATAAGAGATAATAGACTCCAGGAAACAAGCTGAGGGTTTTAGAGGGGAAGGGGTTAGGGGGATAGGTTAGCCCCGTGATGGGTATTAAAGGGGGGCACGTATTGCACAGAACACTGGGTGTCATACACAAACAATGAATCAATGAATTAATCAAAAACTGATAATGTAATGTATGGTGACTACCATAATATAAAAAAAAAAAAAAAACCACAAAAAATGAAACAAAAAACCAAACAGGCAAGGGGGGTTCAACTCCTTTTGAATCCTCCATTACTGTTTCATACATATTAAGCCTTTGATGTAATTTAATAATATGTAAGAAATTAAGTTTACAATGATATTAAAATGCAAAGGAAGTAATTTTTAAATTTTCAAATGAACAGAAGCTGAAAATATATCATGTAGAAGTCCCCTATAATCCCACCATGGTAACTAATGTGAACAATTTGGTAGGTAATTTTGAAAATTTTCTATTCATGTATTACATTATACTGCATAAATACATACTTTCTTATTTTACAAAAATGGGATCACAAAAATGTGCTGTAACTTGCTTTTTTCACTTACTACATCTGGACGTGTTTCTAAGTTAATACATAAAGATGAATTCCTTATAGCATCTGCTCAAATTCAACCTTCTCATACAGGTCTTCCCTGACCACCCAGTACTGCTTATCTCCCCTTCCCATTTTTTTTTTTTTTAAAGATTTTATTTATTTATTTGACAGAGAGAAATCACAAGTAGATGGAGAGGCAGGCAGAGAGAGAGAGGGAAGCAGGCTCCCCGCCAAACAGAGAGCCCGATGCGGGACTCGATCCCAGGACCCTGAGATCATGACCCGAGCCGAAGGCAGCGGCTTAAGCCACTGAGCCACCCAGGCACCCCGTTTCCCAATGGCACTTTACAATTTCTAAAATGACTTGGCAAACATTTCTTGTAAAGGGCCAGATAATAAATATTTTAGGTTTTGTGGCAATTAAGGTATCTGTTGTAACTAGTAGACTTTGTTAGAGACAGTATGTGAACACATGGCATGGCTGAATTCTAATAAAACTATTTAATAAAATAGGATGCATCCTAGATTTGGTCTGCAGACTATAGTAAAATAGTTTACTTATCTTATTGTCTGTTATGGGTTGAATTGTGTGTTCTTCCCAAAAGATATACTGATGTCCTAATCCACAGTTATCTCATAGTATGATGGTTTGGAAATAGGGCTGTGGCTAATGTAGTTAAGATGCCATAAAGGAGTAGGGTGGGCCCTTAATACAGTATGAAATTATGAAAAAAAAAACCACATAGGCACAATGCCATGTGACAACACAGGCAAGCACTGGAGTAATATAGGAGTTAAGGTAAGAAATGTCAAGACTAAGGGCTACCACTAGGAGCTATGAAGAGGCAAGGAACAGATTCTATCCAGAATTTCAGAAGGACTTCTGGCCTCCAGAACCTTAAAATAAACTCCTGTTATTTTAAGTTACCCAGTTTGTGGCACTTTGTTACAGCAGCCCTGAGAAACCAGTACATTGTCAATACATTATCTGTGTACCTAAAACAGAATGTTAGCAAATTAGGTAAGAAATTTTGTCTGCTTTGTTCCCTTCTATATTCCTAGCATCAAGAATCACACCCAGCATAGTGAGCACCTCAGTATCTTTGCTAAATAAACTGACTTTCTTGCTATAAGCAGGTGCATGATGTATTAGTGGAATAAATATAGTGTAATCTAACTAGTCCCAAGTCTGCATGGATAGAAGCTTTCACTTCTCTTGGGACAATACCTAATAGACAAGCCAGGTTGTATCTATGGTAGGTGTATATTCATGTTCTTCTTTGGTGATGTTGGTCTGTTCAAATATTTTGCTCATTTTTAAATTGGGTGTGTTGTTTTCTCATTATGTTTAGAAGTTTTAAAAAATAGATTTCTAGATCAAGGTCTTTATTAGAAAATCCTTTTCAAGTATTTTCTCCCAATCTGTGGCTTATCTTCCCATTCTTTAACCATGCTTTTTTAAAGAGCAGAAATTTTCATTTTAATCAAGTCCAATTTATTTACTACTCCTTTTGATACTGTATCAAAGAAATCCTTGCTGAATGCCAAGTCTCAAAGGTCTATGTTTTCTAGCCAGAAGTTTTAGTTTCAGGTTTGATTATTTAAGTCAATCAACTATGTTGGTAATTCTTATATATGGTGTAAAGGTAGGTATTCAAGTTCATTTTGTTACACAGGAATAGCCAATTGTTTCTGAACTATTTGTAGAAAAACTGTCCTTTCTCAAGTGAATTGCCTTTACACTTTGATCAAAAATCAGTTGTCCATGTATATGTGGGTCTATTTATATACTCTCTACTCCACGCTTGGGAAAACTTTTTATGTAAAGGGCCAGAGAGTAAGTATTTCAGGCTTTGCAGACCATAGTGTCTCTGCTGAACTACACCATCTGCTGTTGCAGACAAAAGCAGCCATAAATAAAACATAAACAAATGGGTGTGGCTATGTTCTACCAATACTTTACAAAATTAGGAGGCACCCTGATTTCACCTGGGAGCTCTAACTACCCAATTTCTGCTCTATTCTGTTCCACTGATCTATTTGCTTAAAAATATTTATTATTAAAAATATTTCCTTAAGAAAGTCTTGAAAATCAGTGTTCTGTGTGTAGTTAAAAACCACAGGTGGAAAGCCATCTATGAAAAACCCACCACAAATATCATTCTCAATGGAGAAAAATTGAGGGCTTTTCCGCTAAGGTCAGGAACACAGCGGGATGTCCATTATCACCACTGCTATTCAACATTGTACTAGAAGTATTTCTAGTAGAATATTTCTAGAAATACTATTAGTATTTCTAGAAGTATTTCTAGCAATACTAGAAGTATTTCTAGCTTCAGCAATCAAACAAAAAGAAATTAAAGGCATCCAAATATCCAATCCAAACTATCACTCTTTGCAGATGGTATGATACTTTATGTGGAAAACCCAGAAGACTCCACTCCAAAACTGCTAGAACATGTACAGGAGTTCAGTAAAATGTCAGGATATAAAAATCAATGCACAGGAATCAACTGCATTTCTTTACACCAACAGTAAGACAGAAAAAAGAGAAATTAAGGACTCAGTCGCATTTACAATTGCACCCAAAACCATAAGACACCTAGGAATAAACCTAACCAAAGAGGAAAAGAATCCATACTCCAAAAACTACAAGTACTCATGTAAGAAACTGAGGAAGACACAAAGAAACGGAAAAATGTTCCATGCTCATGGATCGGAAGAATAAATTATTGTGAAAATGTCTATGCTACCTAAAGCAATCTACACATTTAATGCAATTCCTATCAAAATCCCATCCATTTTTTCAAAGAAATGGAAAAAATAATCCTAAAGTTTATATGGAACCAGGGAAGAAAGAAAAGAAAGACAAAAGCTGATGGCATCACAATTCCGGACTTCAAGCTCTATTACAAAGCTGTGATCATCAAGACAGTATGGTACTGGCACAAAAACAGACACATAGATCAATGGAACAGAATTGAGAGCCCAGAAATAGACCCTCAAATCTATGGTCAACTAATCTTCAACAAAGCAGGAAAGAATGCCCAATGGGAAAAAGACAGCCTCTTCAACAAATGGTGTTTGGAAAATTGGATAGCCACATGCAGAAAAATGAAACTGGACCATTTCCTTATACCACACATGAAAACAGACTCAAAAAGATGAAGGACCTCAATGTGAGAAATGAATCCATCAAAATCCTTGAGGAGAACACAGGCAACAACCTCTTCCACCTCAGAGGCAGCAACTTCTTGCTAGGAACATTGCCAAAGGCAAGGGAACAAGGGCAAAAAATAAACTACTGGGATTTCATCAAGATCAAAAGGTTTTGCACAGCAAAGGAAACAGTTAACAAAACCAAAAGACAAACCACAGAATGGGAGAAGATATTTGCAAATGGACATATCAGATAAAGGGCTAGTATCCAAAATCTATAAAGAGCTTAGCAAACTCAACACCCAAAGAATAAATAATCCAATCAAGAAATGGGCAGTGGACATGAACAGACATTTCTGCAAAGAAGACATCCAGATGGCCAACAGACACATGAAAAGTGCTCCACATCACTGGGGATCAGGGAAATACAGATCAAAACCACAATGAGGTACCATCTCACACCAGTCAGAATGGCTAAAATTAACAAATCAGGAAATGACAGACGCTTGTGAGGATGTGGAGAAAGGGGAAACCTGCTACACTGTTGGTGGGAATGCAAGCTGGTGCAACCACTCTGGAAATGGCATGGAGGTTCCTCAACCAGTTGAAAATAGTGCTACCTTACCACCCAGGAATTGCACTACTGGGTATTTACCCTAAAGATACAAATGTAGTGATCCAAAGGGGCACGTGCACCCAAATGTTTACAGCAGCAATGTCCACAATAGCCAAACTGTGGAGAGAACCTACATCAACAGATGAATGGATCAAGAAGATGGACATATACACAATGGAATACTATGCAGTCATCTAAAGAAATGAAATCTTGGGGCGCCTGGGTGGCTCAGTGGGTTAAGGCCTCTGCCTTCGGCTCAGGTCATCATCTCAGAGCCCTGGGATGGAGCCCCACATCAGGCTCTCAGCTCAGCAGGGAGCCTGCTTCCCTTCCTCTTTCTCTGCCTGCCTCTCTGCCTGCTTGTGATCTCTTTCAAATAAATAAGTAAAATCTTTGGGGGAAAAAAAAAAAGAAAATGACATCTTGCCATTTGGGACAACATGGATGAACTAGAGGTTATTATGCTTAGCAAATAAGTCAATTGGAGAAAGACAACTATCACAGGATCTCCCTGATATGAGGAAGTGGAGATGCAATGTGGGGATTTGGGGGGCAGGGAAAGAATAAATAAACAAGATGGCATCGGGAAGGACACAAACCATAAGAGACTCAATGTCACAAAACAAACTGGGGGGGGTGGAGGGAGGGGGCTAGGAAGAGGGTGGTGGGGTTATGGACATTGAGGAGGGTATATGCTATGGTGAGTGCTGTGAAGTGTGTAAACCTGGTGATTCACAGACCTGTACCCCTGAGGCTAGTATTACATGTTTATTAAAAAATAAAAAAATAAAAAAATAAAACACACCACAGTTGCTCCTGGATGCAGTGTTAAGTGTCAATCAAGTCTGGTTGATAGTGTTATTCAAATCTTCTGTTATATCATTAGTCATTTTCTGTCTACTTCCTCTATCAATTATTGGGGGTATTGATAATCCCTTTATTCTTGCAGTTCTTTCAGATTTTGCCCTATTTTGAAGCTTTATTAGGAACGTAAATGTAAGGTCTTGATGAACTCTTGTATCACTGTGCAATGATATTCTTTACCAATGGTAATATTCTTCACTCTGAAATCTACTTTGACATCATTATAGACCTCTCATCTTCTCTTCCATTAGTGTTATTATGGTATACTCTTTCCCTATTCTTTTGTATATTACCTGTTTCTTTCTTCATATTTAAAGCTTTGTGGGTTTGTTGTTGTTGTGTTTTCTTTTGGTAAGTAGTATATAGTTTATCTAATCTGACAATTTCTGCTTTCATTGGTAATCTAGGCCACCAACATTTATTATTATTGATAGGTAGGTAAAGCTAACAGCTTTGTATTTCTTTTCTACCTATTTATCTCTTTTCTCCCTTTTCTTCTATTTTTGTCATCTGTGTTAGGTGACATTTCTTAGGATTTCCATTTTGTCTTCTTTTTGGCTTATAAGCTATTAATTGTTTTGTTATCTTAGTGATTAAGATTTATAGTTTACTTCGTAAACTTACCCATCTTTGTAACAAGTGATGTTATAGCACCTCATGCACATTGAAGTATACCAGAGTATAAATTCTTTCTCCCCTCTTGATCTTTATGCTATTTTTGGCATACAACTTACTTTTACATATTTTATAAACTTCAGATGTACTTTATACATGTTGTAAACCCTACTGTTGTTTTTGCTTAAATAATCACTTTGAAGTTTGTGTTTGTTTTTTTTTTTAATTCAACAGAGATCACAAGTAGGCACAGAGGCAGGCAGAGAGACGGAGAAGCAGGCTCCCTGCTGAGCAGAGAGCCCGATGCGGGACTCGATCCCAGCACCCTGGGATCATGACCTGAGCTGAAGGCATAGGCTCTACCCACCAAGCCACCAGGCGCCCCTTAAAAATCACTTTAAAAGAGATTATAATACAAATATCTTGTGTATATACCTATGTCTACTACCATTTCCAGAGCTTCTCATCTTTTATCTAAAGTCTACATTTCTATTTGATGTTTTCCTTCTGTCTGAAGGATTATTATTATTTGTAGCGCAGGTCTGCTGGTGATGGGTTCTTTAAGTTTCTACGTACCTAAAAATAACTTCATTATTATTTTTCATAGGTATTTTCACTAGGTATAGATTCTCAATTGACAGATTTTTCTTTCAGTGTTTTAAAAATGTAGCTATTAAGTTCTTGCATGCACTGTTTCTCATGAGAAATCCACTATCATTCTTATCTTTCTTCTTTTGTATGAAAGGTCTCTTTTCTCCTGTGGATGCATGTCAGTTTTCTGTAACTATTTTTCACCAATTTTGAGCAATCTTGACTAGAAAGCACCTTGGTCAAGTTTTTATGTTGTTTCTGGTGCTTAAGAGTTTGTTGAACTTCTTGCATCTGCTGGTTTAAATATTTTTCATCAAATCTATGAAGACTGAGCCCACTGTTTCTTTGAATTTATCTCTGACCCTCTTGCTCCTACCCTTGAGAATTCTACTAACATGTATTATTAGGATGCTTGAAGTAGTTCCCTTTGCTCACTGATGTCCAGTCCATTTTTTCTGTTTTATGATAATTTCTACTGCTCTATCTTTAGGCTTACTGATTTTTCATCTGCAATGTCTATTCTGACATTAATCCTAACTTGTATATTTTTCATCTCACACATATTTATTATCTCTAGAAGTTCAATTGGGTCTTTTGCATGTATTCTGTAACTAACTTCTTGAATATATGACACAGTTAAAGTAACTTTTAATTTCTTTGGTAAAATTCTAACATCTGTATCAGCTCTGCATTACTTTTAATTTTTCTCCTTATTATACTTTGTACTTTCATGCTTCTTACACATGCCTGATAATTTCTATTTGGATGCTGGACACTGATTTTCACCTTTTTTGCTACTGGATCTGTACTGGATTTTTTTTGTATTTCTAAATCTTTTTTTTTTTTTTTTGAAGGTTTATTTATCATTGGAGCAAGCAAGATAGAGCATGCAAGAATGAGTGCAGTGGGGAGAGGAACAGACACCTCATGAGCCTGACATAGGGCTTAATCTCAGGATTCTGAGATCAAGACCTGAGCCAAAACCCAGTAACTCAAGCGAAGGTGTCTCTGTTATGTCTGTACCTTTGAACTTTATTCTAGGAACACAGTTAAGTACCTGGAAATAATATGGTTCTTTTAGGTCTTTCTTTTAAGATATACTGGTTAAGTAGGTATTTATCCAAACAATACAAAATTACTAATATAAAGGAATACATACACCTTGATGTTTATATTAGCAGTACCTACAATAGCCAAATCATGGAAACAGCCCACAGGTCCATCAACTGATTAGTCAATAAAGATGATGGGTGTGTGTGTATATATATATATATATATATATATATACATACTCTCTCACACACGTATGTGTTATCTATGTGTACACACACACACACACACACACTGGACTATTAGTCAGCCATCAAAAAGAATGAAATCTTGCCATTTTCAATGACGTGGATGGAACTGGAGAATATGATGCTAAGTAAAATAAGTCACAGAAAGACAATGTATTCACTCATATATGGAATTTAAGAAACAAAACAAGGTTAAAAAAGAAAGGATGTAAACAAAGAAATAGACTCTTAACAAAAAAAAGATCTGAGAGAAAGCGTGAGCAGCGGGAGAGGCAGCAGCAGCCCCTCTGCTGAGCAAAAAGCCTAATGCAGGGCTTGATTCCAGGATCCTGAGATCCTGACCTGAGCCAAACACAGACGCTTAACTGACTGAGCCACCCCAACACCCCCCCCCCAGACTGTTAACTATAAAAACCAAACTGATGGTTACCAGAGGGGAGATGCATGGGGGAGGGTGGGTGAAACAGGTGATGGGGATTAAGAAGTGCACTTGTGACGAACACCAGGTATAGTATAAAAGTCCTGAATCACTACTTTGTATACCTGAAATTAAATTTCACATTGGATGTTAAAAGGAATTTAAACAAAAAACTTAAAAAAAAAGAAAATACCCTAGGTGGAATTGGAGCAGCACTTATTCCAGGCCAATTTATTTACTACTGAGCCAGGATCCTTCTGTGTCTCTAACCAACGTCCCATGAGTCAAATGGTTCCAAACCTGGCTGGTGAGCACAGGAACCTTTCCTGAGCCAATGGAAGCACCAAGCACTGCTATCTTCATCCCCTCCAGGAGGTTCTTTCCCTGGTCTGTAGTAATTTCTTTACATGCATGCACTAGTCAGTACTCAGATGAATAGTTAAGCAGGACCTCTGAAGCTTTCTAGAGCCCTCTAGTACTGTTTTGTGAATTCTAGCTCCTTTGGTAATCCCAGCCATCTCCACAGGTCAAAGAGAATCCATGGATCTTATCCTGGATTCCCCCTACCTGTGCCAGGGATTGGAAACTTTCTCAAGGTAGTAGGCTAGGGCAATCACAGGGTTCATCTAACTTGTTTTCCATCTGTCAAGACCACTGCTTTTCATTATCCAGTGTCAAGTGTCTTGATTATCACTGTTTCATGTGGTTGTTTGTTTGTTTGTTTTATGGTTCTATCAGGCAAGAGAGTAAATCTTACCTCCTTTTATCCCGTTATTGGTCCTAAGTGCAAGTTGCAGAGTCATTTGGACACCACATCAAACAGGAATTACATAGTAAGACTATTGTTAAACTACTGTGCATACTGGTGTGAAAAATCCTAACCAAAGCATTTGCAAATTAATTTTCCTGACATACATGAAACAACAACAAAAACTCCATAAATACCAATAGTACTAAACCTAAAATAAAGGGCACATGGGTGGCTCAGTATGTTATGCTTCTGCCTTGAGCTCAGTCATAATCCCAGGATTCTGGGATGGAGCCCCCAGTCAGGCTCAACAGAAAGACTGCTTTTCCCTCTTCTTCTCCCTCTCCCCCCATCCTGCTCATGTTCTTGAGTAAATTAATTTTTGAATAAATTAATTTTATTCTTGAATAAATTAATTTTTTAAAAATCTTAAATAAAAACCTAAAAATGTAAGCATGGTCCATTAAGCGAAAATTAACAATATTACTCACTGTATTAAGATTAAGAGAAGAAAACTATACAATCATTCCAAAAGATGCTTGAAAATTATTTGATAATATTCAACAACTGTTCACTTAAAATTTGAAAGTAACAAAGTGTAAAAAAATGAAGACTGAAAGAGACCGTCCTTACCTTCATGAAGTGTAACAAAGATGATGGAATCAAGCCCATGTTCAAATCCCCAATATGTTCAAATCCCAACTCTTTTTGTAAAACATCTTAGCCAAGTTATTTACTATCCCTCCCTTTCATTCTCCTTATCTATAAAATAAGGATACCACCACTACCTACCCCACATACTACCCAGAGCTTTTGTGAAGATTAAGTCAATAAATATAAAGCACTTATAATCTACCTGACTCACAGTATGTACTCAATAAATAGTAACCTGTTATCAGTGCAGCTCTTGTTGCTGTTGCCACTATCTTTTATCAGAAACCCACAGAAAACATCATAATCAAAAATAAAAATTAGGATCAGTCCTATTGAAGTCAGAATTCAAACAAGGTATTTGGAGTCATCACTCACTCAACACTGTTCTACATGGCTTAACCAAAAACAGAACAAATGATGATATAAAAATGGAGAAAGAAAAACTTGCAGATGATATTATCTATTAAGGAAAAGAATGGGAACCAAATGACAAACTACCACAACTACTTGGAATTAAAAAATCATCAAAAAACATAGTTCTCCTACATACCAGTAATAACCAGTTAGAAATTTAAAAGAAAAAATCCTAGTCACAACAGCAGCAAAAACTGTAATAGAAAAAAAAAAACTAATCAGAGCTATGTAATAACCTGATACAGAAAACCAAAAACCCTTACTAAAAGCTCATTAGTCAAATACCATGAAATGGAAAACAAAATATACATGGTAGGCACTGGTTCTTCACGAAATACTGTATTAATGCAACACAATTTTTACTTAAACTACAAAGAAATCATTTATTATAGAACTTTACAATCCAATTTAAAATGTCACACAAAATATTAGATAATGACCAAAAGCCAATTTTCAAGAGATGAAGAGAAAACTTCTCTATTCATCTATTAAGGCATAATGCAACATTATAGTAATTAAACGGGGCACTGCACCTGAATATTTTGATCAACAGTATAAAGCAAAAAAAGTCCAGAAACAGACCCATAAATACTTAAGAATTTAATCATCCGATTAAAAAAAAAAAGCGCCTATCACTGGGGGAAAAGGACCATTTAAAATAGTACTGGGAAAACTGGCTCCACAAGCAAAAAGATGAAAGAGTTCTACTTCATTACACATACATACACTCCAGATTAAGGATCTTTAGATTCTGACTATTGGAAGAAATAGAGACCTCAGAGTTAGGCAAGTCCTCCTACAAATTATCACTGATTTGTTTCAGACAAATGAAAAGGTTAAAAAATATTTTGATGACTATTTACATTCTCACCGCAGCTTAAGAAATTAACTCATACAGTTGAAGCCAAATAAACAGGTCTTGCTCTTAAGTTGCCTGTGCTCGCTCTCAATCGCTCTCTGACAGATAAATAAAATCTTAAAAAAAAAAAAAATCTTTCAAGTTTAGAGAGGCAGAACATGCACAGAATGCTACAGAAGCACGGAACAGCCCAATCCACAAAGGACCCAGGAAGGCCCAGAAATGAAACGCGAATAAAGGCCTTTCTAAACAGAGAACATAGCATACACATGAGCTATATGTCACCTTTGACTCTACATGTCAAATGAAGATTATCAATGGCAAAGTTCCAGCACAGGCCAGTGTACAAACCAGAGCTGCCATATCTGAAACACAGCTCTGATGAGTTTACTTTCTGTTAGGGAATGGAGGTAAGGGAATACAAAGAACATCCAAACAAAAACAGACTGTGGAGACAACCAATATGAAATGCACTCTTCAGAAGTAATGATGAAACAAATCCACTTCCGAGCAAAGAATGAAACTGAGTAAACGAAAAATGAAAACTTGGAGGCAGAACATCCAAATTTTTAATAGAGCCAACAGATTTATTGTGCTGAAAGAAAAAAAGCTCCTGCTCTGGGATATGTATACAAGCAGCTTTAAAATAATAACCTATACTACAGCCACATTTCAACACACACAGCTATCTTAGTTAGTCATGATCAATTAGCTAACTAATTTCTCACTAATCTCATTAAGATATACTAGACAAGACAGAGAATCAGAGAGACTCTAGACATTGTAACATAACGTGTTTCTGAACATGGTTGACCAGGTGTGTTTTTGAATTTCTCTTTTCTCCTGTTTTCTATATTAATGGTATCATGTGGCTGAATTCGTTCATCTATCTTACTTTATGTCTCCTTCACTGAATTCTCTCCTAGGGTGTACCTCCTGGCTATGGAAGTACCCAAGTATTTGGAATCTACTGCTTTTTAAAAATACCAACATATGAAGATATAGAACTTCAACTATTACTATTTCTAACAAAATAATTTCAAGAATTCTGGCTGGGGGACGCCTGGATGGCTCAATGGGTTAAATCCTCTGCCTTCGGCTCAGGTCATGATCCCAGGGTCCTGGGACTGAGCCCTGCATCAGGGCTCTCCGCACAGCAGGGAGCCTGCTTTCTCCTCCCTCTCTCAGCCTGCCTCTCTGCCTACCTGTGATCTGTCTGTCAAACAAATAAATAAAATCTTTAAAAAACAAAAAATTCTGGCTGGGATCATTGATTCCAGTTATTTATCCTTGTCTTGGATATTCTGCCTCTGACTCAAATAGAAAGGTCTAAAAACAATACACAAATAACATACATGCTATACACATATAGACACAAATGCACTCACTTGGAAGAAAAAAATTATCTTTTCCCCCACCTAAGGTCACCTTTTTGAACCACCTAAATCAATGGGGTCCACCACTGCCTCTTAGCTATCCATTATTCTAGTTTATCTAATCATCTTTCATGATGTCTTTCCTACTTGCCTCTTTTCTACCTTCTACCATGACGATCATCATTTCGGCACATGGGATCACCTTACTATTTAATAGCCTTCCTGCTTCCGGTCTCTTTCCATCCTCCAAATCAGTCTGACGTTACAGGTGGATCAACCTACCTACCTTGTCACTCTTATCTTCTAAAGCTTTTAAAGGGTCAATAATAATGCCAAATATTTAGCTATTTTAGAACTTAAAAAATTGGCTTCATGTGCCTGTCTAACCTATCTTCTCCAGTACTTAAAATCTATTCTATGTCCAATGGAAAAAAGCCTCTGTAACTAACGATTTTGGGAAAATTGGACATCCACATGCCGAAGAATGTACCATTCCTTACACCACACACAAAAACAGACTCAAAATGGATGGAAGACATCAATATGAGACAGGAAAATCCTTGAGGAGAGCACCGGCACCAACTTCTTCCTAGAAACATTGCCAAAGGCAAGGGAAGCAAGGGCAACCTTGGGACTTCATCAAGATAAAAAGCTTTTTGCAACTCAAACAGTCAACAAAACCAAAAGACAACTGAAGAATGGGAAAAGGTATTTGCAGATGATGTATCAGACAAAGGGCTAGTAACCAAAATCTATAAAGAACTTATCAAACCTAACACCCAAAGAACAAATAATCCAGTCAAGAAATGAGCAGAAGACAAGAACAGACATTTCTGCAAAGACAACCAAATGGCCAAGAGACACATGAAGAAGTGATAAACATCACTGGCATCAAGGCATTACAAACCAAAAACACCTGGAGATACCAGGTCGCACCAGTCAGAATGTCTAAAATTAATCAGTCAGGAAACAACAGGTGCTGGCAAGGATACAGAGAAAGGGGACCCCTCCTACATTGTTGGTGGGAATGCAAGCTGGTCCAGACACTCTGGAATACTCGAACACAGTATAGAGGTTCCTCAGAAAGTTGAAAATAGAGCTACCCTACTACCCAGCAATCGCACTACTGGGTATTTACCCTAAAGATACAAATGTAGTGATCCCAAGGGGCACGTGCACCCAAATGCTTGTAAGAGCAATGTCCACTGTAGCCAAACTATGGAAAGAACCTAGATGCCCAACAGATGAATGGTTATTTTGTGTGTGTGTTTGTGTGTGTGTGTGTATGTAAAAGTATATATAATGGAATACTATGCAGCCATAAAAAAGAAACGTAATCCTGCCATTTATAACTACGCAGATGGAACTAGAGTATTATGCTAAACAAAAGTCAATCACAGAAAAACAATTATCATACGATCTCTATGATATGAGGAGTTTGGAGGGGAGAGGGAGAGAAAAATGAGACAAGATGGGACCTGGGAGGGAGACAAACCATGAGAGTCTCACGAAACAAACTGAGGGCTGCTGGGTTGGGGGGAGGGATAGGGTGACTGGGTGATAAAACACTGAGGAGGGGGGAGGAGTCAAGATGGCGGAGAAGTAGCAGGATGAGACTACTTCAGCTAGCAGGTGATCAGCTAGATAGCTTATCTAAAGAGTGCAAACACCTGCAAATCCATCGGCAGATCAAAGAGAAGAAGAACAGCAATTCTAGAAACAGAAAAACAACCACTTTCTGAAAGGCAGGACTGGGAGATGTGAATCCAAAGTGACGGGAAGACAGACCCCAGGGGGAGGGGCCGGCTCCCAGCAAGCAGCGTAGCAAGGGAGCACAAAATCGGGACTTTTAAAACTCTGTTCCGCTGAGGGACATCGCTCCAGAGGCTAAACCAGGGCGAAGCCCATGCGGGGTCAACGTGGCCTCAGGTCCCGCAGGGTCACAGAAGGATCGGGGGTGTCTGAGTGTCGCAGAGCTTGCTGGTATTGGAACGGGAAAGCCGGCTACAGAGACAGAGCCGAGAGTAAGCTCGCAGCTTGGGGTTACCTTGAACTGGTCACAGGCTAGGTGAGCTCGGAGCGCGCCGGAGGTCAGGCAGACGGGAATAACTGGGCGCTGTTCTCTGAGGGCGCACTGAGGAGTGGGGCCCCGGGGCTCTCGGCTCCTCCGGGCCAGAGACCAGGAGGCCGCCATTTGTATTCCCGTCCTCCGGAACTCTGTGGAAAGCGCTCAGGAAACAAAAGCTCCTGAAAGCGAACCCGAGCCCCTGGTAAGGGCAGTGCAATTCTGCCTGGGGCAAAGACACTTGAGAAGCACTACACCAGACCCCTCCCCCAGAAGATCAACAAGAAATCCAGCCAAGATCAAGTTCACCTACCAAGGAGTGCGGTTTCAATACCAAGGAGAGCAGCAGAATTCCAGAGGAGGAGAAAGCAAAGCACGGAACTCATGGCTTTCTCCTTGTGATTTTTTAGTCTTGCAGTTAAAGTAATTTTTGTCTTTTTCATTTTTTTTCTCTTCTTTTGCTAAATTTTTAACTTTTAACCTTTTCCTTTTTAACGTTTTTTAACTAGTTTATCTAATATGTATTTTTTCTTTTTTATACTTTTCTTTATTCGTCTTTTTTTTTTCCTTTCTTTCTTTTTGAACCTCTTTTTATCCCCTTCCCCCCCCCTCACAATTTGGGATCTCTTCTGATTTGGTTAAAGCATATTTTCCTGGGGTTGTTGCCACCCTTTTAGTATTTTACTTGCTCCTTCATATACTCTTATCTGGACAAAATGACAAGGCAGAAAAATTCACCACAAAAAAAAAGAAGAAGAGGCAGTACCGAAGGCTAGGGACCTAATCAATACAGACATTGGTAATATGTCAGATCTAGAGTTCAGAATGATGATTCTCAAGGTTCTAGCCGGGCTCCAAAAAGGCATGGAAGATATTAGAGAAACCCTCTCGGGAGATATAAAAGCCCTTTCTGGAGAAATAAAAGAACTAAAATCTAACCAAGTTGAAATAAAAAAAGCTATTAATGAGGTGCAATCAAAAAATGGAGGCTCTCACTGCTAGGATAAATGAGGCAGAAGAAAGAATTAGCGATATAGAAGACCAAATGACAGAGAATAAAGAAGCTGAGCAAAAGAGGGACAAACAGCTACTGGACCACGAGGGGAGAAATCAGAGATAAGTGACACCATAAGACGAAACAACATTAGAATAATTGGGATTCCAGAAGAAGAAAGAGAGAGGGGAGCAGAAGGTATGCTGGAGAGAATTATTGGGGAGAATTTCCCCAATATGGCAAAGGGAATGAGCATCAAAATTCAGGAGGTTCAGAGAACGCCCCTCAAAATCAATAAGAATAGGCCCACACCCCGTCACCTAATAGTAAAATTTACAAGCCTTAGTGACAAAGAGAAAATCCTGAAAGCAGCCCGGTAAAAGAAGTCTGTTAACATACAATGGTAAAAATATTAGATTGGCAGCTGACTTATCCACAGAGACCTGGCAGGACAGAAAGAGCTGGCATGGTATTTTCAGAGCACTAAACGAGAAAAACATGCAGCCAAGAATACTATATCCAGCTAGGCTATCATTGAAAATAGGAGGAGAGATTAAAAGCTTCCAGGACAAACAAAAACTGAAAAGAATTTGCAAACACCAAACCAGCTCTACAGGAAATATTGAAAGGGGTCCTCTAAGCAAAGAGAGAGCCTATTAAGTGGTAGATTACAAAGGAACAGAGACCATATACAGTAACAGTCACCTTACAGGCAACACAATGGCACTAAATTCATATCTCTCAATAGATACCCTGAATGTTAATGGGCTAAATGTCCCAATCAAAAGACACAGGGTATCAGAATGGATAAAAAAACAAAACCCATCTATATGTTGCCTACAAGAAACTCATTTTAAACCTGAAGACACCTCCAGATTTAAAGTGAGGGGGTGGAAAAGAATTTACCATGCTAATGGACATCAGAAGAAAGCAGGAGTGGCAATCCTTGTATCAGATCAATTAGATTTTAAGCCAAAGACTATAACAAGAGATGAGGAAGGACACTATATCATACTCAAAGGGTCTGTCCAACAAGAAGATCTAACAATTTTAAATATCTATGCCCCCAACGTGGGAGCAGCCAACTATATAAACCAATTAATAACAAAATCAAAGAAACACATCAACAATAATACAATAATAGTAGGGGACTTTAACACTCCCCTCACTGAAATGGACAGATCATCCAAGCAAAAAAGATCAACAAGAAAATAAAGGCCTTAAACGACACAGTGGACCAGATGGACATCACAGATATATTCAGAACATTTCATCCCAAAGCAACAGAATATACATTCTTCTCTAGTGCACATGGAACATTCTCCAGAATAGATCACATCCTCGGTCCTAAATCAGGACTCAACCGGTATCAAAAGATTGGGATCATTCCCTGCATATTTTCAGACCACAATGCTCTGAAGCTACAACTCAACCACAAGAGGAAGTTTGGAAATAACCCAAATACATGGAGACTAAACAGCATCCTTCTAAAGAATGAATGGGTCAACCGGGAAATTAAAGAAGAATTGAAAAAAAATCATGGAAACAAATGATAATGAAAACACAACAGTTCAAAATCTGTGGGACACAACAAAGGCAGTCCTGAGAGGAAAATATATAGTGGTACAAGCCTTTCTCAAGAAACAAGAAGGGTCTCAGGTTCATAACCTAACCCTACACCTAAAGAAGCTGGAGAAAGAACAAGAAAGAAACCCTAAGCCCAGCAGGAGGAGAGAAATCATAAAGATCAGAGCAGAAATCAATGAAATAGAAACCAAAAAAACAATAGAACAAATCAACAAAACTAGGAGCTGGTTCTTTGAAAGAATAAAATTGATAACCCCCTAGCCAGACTTATCAAAAAGAAAAGAGAAAGGACCCAAATAAATAAAATCATGAATGAAAGAGGAGAGATCACAACTAACACCAAAGAAATACAAACTATAATATACTATGAGCAACTCTACGCCAACAAATTTGACAATCTGGAAAAAATGGATGCATTCCTAGAAACACATAAACTACCACAACTGAACCAGGAAGAAATAGAAAGCCTGAACAGACCCATAACCAGTAAGGAGATTGAAACAGTCATTAAAAATCTCCAAACAAAAGCCCAGGGCCAGACGGCTTCCCAGGGGAATTCTACCAAACATTTAAAGAAGAGCTAATTCCTATTCTCCTGAAACTGTTCCAAAAAATAGAAATGGAAGGAAAACTTCCAAACTCATTTTATGAGGCCAACATCACCTTGATCCCAAAACCAGACAAGGATCCCATCAAAAAAGAGAGCTATAGACCAATATCCTTGATGAACACAGATACGAAAATTCTCACCAAAATACTTGCCAATAGGATTCAACAGTACATTAAAAGGATTATTTACCACAACCAAGTGGGATTTATTCCAGGGCTGCAAGGTTGGTTCAACATCCGCAAATCAGTCAATGTGACACAACACATCAATAAATAAAACACATCAACAAGAACCATATGATACTCTCAGTAGATGCTGAAAAAGCGTTTGACAAAGTACAGCATCCCTTCCTGATCAAAACTCTTCAAAGTGTAGGGATAGAGGGCACATACCTCAATATCATCAAAGCCATCTATGAAAAACCCACCAAAAATATCATTCTCAATGGAGAAAAACTGAAAGCTTTTCCACTAAGGTCAGGAACACAGCAGGGATGTCCATTATCACCACTACTATTCAACATAGTACTAGAAGTCCTAGCCTCAGCAATCAGACAACAAAAGGAAATTAAAGGCATCCAAATCGGCAAAGAAGTCGTCAAACTATCACTGCAGATGGTATGATTCTATATGTGGAAAACCCAAAAGACTCCACTCCAAAACTGCTAGAACTTGTACAGGAATTCAGTAAAGTGTCAGGATATAAAAATCAATGCATAGAAATCAGTTGCATTTCTCTACACCAACAACAAGACAGAAGAAAGAGAAATTAAGGAGTCAATCCCATTTACAATTGCACCCAAAAGCTTAAGATACCTAGGAATAAACCTAACCAAAGAGGCACAGAATCTATACTCCGAAAACTATAAAGTACTCATGAAAGAAATTGAGGAAGACACAAAGAAATGGAAAAATGTTCCATGCTCCTGGACTGGAAGAATAAATATTGTGAAAATGTCTATGCTACCTAAAGCAATCTATACATTTAATGCAATTCCTATCAAAGTACCATCCTTCTTTTTCAAAGAAATGGAACGAATAATCCTAAAATTTATATGGAACCAGAAAAGACCTCGAATCGCCAAAGGAATATTGAAAAAGCAAGCCAAAGTTGGTGGCATCACAATTCCGGACTTCAAGCTCTATTACAAAGCTGTCATCATCAAGACAGCATGGTATTGGCACAAAAACAGACACATAGATCAATGGAACAGAATAGAGAGCCCAGAAATAATCCCTCAACTCTATGGTCAACTAATCTTCAACAAAGCAGGAAAGAAATGTCCAATGGAAAAGACAGCCTCTTCAATAAATGGTGCTGGGAAAATTGGACAGCCACATGCAGAGAAATGAAATTGGACCATTTCCTTACACCACACACAAAAATAGACTCAAAATGGATGAAGGACCTCAATGTGAGAAAGGAATCCTTTCTGTGAGGAGAACACAGGCAGCAACCTCTTCGACCTCAGCCACAGCAACTTCTTCCTAGGAACATCGCCGAAGGCAAGGGAAGCAAGGGCAAAAATGAACTATTGGGATTTCATCAAGATCAAAAGCTTTTGCACAGCAAAGGAAACAGTTAACAAAACCAAAAGACAACTGACAGAATGGGAGAAGATATTTGCAAACAACTTATCAGATAAAGGCCTAGTGTCCAAAATCTGAACTTAGCAAACTCAACACCCAAAGAACAAACAATCCAATCAAGAAATGGGCAGAGGACATGAACAGACATTTCTGCAAAGACGACATCCAGATGGCCAACAGACACATGAAAAAGTGCTCCATATCACTCGGCATCAGGGAAATACAAATCAAAACCACAATGAGATATCATCTCACACCAGTCAGAATGGCTAAAATCAACAAGTCAGGAAATGAGAGATGCTGGCGAGGATGCAGTCAAAGGGGAACCCTCCTACACTGTTGGTGGGAATGCAAGCTGGTGCAACCACTCTGGAAAACAGCATGGAGGTTCCTCAAAATGTTGAAAATAGAACTGCCCTATGACCCAGCAATTGCACTACTAGGTATTTACCTTAAAGATACAAACGTAGTGATCCAAAGGGGCACGTGCACCCGAATGTTTATAGCAGCAATGTCCACAATAGCCAAACTATGGAAAGAACCTAGATGTCCATCAACAGATGAATGGATAAAGAAGATGTGGTATATATACACAATAGAGTACTATGCAGCCATCAAAAGAAATGAAATCTTGCCCTTTGCGACAACATGGATGGAACTAGAGCGTATCATGCTTAGTGAAATAAGACAAGCAGAGAAAGACAACTATCATATGATCTCCCTGATATGAGGAAGTGGTGATGCAACATGGGGGCTTAAGTGGGTAGGAGAAGAATAAATGAAACAAGATGGGATTGGGAGGGAGACAAACCATAAGTGACTCTTAATCTCACAAAACAAACTGAGGGTTGCTGGGGGGAGGGGGGTTGGGAGAAGGGGGGTGGAGTTATGGACATTGGGGAGGGTATGTGCTTTGGTGAATGCTATGAAGTGTGTAAATCTGGCGATTCACAGACCTGCACCCCTGGGGATAAAAATATGTGTTTATAAAAAATAAAAAAAAATATTAAAAAAAAAAAAACACTGAGGAGGGTTATGTGTTATAGTGACTGCTGTGAATTGTCTAAGACTGATGATTCACAGACCTGTACCCCTGAAACAAGTAATACATTATATGTTAATAAAATAAAATTTTGAAAAAAATGAATTCTATTCTAGAAGGGCCTCGCTGGCTCATCTGATATAGCAAGTGACCTTGACCTTGGGGTTTTGAGTTCAAGCCTCATGTTGGGTGTAGAAAGCACTTCAAACAAACAAACCAATGAACAATAAAGTCTATTCTAAAAAAACCCTCTACTCAGCTATTGTTTCCTCAAGCTACCCCTCCACTGTACATCTAAAGAGAATAGCAAACAATCCAGTGAAATTATTTATGCAGCTTCCCAAATGCAAAGCAAGTATTTAAGCTTTTATTTGCCTTGAACTCATCATGCCATTTCACATTTTGGTCTCCTTTTTATCATTCCCTACACCTGTAGACTAAACTCACTCCTACAGACTAAGCTCAAGCCATAATAAACTACTAGACTTTCTGTAACATGTTTTGTTATTTCAGAGTCTGTGCTTCTACATACACTATCCCAACTCTGCTTTTTAACTGTGTAACTCCGATGAAACATCATCTCTCCTGTGGAATTTCCCAGTTCCCACAAACACCTTTGCTCCCAATGCACTTGTGTACAGTTTCTTAACAGGTCTGATTAACCTTGTACTGGAATTACTTGTTTCTAGGTCTTGGAGATTCTCAGATCTACAGATACTTTGAGGCACACAGAGCACATCTGAGAGTGTTTTAGAAGACCTCCTGGGGGCGCCTGGGTGGCTCAGTGGGTTAAGCCGCTGCCTTCGGCTCAGGTCATGATCTCAGGGTCCTGGGATCGAGTCCCACATCGGGCTCTCTGCTCAGCAGGGAGCCTGCTTCCTCCTCTCCTCTCCTCTCTCTTTGCCTGCCTCTCTGCCTACTTGTGATTTCTCTGTCAAATAAATATATAAATAATCTTTAAAAAAAAAAAAAGAGACCTCCTGGAATTGCCATATTATTCTAGTCACCACCATTCAAGTATACTATATGAAGAAAAAAAACACATGCATCACAGTTAAGAGCTCAGATTCTGAAGCCAGGCTATTTGTGCCTGAATTCCAGATCGACCCCTTATTAACTGTGTGGCACTGGACAAATTAACCTCTTTTTGTTTTGGCTTCCTTCTTTGTAAAAGGAAGATAATAGCATTTGCCTTCTGAGAGAATTAATATGGGCAAAGTGCTCAGAACCATGACTGGCACAAATTAAGTATTACATACCTATTGGCTATTTTAATTAACATACCTTCTACATAGACCTCTATTTGGCTTGAGTTTCCTTCATTTTTCTCTATCCAAATCTCACGAATGTTTCAAGTTTGACTTCTGCTCAATCCTTTGATTATTCCAACCTTTAAATAATCACTCCCTAATTTAATTATCTATAGCAGTTTCTGTATCATTCTACATTTCTACATTCTACATTTCTGCATCATTCTAATTAAAACTGCCTTGCATAATTTTTCATATATCTGCCAGTCCAATTTCTGTAAACTCTATAAACGACCTAGGAATACCTTATATGTCTTTGTGAATTCCTGTAGCCCGCAGTAGTACTTAGTATTTGTTGTGTAAAAAGAGTAGAAACTTCAATTCTGATCACACAACCTCTGCAATCAAAGAAATGGAGAAGGCTGTGAGAACATTCCACACTTCTCCAGGAGCCAGACTGCAAATGTAATAGAACTAGGGAGTCCTGATATGTTAAAATGGAAAACTCTAGCTTCTATAGGGAAAAAAACCCTCTCTGAGGATCAGTCATCAAGTCCCCAAGTTCCCACACTGTACTGGTGGATCCTTTTCAAGAATTTCATCAGCATGACAAAATGACCAACTGAGATTACAGGATTTAGAATTACACAGATCTAAGTATCACAGGGACCCAGCCCCTCAGTTTCCTTCTCTATCAAGAATACTACAACTTTTTACTTCACAGGTATATGTAATAATCAACACTTACCTAACATTAACTGAAGCTCAAATTCCCTTGGAAAAAAATTTTAAATAAACTGAAAACACTGCAACTCATAAATGAAAACGTGAAAGAACACTGCATGTTTTTCATTACATAGGAAAATATATTAACTTAGCTGGCAGTATTTATAATATTCTAAATTACCTATAAGAAACTTAAACATGTACAGACAGCACTGCCAATTAGAGAGACTTGAGAAGAGGGAAAAATTCCACTATAAAACTTATCCTTTTTCTCACTTTCTCCATCCTGTGCTTTTTGTCTTCCACTTGTGATTAAAAACAAGTGTTCAAAATAACCCCTCAAAAGCAGCAGCTGGAAAACACCATTCAACTTAGTATCAAGTTGGTTACATAAACGTGTAATTCCATTTATAGCTAAAAAAAAAAAAAAATTCTTCCAAGTGAAAATTATCAGTAATCTAAGAAATTAAGATAATGGCGAACAGCTCAGATGATGATCTGAGCCAGGAATTTCAAATTAACAGTTGTTCCAACTTGAAGCTGGCAGTCACACAGTCTAAAGGGTTTGTTTACAGCAGTGACTTAACCGAACACTCCAATCTTTTAGAAGTCACCCTGGCATTCTAATCACTAATTATTTCCTAGCAGCGTAACTGCTGAAAATGCCAATACTACACAAATTAAACCAAAATGGGTGTTCTTCTGAAGGGAAAAATCCCCAAAAAACCAAAATGGCAAGTCTTAATTCTAACCTGCGATATTTTTTTCAGCTGGAGTTATGAATAAAATGCTGTTCATCTACTGAAAAACAGAAGAACCTTGCCACTTGGAATAACCTTTAAGCTAGGGGGAGGGGTAAACTTTTAAAGATGGATTTGGTGCTTCTCAAATACAGCGCTATGTGGGATACATGTAAGAGATAAAAATAGAAAAAAACGCCATTTAGTTTAAAATATTTTAATTAAAATGAACTTTCAATCATGTTGAAACACCGTAACTTCACGATGAAAAGATGGCTTTGGTAAAGAGATACTGATTTCCAGGTAGAAAAAAAATGAAGAATCAAGTGCGGGGCCAGTGCAAATTAAGGGGAGATAGAAAAGGGCAAAAAGTGGGGATGTGGGGGCGTGGGCCAAAGAAGGGAGTGTGGGTGTGTGTGAGCGCGCTTAAGTAAGGTCTGCGCTTATGGTTGAGAAATATAGGTGACAAACTTGTAGAAATCAAATTCAGAGGTGTGTGAACACGGAAAGGAAGGAGGAACGTGGGGGATTTCCAGGCTGGACTAACAAGTTTGGGACGTGCACATTCCGGGGAAGGGAGGCCCCCTCGAGTGCCTGGTCTCCAGGCCCCAATACCTCCGACCCGGCCCTCACCCTCCCGCTACGCGGCCCTTCACTCGGCCACGGGATCTCCTCACCTCAGGCCGCGGCGCCTCGCTCATCCGCGTCTGTAGAGCGACGACTCCCTCCGTCCCAGGCCAGGCCGGGTCAGTCGGCCGCCCAGTCGCGGCCCCTGGCTCAGCTGCGCCCGGGCGTTCCCCGCGCGAAACAGCGGGCCACTCCAGTCCTCGCTTCGGCTCCGGCTCCGGCTCCGGCTCGCTCCCGGCTCCCTCCAGCAGACGCGGCACGCGGCCCTCCTCCCCCGGCGGGGCGTTGCGCCCCCGACCCCGCCCCGCAGCGCCCTAGCCGCGCCCCGCCCCCGGGTTTAGGGACTGTATGCTGATTGGCTCCAGCGAGACCTGGCGCGCTAGGATATTGGCCAGGCGGTAACCCGACGGCGAAGGGGCGGGATTCCAGTCTGCTGCAATTCCCGTAACGCAGCTCCTGGCGTCCGGGATTCCGGCGGCGGCGCCCGCGTCGCTTTTCCTAGACCGGATCGAAGGGTTCCCCCCACCGCTCCTCCGCGGGCGGAAGAAGCGGAATGTTCCATTTTTCCGTGGAATAACGGGGTCGTGAACTGGAGCCCGGGTACTTTGTACGCCTGCCGCTCTCCCTTCTCGCTGTGGTCCCGCGGCCTTGGTTCGCGGCCTTCCCCGAGGGACTCAGAGCCGCGAAGGACCGCCGGGCTCCCTCGGGGACAGGGGAGGCGTGGGAGTTTCTCGGGGGAAGTGAAGGACTCGATGGTCGTAACTTCACACGAGATGCCTGCAGATCGTGGTGGCGGCGGCCTCAGTCCAAGGCATGCATAAATGAACCTTGCCAGGATATATATATATATTTAAGTTACTAAATGAGTTTGTTTGCGATTGATCAGTGAACCCCAGAGGTGGTGTGACACGCCAAGAAACTAGTTCTTTGCGGTTTGTACCTCCCAATCTGTGATAAAAATACCTAGCAAAACTAATTTCATTACATACCTCCCCTGCCTGAGAATGGACTTTCAGGCTCGCTGTGGGGTTGGTTTTTTTTTTTCCCAAAGCAAGATGACAAACTTGTAAGGGGTGGGGGGGTCGGGGGTGGGGTGGGGTGTGTGTGTGTGTCAGTGTCAGTTAACCCGAGGCCAGGGCCTTCTGTGGAAGAATGGCAGGCTGTAGGAGGGCAATAATGGCTTAATGGACTTGAACAAATTATACCCATAAATTAAACAATTACAAAATTACAAAGTTTTTCATTATATTGAGGATTCAGAAAGGGGAAAACACAACAAATTATGATCTCTTAGTTGTTGATGAAGTACTTTTGAAGAGAAACGGAAAAGCGGGTCTAGTGATAAAGGAGTCCTAAGCAAACCTGGGGATGTGCTGTAAGACAGACAAAGCTACATTGTATTCAGCTCTTGGTGCTCCCTGTCATGCTACAGCTAACCTACAGTGTGACAGGACTGTATTCTAGGTCGGCCATTTACAGGGATGTTTAAAACAAACGTATAAAATTTAAATTGTTTATTTAGTTCTAGCAAACATTTATTTAGAGGAATGTATAGTGGTTAAGTGTACTTAACTTTCTGGTTGCAAATTCCCTGAGTTTGCATCCTGGTGCTGCCACTTCCTATGTCTGTGATGGCAGGCAGGTCATCTCGGTTTCTTTATCTGCAAAATGAGAATAATGGTTCAACCTAATGGGAATGCTGCAAAGGTTAAATGAGTTAAAATACATGAGACTCTCAGTATATAGTAGGTGCTCAATAAATATCAGCTGTTTGTGGATGACTTATGTCAGTGCTTCCCAAACCTTTTGCATCAAAGCATATAATGAAAATGATGATATTTCACCAGTACAGGGAATAAAGATGGAGGGAATCAATATCTCACAGCACACTAGTCTGCCTTGTGCGCTGGTCAAGAGAGCAAACGACTGAGTCATTCCTTCTGTGGGTATCTATGTATTGGCCTAACCCAGCCTAACTTCTAAGAAAGACGTTTTGTGGGGATGGCTAAAGTCGTGGGCTAAAAGGATGAATCAATATTGGAGAAAGATTTTTCAAAACAGAAAGAGCCCTTCCCCCCATGGCTGGAATTATTAGTTTGCAGGCACCTCTTTAGGGTATTGGCCCTCAAATGACCACTTTTCAGTTAAGGATTTGTCATGAGAAAACTTGTCAAGATGCAACAGTAAGTGGGAAAAAGTGACATATCAATCAACTTTCCATGTATGCCTTAGGATCATTTTGGATTTCACTTATATCAAAAGCAGAGAGTAGGGAAGTGTACAGTGAGAGAGCAATATGAGGACAGTGAGTGAGCAGGTGAACAGAGCCAGGAAAAAAATGCTACATAACAAAGGTAATCTGTGCTGAAGACCAATTCTCCCTGCTCACTATTTGCATACAGTTGGCAGTGACCAAGACAGCCATTTACTTCCTTGCCTGTGCCTTACTGTGTTTCTTAAACTCTGTGTCAGCCTTGGAAGGATCTGCATGTCCTGCCCCAGCCTAATGATTTCAGCATCCATGATCATGACTCAGAACCCTGACCTCACGATTTCTCATCTTTCTTTTCCAATCATCTTCATCTCTGTCAGAAGCCCATAGATGTAGTCACTCCTTGAATCCAGTCCTCAAATGAAATTACTCCGCCTGCAACATTTTCAATTGTTAAGATTCTCTACCCACAACTACCTACTCTTGTATCTCTTTTACTCGTTCTCTCCCACTGAGTCTATGGTTTGTCCTCAGTGTGACCTCCAGTCTTTGTTCTGAAAGTTTATCAGTTATTTCCTACCTTTGCTTATCTCCCTAAATTGTGGGAACCCTTTTATCAACTTTTTAAACTGCACTGTCACTAGTATTTTCAATTCCCTTGACTTTCAGTCATGTTTACCTTATCAATGCTATTTCCTAACTATTTTCCTTGTCCTTGAACTATCGGCCCCACCCCAAAATCTATTCTAGATGTTCTGTTTCATTATTCCGTGGAAAAACCCAGTAGCATCATTTGTGAGCAATCTTCACTTTTCTCCAACTTAGGAGGCAAGTGTATACCTTTTTCTTCTTTTCCCACTGCCTTATTCTTTTAAAAGTTTTCCGCCTCTGCATTCTTGGTCCCACTCTTTACCAATTTCAGTCCCCTAGTTTTATATTTATCATTATTAGCATAAAATACCTTAGAAAATTTTCTAAATTAAATATTTAATCAATGTTGAGTTGGGGACAGTGTTTTGTATGTGTTAAAATCTTTATAACCTAATAGTATCTAATTCACTAAGCAGAATGAAAAGTCATTCAAAATAAATTTCAAAATGAAGCAGTTTCAGCCATACTATATAATCTACTTACTAAGTTTGGGATGAAATATGAACTTAAATCAAGTTGTAACTAAATTCCCAAGCTCAAAAACACGGCAAACTCACTTCACAGCAACGAAACTAAACAAATGTGACCCCACTTCAAAAATTTCACACAATCACTGTGCATACTGTAAGAACACAACTTGGAGGTTTTTCACAAACCAAAGAAAGCCATATAATGAGCATCTAGATCAAGAAAAAGAACATGACCAACACCTCCCAAAGACCCCTCCTGCTTCCTTCTGGTTATTACAAAGCCGCTGGTGACCCATATTCTGATTTCTAACACAACAGTTTTATGGCTATTATTTTAAAATTGAGAATTTAAGCAGAAACTTCTCAATGTTATAAGTATTTGCTTATTTTATTTCATTGTAATGGACAACTATAGTAGAGCAAGAGAGTTAGAAGTGAAATAAATACTACTCTGAATAAAGGTTAAACATAGATGCAAACTGAAGCAGAGGGCTTTTAGCTTCTTGTTACACTAGACCTCTGGGAAACCCTGTCAGATAGCCCTGGGCTTTCAGGGAGCAGGAAAGGCCGGTGCAGAAGTGTGAGCAGCAGTGAGATGCAATAGTTTTCCCAGACACATACACAGGATAAGGAAGTCAGGTACTGGGACTGTAACTGGGCAATAGCCCAGGCTAGCTTCAGAGTGTCATCCTGAGGATTTTCATCATACTTTGCTTTTGTTAACTCTCACACAACTTTTAGAGAAGCAAAGGTTCTTCCTTTGTTGACCCTCATATGCAAGAATACTTTTCAGTTACAAAATAGATTCCTTGGCTCCAAGTCTGGTACTTATACTAAAACCAGATAAACCAGATAAGAAAGTACCAACATGAACTTCTAAAAAAAATATTTTATTTTATGGACTTGTATGGCCAAGAGTTCCCAGGCTTTTGCCTAGAATTTGGATAGAGATTTGGTACTAATTGTATTAAATACTGGATTAGGCAAATGGGTGTCTGTCTCCTCAAGAGGAGTTGGCAGTACCCACTGAAAAGGCAAAAATTAAATAAATATACTTCTTGAGATAGCTGGAGTTTCTTGAAAATTTTCCTTCCTGTTTTTCCTTTAGAATTTTAAGGTTTGATCATTTTCCAGGATCAACAAATAATAAATGGAATTTAGTGTCAGAGTCAAATGAAACTGGGAACAAAGCTAATCTAGCTCATGTTTTAAATTATGAGAATCCTTAGTTTGCTTTAAGTGGGCATGACAGACAGACTCTTAGTATAAATTCTATGACCTCTGGCTTCTCAGTATTCTTTTGTGATTTCTTCTCCATGAGAGAAGAGATGCACAGGACCATGTTATGTAAGATGACAGTGCCCATCTTACCAGTGTCTCCCTTTTGTAGCTTTGACAAATCAAATTGCCACGTGCTGGCCTCTATGTTGTATGAAATTATAATACTTCTCTTGGGAAGAGACTCTTTCTTTCTTGCTGGCTTTGATGACGCAGACTGCCATACTGTGAGCTGTTAGATATGTAGCAAGAAATGAAGGATGGCCTCTGGCCAACAGCTAGTACGAAACTGAAGTCTTCACAACTCAAGGAAGTGAATTTGGCCAACAGAAGCAGATCCTGCCACATCAAACCTCGGATAAGATAACATCCTCAGCCAACAAACTGGAGCCTTGTTAGACCCAAAGCAGAGAACCCAGTCAAGCTGTGCTCAGACTCTTGTCCCACAGAAACTGAAGATAATGTGTGTTGTTTTAAGATGCTAGGTTTGTAGTATCTGTTGTGCCGCAAAAGAAAACTAACACAGGAGGCAAAAGCTGAAAGCTATTTACATATGTGTTCATACTGAATGCTATCTTTATACATTCAAATCCAGCATTTCTTAAGTCAATAAGAAGATCTGGATCTGGAGAAGGGGGTATATCAAATAGGAGCTTGCTCTGGTGTTCCAAGACCCAGGAATTGAGAGGACCCCAACTGGTCCAATTTATTCAGTTCATTTATTCCATAAATAATTACTGAACATCTACTATGTGCCAGGCACTTAGATATGGATCTGAGTAAGAAACATGTGTTGGTCTTGAGAATGTCAGTCTAATGAGAGAAAGAGGTGAATAAGCCAGCAATTACAGCCATGTCCTAGTGCCACAAGAAAGGTGTTAAGAGAACATCTGGAAGTGCTCGCACAAGAATACTTAAGGAACTGGGGATTCTAAGAACTCTTGTACTTCTCTCTACCCCAGTCTCATATCCTCTCACACTGCAGTGGGTTAATAAAGGCCAGATATTCTTTGATACTTCTCTGTGGATGGGGTGAAGTCTAGTAGATTTAGCTAAGCTTGAGTATGGCACGGATCAACACAGTACAGAAAAAGTGACTCTATGCCAGTTCAAGGGCTGACCTTTAAGAGAAGCTTTCACCTTGATCTCTGGAAGTTCTGAGCCACCATGAAGAAGCCCAACTTCCTTGTGAGACCATATGGCAAGGGCTGAGATGACATAGCGAGGGACAGGGGCCCAGCTACCCGGTTACCAGGCATGAATATAAAGACATCTTGTAACACCCATACCAGATCGACGCCAGAGGAATACTACTGTGGTGTCAATCAGTGCCACACAGAGCAGAAAGATTGCCCAGCTGAGCCCTGCCCAAACTCCCGACCTCCAAAACTGTAATACGTAATGTTATTTTAAATTATTAAGTTTTGTCAGGGAGGAATAAACAACCAGAATGAAACCCTCAAACCCATCATGCACAATGCTGAAAATCTGATCATCTCTTTCAATGCCTTTCTATCATCTAAGCCACTTTTGTGTGTCATAAAAGTCCTCCATTACCCGCCCTCTACTTACTTCTCCAAACTTATCTTTATCATAACCTCCAACTCCAGGCTGTCATATTACCAATTTGCTAATGGTTCCTGGGCCAGTTTCCAATATACTGTTTCCTGCTTCTATGCCAAGAAAAGACAGCTTTACTCTGTTCCCTTGCCCTATCATTGCCTTCTTTACTTTCATTGCCCAACTTGATTACCATCTTTCAATATTCATCTTGGGAATTATCTCCACCCCCAAAAATATATCTGACTTCTTCTCCCTGCTCTGGGCCATGAGAAACTCACAGCAAAAGAATGCAAATGATTCCAGATGATCTCCTCTACTTTCTTTTCTCCCGAGTGAGCTAACTTCTGGGGCAGTAGGAAAGGGCTTCTGTCCTCAGTCTTGACAAGGCCTGACATCTGTTGAGATGACCAACAATGACTCTGGTTTCTGGGTGTCATGGCCACCACAGTAGATTCTGTCTTTGACCCACCTGGACTCATGGTGTGCATAGTCCACGCCACTTTCTACTTTCGTGACTCAGTGTTATAAGACCCCTCGCACCCTTTGTCAGCTAAATCCTGTGCCCTTCCTGACGGTCCAGGGGCAATTCAGCTCTTCACCTGTGCCTCTCTGGGGCTGCTGGAGATTCAGATGGGCTGCCTTAAGCTTTCCTACTCAATGGCACTCTATGTGGCCATCTTTAACTTACTACTGTCAAAACACTGTGTGCTAGGAAACACTGCAAGGCTGTTGCTTCCCAGGATTTCATAGGGTAACAGATCTCCAACATCATCATGAGGTTCCATCATTTTCCCCCACCTGAGAACTAACCTCAAGGTAAAGGACATGGTAGAGGGTCCTTTTTTTCTTCACTATCTCTACTTCCCTTGCTTACACTCATTTATCTACTTATGCTCTCCCCAACTAGGGAAGTCTTTATCTGGCCTGCAGGGGGATATGGGTAGGAGGCTGGTGTTACCAGAAGGGGCAATGAACACTGGTGAGCAAACACTCTTCCCAAATCCTTCTTGTACCTGACCAAGCCTTTGGAATTTGAAAGCCAAGAGTTTGAAACCTTTATTCCCTACAAATACTGTGATCATTTTTCTGAAGCAATGGGGAAAAGTTAGTAAATGGGGAGTACAAAGAGAAAAAACATAATCTGGAATGAACTTTACTAAAAGAGTTGAATACTAGAAGGAAGTTTTTAGCTCTCCCAAATCTATGCTCCCTCTTCTCACATCTGCCATTACAGTCATAGGTAAGAAACCCTAAATTAGAATACAGAGTATCTGCTGTCCTTAACGTGATTTTTGCTGTGTAAAGAATGAGAAGAGGGGAGAGATCAACCCAATGAAAACTTGTTTTCAAGTACCCGGGCCAGAGCTTAAAACAAAGCATTTCCCCAAAGGTTCAGTGACTTGGGAACTGAGTCTCAGAGGTCATGTAGAAAATTTCCAGGGACATTCAAGGCAGCCCACACTCTTGATTGTGGTAAATAAAGGGGAAAAAAAATTTAAAAGCTGCCTGGCACTGAACTTTGTGTGTCCAGCTCTGGTTCTGCCTGCAGAGCTGTGTGACAGAGGGTCTGCAGACCAAATCTAGCATGCATCCTATTTTATTAAATAGTTTTCTTAGAATTCAGCCATTGTCATTCTCTGCATGTATGAAGGCCAAACAAGAAATGAAAGAATGGACAATTCCTCTCATGTGTCTACGTGTAATGGCAGGAGGTGGGAGAAGGGAAATCCAGTATATATTTAAACCTCTAGGGTCTCTGGCTCCCAGTGGACTGAATGATCCAACCTTATATACAGAAAATGATTCCAAATCATTTGACTGTGATTTTGATTTTAAGAAGAGAAAGTGATTTTTTTTCCAGATAGGAATAATTTACACCATTTGCTCTAACTGATCAGAGACAAACTTTCAGTGCTTAAAGAACTACTCATCATACTGCCCTTCCTTGAGTGCCAGCTGTGTGACAGGAACTCACTATCATAGGCACTTAATATCCCAGTTAATCTTTGCAATAAACCAGTGTAGAAGGTGCTGTCATTCCCATTTTATATATGGGGAAGCAAAAGCTTTGAGAATTTCAACAGCTGCCCTAGGCCACACAGCTAGAAATTCATTTCCTGGGACTGGTACCTTCGTCTCAACTGCTTTCAAAATCATGCTCTTTCACTACGCCACACTGTCACCTCACCACCTGTTTCACAAATACCTTCTAATGACGTTTGATATTTTGAGCTTGTCAAAAATGTAATGGGATAGAGAGCGTTGGAAGAAAAATCTTTTCTATCCATCATACTCGGCCACTGGGGATTACTGTGTGTGAAAATCAGAGTGATAACAAACACTAAGTGTTCACCCCATGCTAGGCAATTTTCTAAGTGTTTTATAGATTAATTAGCAATTCTCACAACAATTCTGTGCAACTGAATTGCACAGCTGAAATACCAGCCCCCTTTCAAAGAGGAAGATCGAGTCCCAGAGTGGGTAAAGCTACTATCCCATGGTCTCATTGTTGCTACTAAAGACTCTCGGGTTTGAATCCCGAGACTGTGCTCTTAAAACACTATGGGAACAGCTATTTATAAAAACAAAGTGAAAAGTTACTTTTATAATTTAAATTACTGTCAGTATCAAAAAAATAATAAAATAAAACAGTATCAATTTCTGTATTAATTAGAGCTTCTTATACTATAAGTGACAAAATAACCCAATACCACTTCTGAGAACTCCAGAGACTCTAGGCTAGCTTTGATCCATGAGCTCAAATGATGCCACCAAAAACCTGGCTTCTCTCCATCTCCTTCCTCAGACTGGACAGTATAGCTGGAGCCTTGGGCTCTACACAGGGGTCACCAGCATTATTACCATGCTTTCACTCTACAGTAACAGAATGACTGGTACAGTTTGAAATTCAGCATCACTTACCATTTTAATAAGAGAAGAGTGAAGTCTGCCTTTCCCCCAAATTCTAGCAAACATCCTCCTCGTGTCTCATTGAATCGAATTCAGCTACATGTCCATGTGCAAACCATGGTGGGGGGAATGAGATAAGATGATTAGTTTTAGTCCATTGGATCCCACCTCTGCAGCTTGCCCAAGACACTTGTCTGAGAAAGAGGGGGGGCTGGTTCACTGAAGCAAATATAGGGGATTATTTCCTGAAGGGAGAATGTATCCTGGGCAGCATACAGCAGTAGCCCACAGTACTATCAGTCCAGAAGTGTTAACATTTTGGTGTGTTCTCTTCAAATCTTATTTTCTAAGAATATTGTTTACTTCTAGATTCCTTTTGTGTTGTTTCTTCATTTACCATTATGGCCTAAGCAATTTCCCACGTTGTTAAAAGCTCATTTTACTGACTACACTCATAATGCTTTTATTAGCTCAATGAAATCTTCCAACAGATTCCACAGATACAGATTGTGGCAGTAGACATAGCTGGAGAATGTGATAACTTCACATTAGCCTGGGTCTGGTCTTGGAAAGAGTCAGATACCAGACTGCTCCTCAGTACTCTTGCTTTTCCTACAGCTATGCCTCAAGCCCCTCTTTGCGTGGCTTCTGGGGTTTGGCTTGTGAAGAAGAGGAAGAGGGGACAGAAGGCTCAGACTTGCCAGAAGTATCTGGCCCACTTGGCCCTCTCTCCACATTCTCCAACAGAAAAACTTCAGACACCAACACATGTTCCCTCATGACATAAGAAACTTGCTACCTTGGGTTAAAAGACCAAACAATGGGAAAAATTAATTAGAAGTATGGCAGATCGTGGATGGAAAAAGCTGCCCTTGTACAGCTTTGAAAACCCTCAGCACGCCCTGGAATCATCTCTAAAAATGTACAGTGTTGCCTCTATGCAAAGTGTTTTTCATTTTGATTGGAATTTTCACTTGTAAGGGGGCAATTTCTGTAGCATTTGGCCAAAATATTTTAGATCCTGAATTTGTAGATCTAAACTCATTTGTGCTTCTTCTAAGTAGAACAGTCAAGTTGAACTTGTGGGCCAACAGTCAACATTGTGCCAAACAAAATATTTTCTTCTTTGAGGCAAGTAATGAGTTCCAATATTCTTGAGCCTTTCTTACATAAGGAAATGGATCACATCATTAAAGCTGCCTTAAAGGAAAATCTATGAAAGCATTTATAAAGCTAACATTCCAGAAGAAAAGGAATAACACCAGTAGAGAGAATTCTTAATTACTGTTTTATGCCTTCCGATGACTTCACATTTTGTGTCAGTCTCTGAGGCTCCCAGTCATCACATTATGTGCAAGAGTGCACAGCACTGATCATGGGATGGGTGGCTGCTGGTTCTGGTGGAAGCAACCAGTTAGGCAACTAGAGGCAGTCATGACACCTTGTACACACTGGACAATCAGTAACGATTTGTTGCTTACGACGATGGGTTGGAGAGGAATCCCGGGATGAGGAGATAGAAGACCACATGGCTCTGCCACTTATTCCTTCTATAACTTTAGGTGGGTTACTTGTCTCATCTAAACTGCCACCTCCTTATCTGTAATATGGGAATACAATTTATTTCAGCAAGTTATTATGAAATCTAAGTAAGATATATATGAAAAGTTGCTTTATGTGGAAAAATAATATAAATGAGAAGATATGTTATTATTGCTATATGATTATTACTATTATTAAATTCAGTCACGGAATGGCCTACATACTGATTAATAAACTATGATAGATAAGCAGGAGTCTGCAGTTTAGGGTCTCAAAATAACAATGAAAACATAAATGTCAGATCTTTATGCACACACACACAAACACAGAGATACAGACATACACACAGCAATTTTTTTAGTAGGTGCCCTTTGTAAAGATGAGGAGATTTTTTTCATCTTTCTAGTTCTTGCCACCTATTGGGCAAGTAGTCAAGGCAGGGCTCTCTTTAGATTTCAGAATCACAGCTTAAAAGAACTGGTAGAGACTGCAATAAATTTACTGTAAAGGGTTGGGGTGACTGGGTGATGGATGTTAGGGATGATATGTGCTATGGGGAGTGCTGTGAATTGTGTAAGACTGGTGAGTCACAGACCTGTACCCCTGAAACGAATAATACATTATATGTTAATAAAAAATAAAAAATACAAAAAAAAAAAGAAAAAGAAAATTTACTGTATATCCAAACTTCTTTGCAGTTGAGAAAATTAGAACTTGCCGATTAGTTCCAATTAGTCCTTGGTTCGAACAAATAGTCAATGCCAGAAGAGGGATGACAAGAGCTGATCACATCAAGTCAATGTGAGACAGAAATGAATGCCTTGGAACAGCCTAGATCTGATGTTAAATCCTGAAGTGATCTCGTCACATTAAGACGCAGAATCTTCTGTCTGCAAGTGAGTGAGGAGGTTCTTGAGTAACTGGCCGAGCCTGATGCATCAGGCCAGAGAGGGATTATTGTTCAGGCTGAGTGTAACCAGTGGATTTTTGTCATTTTTCTGATATCATTCAATTGTATTATCTGTAAGGATATGGTTTAGAAACCACTGCCATGGTATAATTCTTGTTAACTGCTTACACAAACAAGTCATCCTTACCATTTACCAATCAGCCATTATGTGCCAGGTATTCTACTTAAACTGATTAACTTAATCCTCCCACCAATCTGGAAGGTTGGTACTATTCTCCCATTTTACAGATGAAATCAAAGCTCAGGAGTGCCTGGGTGGCTCAGCTGGTTAAGCATCTGCCTTTGGCTCAGGTCATGATCCCAGGGTCTTGGGATGAGGCCCACATCCAGTTCCCTGCTCAGTAGGGAATCTACTTCTTCCTCTCCCCCTGGCCCTCTCCTCGTTTGGACTCTTGCTCGCATTTGCTCTCTTTCTCTCTCTCAAGTAAATAAACAGAGTCCTTAAAAAAAAAGAAAGAAAGAAATCAAAGCTCAGAAAAGCTAGGGAAGTTACTTAAGGCCACAGAACTGGTAAATTTCAGAAGCAGGATTCTAAGTCAGGTCTGTAATATCCTGAAGTCCAGGCTCTTTATGCCACTTACAGCAGTGGGTATGGATGGCTCAGAGACTAAGACTTGTTCTTCCATTGGTGGCCACATTTTCAGTTCCTAGCCAGTCTGAGAACAAGACTGCTGCACAAGAATCAGCTGTCCCAAACCAGAGTTGCTTGCTTAAGGTGATTCACACACCAAGATTCTGTTTCAAATGAGAGCTCTATTAGAATCCTTCCCTGTTGCAGTGAATTCACACTGTTTTGACCCTAGATCTCTAAACCTTTCCATCTGATTTTGTCCTCTTAAAATTTTCATAAACACTTCAGGTTCCTTCCTTAAATATGAAGGGAAAGAAAAGAATCATGACAGTCAAATATGGGGACTTGTGTTTGAATTAACATAAGAAATTCATGAATTTATGAATTTATTTAAGAATTATGAATTCTTACATAAGAAATAGAGATCTGGGCAAACACTCAAGCGAAATAGGATTTGGTTCCTCCTTCAGGTTAAGGCATGACAGTAAATACTTTCTGCATAACTAAGTAACTGAAAGCAGACCTGTCCACTCTTTTTCTTGGGAACCAGATTCATATTCGAACATTATGCAAAGGATCCTGGAAAGAGAGGTGAGAAGCTTTTTGGTATTCAACAATCTGGCTCAAATAATGTTACCTGCAGAACATACGAATTCTGGTTTTCTTTGGAAAACCTGACTGCATGTGCAGGGCATATGGGCAGGGGGTGGGCTTATGACTAAATTGGAGTCAGAACATCTCTGAGTCTGGGCTCTGTAACTTCCTGACTGTGCTGTCTTTGGCAAGTCACACAATCACTCTGATTCCTCATGGGTAAAATGGGCCTAAGAAGGGAGATCCCTGGCTACAGCATGAGGACGGCTGAGGGCCAAATGAGAGAAAAGATGGGAAAGAACTTTCTAAGCTGGGAAGTGCAAGGAGTAGCAACCCCAGCACTTCCTCCCTTTGCCCTTGACTCTCTGTGCCAGTGCCTCTGGGGAAGAGGGTGAAGGGTGAAAAGTGTTGTGCTGAGGATACTGGTCAGTTTTAGATTCAGATGCTAAACCACAGCCTCAGCGCTGCAGAAAGGCAGGGCAAAGCCTGCTTTCTCCAACTGCACTTGAGATTCCAGTTTCCTCTCTTCACCTATCACCCACTGCCCTGCCTCTGAACAGGGAAGTGTCAGGCCCTCCTCCCCCATGCTCACAGGGAGGAGGGAAGCCAGCACTGAGCCATGAAGAGCCTGGCTCACTAAGAATTACTATGGACTGAGCACTTTCTGTATACCAAGGGGAAGGCTAAGTGTTTTAGACACACAATCCTTTGTATTTCTCATGTCAGAAAATGTATGATTAGTATGCCTATTTTACAGATGAGGAAACTGAGAGACAGAGATGTCAAATAACTTGCCCAAGATTACATGTAGACAGCAGGCTCTACAAAGAGTCAAATCTAGGTGCTCTGATTCTAAAACCCACCTCCTCACACGGTAAACTATGCTGCCTTCTTAGGAGCCAGAGTAATCTCTGGCTCACATCCGTCCTCACTCTTAGCTTCCTGCCACCAATGCAACTCAGTTGGTGGTATCCAGTTTCTGAAGAGAGCAAATCCCGAGAACAATGCTAAGGATGGTCCAGCAACTCCATTTTCTACTCACTGCATAGACCTGACCTCAAGTCCTCTTCTGTGCGGGTAGCCAAGCATTCACCTGGTAACCTATCTCTTTTCATTCCTGGGGTTTCTGACTCATGGATGTCATAAAGGTGTCCAACTCTAGCTTTAGCCAAGGTAGGAATCAAGTTGTAATCAAGGCAGGGTTTGATGTGGTGGTCACAATCAAGGAACACCTGTGACCTGGGGATGGCAGCTACTAACAAAGGCAGAAACTGGTGCCAGTCCCTCATCTCCATTGACCAGAGGAATCACCATCTACATTGAGTATTTCCTGAGCATCCTGGAGTGTCACACCCAATGCCAGGGGTCATTACTTGCACATGATAAGGAGCTTTGACAGGAGACAAAGCAGTAAGAGGAGACAAAACAGATCAGTGTTTTCGGAAAGCAAGTGAAATTGAATTCTGAAGTAGAGACAAGTTGGGGGTAGAGCCTTTATGAGGGAGGCAGTGAACTGGACTTTGAAGGAGGGGTGGGGTCTGACATGAGAAAAGGGGTAGGGAGAGATAGGAGAAAAGAAAGAAAGGATGGCATTGTGGGAGAAGATAATCTGCAAAGGCAGGAGAAGAACCTGCAAAGGCTAGTTCAAGACAAGTGGGAATGAGTGCTGGTGTGGAAGGATGCTTTTCCCTCGTTGAAACAGAAATGGCTTCAACCAGTGAATTCTTCCACATAGCCCAGAGGCTGGATAGACTTCTGGATAGCTTGATCCAACAGCCAAACAGAGCCAGTGTCTTTTCAAGTGTCTCCTCTACAGTTCCCAGATCGTTTGTCTTCAACCCGTAAGGCAATATAATCCCTTGTTCAGCAAGACATAGATTGATTTATCTTTTCCAGAATTCTCCAGCTGGCCTTTTTTTTTTATATTTCATTGGCTCAAACTCGCTTTAGACCTTCCTGTTTCTAAACCCTGATGAAGGAAATGAATATTATGACTGACTTACACCAGTGGATCTCAGACTTTAACATTCCTTGGAATCAATGGGAGGAATCCTAAAAGCCACACACTGCTGCCCTGTCTACTTCAGAGTTTCTGATTCCAAAGGTCTGGGGTTACGTTTCTAACAAGTTGCCATGTGATGCAAGTGCTGCTGGTCTGGGACTATACTGAGGACTACTATCTTAGAGTATCATTTGGGGTAGAATAGAGGTTGCGGTATCATCCTGTAATGTGTCCTATGATATGGTTACCCAATATTCTGGTTTGCCCACACATTTTCTTTTTACCCCTGTTAAACTAGTGTAATTATGTCCCCTTTCACTTTCAAAAGTGCCTTGGTCATTTTCACATATAAATTACATGGTTACCTTACTACTGGAGGCCATGAGATCAAGTTCAAGTCAAAGATTCTTCTTTATAAGAAGTCAGCACAGGCTAATGAACTAGGACTCATCAATAAAATATGTGTACCAATTTGGAGATCTCTGTCCCGCATCCAAGGACCTAAAAGAGAGAGAGAGGAAAAAAACCTATCACTATGAACCATGTTTTATGCTGTTGGATCCTGACTGATGTGTGTTGGAAGCATTGCTCTTAATTTGTATGGAAACTATTCTCTCCTCATGATAAATACAACTTTTGATATCCTTTTTTGGATATTTTTTGAATGTTTTGCTAAACATTCTTAAGAGTATAACTCATTTTACTAAACAGTAAGGCATCGACAGCAACTAACTCATTTGTCTTATGCTCACTGACACAATTTTTAGGAAAACACAAAACATATTTTACATTAAGGTAAAATACCATATTTTATAAACTTTGACCATAATGCAGCTCATAGTAAAACAGAGTTCTGAATTAATACATAGTGTTGATTGCCAAGTATTTTTGGCTCATCCAGAACTGAAAGTTTTTATTGAAAATTTACTACATGTGGCAGTCATACTAAGAGGCCATGTAATTTCTGGAAGAAAAGCAGTGAAAGAATATTCTTATTTTTCTTTCTTAATGTAGTTTCTTTTTCTTGGCTTTTTCTGCCTAAAGGCTACCAATCACTAGGTATGAAATGATTTTACACTTTAGACACCTCTAAGCTTATTTAAGGAATCCACTAATGATCTCTTTGAGTTTCTTAAGAAACTGGTAACTCTCGGGACGCCTGGGTGGCTCAGTTGGTTAAGCAGCTGCCTTCGGCTCAGGTCATGATCCCAGCGTCCTGGGATCAAGTCCCACCCACATCGGGCTTCTTGCTCGGCAGGGAGCCTGCTTCTCCCTCTGACTCTGCCTGCCTCTCTGTCTGCCTGTGCTCACTCACTCTCTCTCCCTCTGTCTCTGACAAATAAATAAATAAAATCTTTAAGAAACTGATAACTCTCAGTGTTTGGGATGCAGTTTAAGAATTTACTTAAATCACTTCCTCCCAGCCCCATACAAAATCATAAATCCACACCTAATCCAGATGAGGATCATAGATATATTGTTGCTTTCTGCAAAACCAAGAACTGTGAAACTTTACTTAATCCAAAATTGTTTGACTTTTGTTATTTTAAGCCTTTTACTGAACTTTTCTTATTATGCCAAAATTACCACCTATGGTTTCAATCCCTTGAGAGAAGGACAACTTGGGGTAAATCTAGTAGAACAGCAACATTTAAAAGTTTAAATACTAGAATTTTTGAATTGCAGAGCCCCTAGCAGTCTTCTGTTCTAAACGTCCATTCACTACAGGAATCTCCTCCCCAATATCACTGCAAGAATGGTTCTTTGAACTGAATTCTGACTTCCAGTGATAGGAAGGTCACGGCTTCAGAGGGTGGGCAACTGGATTCAAGGTTGAACAGCTTTAGTTAGAAAGCTTTCTTATGGTGAGTTACGACATGCCTCCCAAAATGTTTACTTTAGAGAGCAACAGACTGTACTGTAGACTGAACTGTGTCTTCCCCAAATTTGTATGTTCAAGCCCTAATCCACAATGTAACTGAATTTGGACAAAGGGATTTTTGGAGGTAATTAAAAACAAATGAGGTTATTTGGGTGGGGTACTAGTTTAGTAGGGCTGGTGTCTTTATCCTCTGCAAGTGCTGAGAAAAGGTCATGTGAGCACACAGTGAGCAGAGGGCCATCTGCAAGCCAGGGAGGGAACACTGCCCAGAAACTGAATAGGTTGGCACCTTGATGTTGGACTTCTGGCTTCCATAACTGTGATAAATAAATTTCTATTAAGCCATCTAGTCTATGGTATTTTGTTACAGAAGCCTGAGCTGGCCAAGACTACATGTTCTTGCCTTTTCTATACCAGAGCTATCAACTATCATGCCCATTCTAACACGGTCTTTAAAATGAAAATTCACAGTGAGTTCCATTTTTCTTTAAGTGAGAACATTTCCAGTTCACTGTCTAGACTGCCCATTTTGAGATCACTCCAGCTTGTGCCTATCTCATCAAAATAATGTTGTCTAGAACAGAACACAGAATATTCTAAGTTCATTCTGACCAATGCAGAATACACTGAAACACTTTTTTCCGTGAGCTAGATTCCATATGTCCTCATGGGCCATACGTAACACAATTTTGGTTTTAACTTTTCAGAAACACATTGTATGCCAGTTAAACTTAAGGCCACCTAAAATTTGCATTTTGTTAAGATGAGCTTTTTTCTGGGCCCTTCAGAAGGCTCTTATTATCAAGTATGAGAACATATGGGAAAATGTAGAAGACGAAAGAAAATTGATATTTCACTATACAAATGTGAGCTCTAAGGACTAGTTGGTTTATATAATATAAAATCAGTTATATACTATGTTGGCAGGCATTAAATGCTATTAAAAAAAACAAGAAAAAGTAGAGCAGGGAAAGGCGTGTTGGGACTACCTTCTTCCAGTCACAACACAGCAGGAATCACTGGGTCTCACCAACATAGCTGTCGCTTTTTCAGTTTCTGCGGTCTCAACTCTAGGTGTATGACCGCAACCATTTTAGTCTAGGCATGAATGGTAAACTGATTAACTTGGAAATTTATTATGTATTTTACATATTTAATATCTCTAATGTAGAGTTGTTGTAGACTGTGGTAATTAATTCAGCTGAGGAAGTATTCAGTGAGTTACTCATTTAGAAAATCAGCTTGTGATTTTATTTATTAGTGGTACATCTGATTTTGAAAATGCCTTCATTTAATCAATTAATTAATCACCCACCATTTAGACAACAAATATTTATGGAGTGCTTGTTATGCAGAAATCTAATCATATGTACATGTATTGCAAGTACAGTTACAGAATTACGAACTCTAGAATTCCTGGGTGTTTACAAAGGTGGAATTAGACATCTAGAAACACCATGAAGTTAAAAATGGCAGTATTTCTAATCCAAAGAATATGGCTGATCCAATATTCTAATCCAAAGAATATGAGCATTTTTCTTTTTTTGCTTTATGATTATGTAAGAACATGTAGGTTGATCTTACAATATCTCTCTAGTAGATAAATTAGCATGTTTCCTAACCATATATGTGGGGGAATTCTGAGAAGACAGATGGCTTACCCTTAGTCACTTAGGAAGTGTTAATACCGGAATGGAAACCTTGGGTTTTAGCATCATTGTCTAGCAAAATCTGATCTCTGATCCAGTTACTATAAGAGGTCACACACCTTTGTCTCCAGGCCTCCCTGGGACCCAAGGGGGCCTTTACTATCATACCCACTCAGACCTCACCTGTTTCTGGGGTTCATGTCATTGACATCAAAAGGCCTCAGATATGAGTAGTTCTCAGGGAGCTAGAGGCTGTCTTTGCCAGTGAGTTTCTCCATCTGGTCCAGGTACCAGCAAGTACAGAAGAAGGGGTAAGGGGGCAGGAGAAGAGGCCACAGAAGGAATCAACCATGTTTATTTCAACTCCTTTATCTTACTGCAGCTCCCAACTTGCAACTTGCTATGTGACCTTCTCCTGTACAATTATGGGCGTAGAGGGCGGGGGGAGAAAATGATAATCACAAAAGAAATCTAGATATGTGACCCCTACCATTTCACTTTTGGGAATGCCATGTCCAGGTCTTAACTTTTGGGACATTTTCATCTGGAGATTTTCAACCTGGTTTAAAAATGGGCAGGAGTATTACCGCATGGGAATGTATCAAAAATATGTGTGGGAAGGGTGTTAAAACACGAATTTCTGCCTCCTCCATTCAACACCCCCCCAAACCCACCCTCACCAAAGGATCTCATGTGAGCAAAGATTCCTAACCCTGGCTACACATTAAAAATACCTACAGAGGGGCACCTGAGTGGGTCAGTTGGTTAAGTTTCTGCCTTTGGCTCAGCTCATGACCTCAGTGTCCTAGGAAGGAGACCCACTGGGCTCTCTGCTCAGCAGGGTGTCTGCTTATCCCTCTCCCACTGCCTCTGTCCCTCCCCACTGCTAGTGCTCTCTCTCTCTCTTATAAGTAAATAAAATCTTAAAAAAAATAATCAAATAAAATTACCTGGAATTTTTAAAAAAATTACCCAGGTCGGGTGCGGGTGGCTCAGTAGGTTAAGTCTCTGCCTTCAGTTCGGGTCAAGATCTCAGGGTCCTGGGATCGAGTCCCACATTGGGCTCTCTGCTTGGCAGGGAGCCTGCTTCCTCCTCCACCTCTCTCTCTGCCTACTTGTGATCTCTCTCTCTCTCTCTCTCTGTCAAATAAATAAATAAAATCTTAAAAAAAAAATTACACAGGCCTGGGTCCCACCTCCAGGTTTCTGGGTTCTTTGGTCTGAGACACAATCCTGACTAAAGTATTTCCTTAAAGTTCCATGTGCTTTTTTTTCTTTTAATTTTATTTTTTTCAGTGTTCTAAAATTCATTGTTTATGCACCATACCCAGTGCTCCATGCAACATGTGCCCTCCATAATACTCATCACCAGGTTCATCCCACTCTCCACCTTCCCTCCAAAACCCTGTTTGTTTCTCAGAGTCCACAGTCTCTCATGGTTTGTCTCCCCCTCCAATTTCTCCCAACTCACTTCTCTTCTCAATCTCCCATTGTCTTCTGTGTTATTCCTTATGCTCCATAAGTAAGTGAAACCGTATGATAATTGACTCTCTCTGCTTGACTTATTTCACTCAGCATAATCTCTTCCAGTCCCATCCATGTTGATACAAAAGTTGGGTATTCATCCTTTCTGATATTGTCTATATGGACCATATCTTCTTTATCCATTTGTCTGTTGAAGGGCATCTTGATTCTTTCCACAGTTTGGTGACAGTGGCCATTGCTGCTATGAACATTGGGGTACAGGTGGCCCTTCTCTTCACTACATCTGTATCTTTGGGATAAATACCTAGTATTTACAGGGTAAACTGCAATTGCAGGGTCATAGGGTAACTTAAGGAATCTCCACACTGTTTTCCAAAGTGGCTGCACCAACTTGCATTCCCACCAACAGTGTAAGAGGGTTCCCCTTTCTCCACATCCTCTCCAACACTTGTTGTTCACTGTCTTGTTAATTTTGGTCATTCTAACTGTTGTAAGTTGGTATCTCAATGTGGTTTTGATTTGAATGTTCCTAATGGCTAATGATGATGAACATTTTTTCATGTGTCTCTTAGCCATTTGTATGTCTTCTTTGGAGAAGTGTCCACATCTTTTGCCCATTTTTTGACATGATTATCTGTTTTGTGTGTGTTGAGTTTAGGGAGTTCTTTATAGATCCTGGATATCAGCCCTTGGTCTAGAGTGTCATTTGTGAATATCTTCTCCCATTCCATGGGTTGCCTCTTTGTTTTGTTGGCTGTTTCCTTTGCTGTGCAGAAGCTTTTGATCTTGATGAAGTCCCAAAAGTTCATTTTTGCTTTTGTTTCCTTTGCCTTTGGAGACATATCTTGAAAGAAGTTGCTGTGGCCAATGTCGAAGTGGTTACTGCCTATGTTCTCCTCTAGGATTTTGACAGATTCCTGCCTCACGTTGAGGTCTTTTACCCATTTCGAGTTTATCTTTGTGTGTGGAGTAAGAGAATGGTCGAGTTTCATTCTTCTACACATAGATGTCCAATTTTCCCAGCACCATTTATTGAAAAGACTATCTTTTTTCCACTGTATATTTTATTCCTCAACTTCATAAAATCTATGAAAATCCCACAGTGAATATCATCCTCAATGGGGAAAAGCTGACAGTCTTTCCTTTGAGATCAGGAACATGACAAGGATGTCCACTTCCGCCACTGTTGTTCAGTATAGTACTGGAAGTCCTAGCAACAGCAATCAGACACCAAAAAGAAATAAAAGATATTCAAATTGGCAAAGAAGAAGTCAAACTATCTCTCTCTGCAGGTGACATGATACTTTATATGGAAAACCCAAAAGATTCCACCCCCCAACTACTAAAACTCATACAGCAATTCAGAAATGTGGCAGGATACAAAATCAATGTACAGAAATCAGTTGCTTTCTTATACATCAACAATAAAAAAAAAATGGAAAGGGAAATTAGAGAATCGATTCCATTTACCATAGCACCGAGGACCATAAGATACCTGGGAACAAACCTAACCAAAGAGGTAAAGGATCTGTACTCAAAGAACTACAGAACATTCATGAAAGAAACCGAAGAAGACACAAAAAGATGGAAGCACATTCCATGCTCATGGATCAGGAGAATAAACATTGTTAAAACGTCTGTACTGCCTAGAGCCATCTATACTTTCAATGCCATCCTGACAAAATTCCACCAGCATTTTTCAAAGAGCTGGAACAAACAATCTTAAAATTTGTATGGAACCAGAAGAGATCCAAAATTGCTACGGAAATGTTGAAAAAGAAAAACAAAACTGGGGGCATCACGTTGCCTGATTTCAAGCTTTACTACAAAGCTGTGATCACCAAGACAGCATGGTACTGGCACAAAAACGGACACATAGACCAGTGGAACAGAGTAGAGAGCCCAGATATGGACCCTCAACTCTACGGTCAAATAATCTCCATGTGCATTTAATATGCAGCCAGAGCCACTGTCCTGGTGATCTAGGAGACAGCATCCTCCACCAGGAGTGTTAATGTGGAGAAGGAAGCATAAGAGCCATCAGTCCAGTCTTTCTTAAAGTGTTTCACATACCAGCAGCATATCAGTATCACCTAGGAACTTATTAGAGATTCAAATTCTCAGGCCTAACTCTAAACATGCTCTCAAGGTTATAGTCCACGAATTGATGTTTTAAAAAGCCCTCCAGGTGATTCTGATGCACAGTAAAATTTGCAATCCTAACAACCTATATCATTCTAAACTTGTAACTTGAACATAACTGTTTAGATACCTGTCCTTTCTGATAAAGAAAGGTATAAACCTGAGTATACATAGGGCTCCATTTAGCTAAAGATGTTAAGTGTGGCAATAGAAATGTCAGACATTAACCAGGAAGGACTCTGCGTGTGAGGGAAGAGGTTGTACTTTTGTTTGTTTTGTGAAATAGACTCCTTCTCAGGAAATCACATCACACAGGCAGCCATCCTTTCACCTTGAGCTAACGCTCTTCTTGCATTGACAATAAGTTTATATTTTAACCTACTCTAGGCAGGCTCTTGCCCATAATCAAATAATGTTTTCAAAGACAATAAAGATCAACAAACAAGGCTCTACACTAGCCAAAGTGACTGGAAAACACTGAAAGCCACCTGACCCAAGATGTCTCATGGGAGTCTTGTGGGAATCCGTTGGGTTCTCAATTACAACAATAACATAAATGATGTCATGCCAGACTGCTGTGGTCACGAGAGTTGGGGCAGAAGAGTGAGGTGCTGTCATCCATTTTGACCCTCAATGACCTTTGTGGCTTTGAGAGAATCTTTAGATATGAGTCTACTGAGGAGGGATGATATGTATTTTGGAACATTCTCCATATCATCTTATTTCCAGCTTTCAGTCACATCAATGAAGGTGTGAGCAATGTCCCAAAGTAGGAAAACTGTGGTATCATAAGAAAAGCCTCCTAGTTGATAAACTCAAAGGCAGATTCAAAATTCTTTCTTGTGGAAGAAGCCATTATATCAGAGACCCAAAGGTTAGGTTGCTTCAGAGTCTACCTGTTTCAAATAGGTCATAAATTCCTGAGAAATAAATCACTCTTACTAGGACTGAAGACATGCTTAGAGTCAGAATGTGATGGTAATGATTCACTCTGAGATTTCATATCAAAGCCACAGGAACTAAAAATGCAAGTATATTTCCCAGTGTGAAACATGACCTGCAATCTTAATCCATTTAACTTCCTCAAATTGCTGTATTACAGTCTATTTCTTCACTGAGCATAGATGAATTTCTTCTGTGGTAACTGTCACCATTTGACCCAATAATATGTCCAGGCTTTCCTCACTACCTGTGAGTTCTTCAAGGAAAGGTCATCAAATAAGCAGAATGGGTCTGTTTAAGAGTATGTGTTTGGGACCAGATTACCCATGTTCAAGTCTACCAATATGGCTTGTTAGGGGTGTATACCTGGAGGGATTTCTTCACCTTCCTAAAGTACACTTTCTCCACTTATAAAATGAGGAAATGACAGTACTGACCTCAGAGTATTAGCAATAGCACAGGGTTTGGTCTACATGGAGTATTCAATAAATACTAGCTCTTATTTGAGGAAGCTATAACATAATGGTTAAGAGCAGGATTTTAAGGCCAAACTGTCTGGTTCAAATCCATAGACAAGTTTATTAATCTCTCTGTGTTTCTATATCCTTCTGTATGAAACGAAGATAGTAATGATATTATTTTACGGGTTGCTGAATCAAATGAGTTAACACACGTACAATGCTTAGAACAGTAATTGGCACATGGCAAGCCTGGATTAACTATTAGTTAATAGTATGATGTAAGTATCATGACATAGGATTCCTGTAAGAACAAGTAGTGAGGTAAGAACCTGATCTCAAGTAGAATCAGACTAATAATACTCTCCTTAACTTCATTACCTGATTAACACTGGCAAGTTAATCAGAGTTGCAGATGTAAAAGGAGTCCAGAAGGAAGTGGGACAACCTGCCATCAGCTCTGCCCCTCACATCTGTAGGGCACTGGGAGAAAAAAACTATGCAGCCTACCTACCATATTTTAAATACTTAAAAGTTATCAGGCTAAAAACTGTTAAAAATTTTCTATCCTCCTATCTTGAGAAATATACCTTCTTAACAACCTGGAAGTTCAGGTTGGAATCCAGAATTCTCAGAGCTCCGTATCATTAAAACGGGTAAAATCAAGAACCTGGAGGCACAGAGAGAGCCAGTGTCCAGCCCCTGGCCCCCAGGCCCTGGCCTCTAGCCTCCTCCCCCTTCTCCTTCTTCTTTCTACCTCAGTGTCCAAGGTCAACCCCAGAACCCCCACCTCATACCCATCCCAATGATGGCAGTGTGCCACCTGGCTCAAGAAAATCTCAGGTAGATATTCTGCAATGTGGCCTGAACTCTTTGGGCAGACATTCCACTGTCTTGGGTACCAGGAACTCATTCAGGAGGCGGAGTGTTAAAGACTGAGTATTTAAAAAAAAAAAAAAAAAAGACTGAGTATTTGTGTCCCACGCCTCCAACTCCCAAATCCATAGATTAAATTCTAACTCCTACTATGGCTTATTTAGAAGTGGGGCCTCTAAGAAAGTACAGTAGAACAAGATAGTGGGCTGGGGCCCTGGGGGATTAGTGTCCTTCTGAGATGAGACAATGGAGCTTGTTTTCTCCCTCTCTCTGCACAGAGGAAAGACCATGTGAAGACATAGACAGAAGGCAGACATCTGTAAACCAGAAACAGAGTTCTCACCAGAAATTATCCATGCTGGGACACTACTTATCTCAGACTTCTCATCTCTAGAACTGTGGAAAACTAAATTTCTGTTATTTAAGCACCCCTGAGTCTGTGATATTTTGTTGTGACAGTCCAAACTGACTAATAAAGGGAGCATGGAGTGGGCTCCTGGTGGGTGCACCCTCTGGCCTGCAGACTCCTTGACCGGTGTGGAGGAAGGCAGACAAAAGCTACAGCCCCTTTAAAGAGACATCCTTAGGGCAAGGATCCCCTTGAGCTCCCAATGATGATCACCTTTCCCTGAAAGAGCTCAGGGAAAAGTGGAGAAATTGAATTTTATTGTACTTGACTAGATAGAGACACTCAGTGTGGGAATTTGGGCCAAAAACTAAGTGGACCTTGATAGTTTTTAGAAATTACCCTAAAGGGGGCTGCCTGGGTGGCTCAGTCAGTTAAGCATGAGCCTTTGGCTCAGGTCATGATCTTGGGGTCCTGGGACCCAGTCCCACATCAGGCTCCTTGCTCAGTGGGGAGCCTGCTTTTCCCTCTCCCATTCCCCTTGCTTGTGCTCTCTCTCTCTCTCAATCCCTCTGTCAAATAAATAAATAAAATCTTAAAAAAAGAAAAGAAAAGAAATTACCCTAAGGGTCATTAGCTTTCATTTTATAGCTGGAGAAACTGAGGTCTCAGACTTAAATAACTCTTTGCCTAGACCTTGTCTCCCTAAAATCTTAGGCATATACCCTTTCATTTATTAGGTTAAGTTTCTCAATTTGTGTATTAACTGGTAGAGGCCTCCTGAATTTGCTGGGACAACTTTGGAGAATGCTTGAAGAATCCTTGCCCATTGCAGCCTAGATCCTGCTCCATCTGGGCTTGATAGGGCAAAATCATTTGGTTAAAAAACATACTCAGCTGCCTTCTAAGTAGTTTCTCTTCACACTTATTAACTAAAGAAAAAGGGCATAACAACATTTCAAGGGTGAGGCTTTGGATATTTACAAACTATTATTCACCCCAATGAGACAAACATATGACTAACAGCAAACATAGTCCGATGAGGTTCAAACACTATGTTTATTTGCATTAAAACTCTATTCAGGGCGCCTGGGTGGCTCAGTGGGTTAAGCCGCTGCCTTTGGCTCAGGTCATGATCTCAGGGTCCTGGGATCGAGTCCCGCATCGGGGTCTCTGCTCAGCAGGGAGCCTGCTTCCTCCTCTCTCTCTCTGCCTGCCTCTCTGCCTACTTGTAATCTCTCTCTGTCAAATAAATGAATAAAATCTTTAAAAAAAAAAACTCTATTCAGATCACATGAAGGAAGCACTTTGAAACTGGGCAGAGGTGGCCAAGCTGTAGCTCAGTAACGGTGTTCACATTCTCTCACATGCCTGAGGGCCCAAGGGATTGGGAGAAGGGGTGGTGGGACTTCAGAAGATCAGTCTAAGGACATGGTGTTGGTATCTAGCACACCTGTAGTTCTCTATAGTTTCTGTGTTTCCTATGACAAGAGACCATCTAATCCACAATGACAGTCCTTCCAGGCAGAGAGAAAGGTCTAATTATATTATAATCTCCCTTCATCTGGGTAATTTCAATTTCAAATGACTCCCCCACAGTGGAAAACATTTGAGTTGACTGGCCATGCACTTTTATTATTCCTGTTTGAGAAGTGACAATTTTAAGATTCAGAGAGCCTAATGAAATGCTTGGCCCAAAGTCATACAGCTGATAAAAGAAGGGTTGAATTCATGTCTTCTGGCTTCAATTCCTCTGAAGTTTGAGTGAAAAAGAAAACAGCTAGAGTATGAATCTATCTTATTTGGACCTTGGCTGCTTAGGAATATAAATCTATTTTGTTTTGTCTCAATAGGGCTCTAAGTGTGGGCATCCCTTGTTCAAAGCTTGGGCAATCCAGTAGTTCCAGGCCCTCTCACTTTAACTTCCAGAAGTGGAGTTGTGGTCCTTTTCCTTCTGCAGCTCTTCCTTTGACAGAAATGATCAAGAACAACAGCTGATGCTCTTAGGTTTGACCAGACAAGGTCTCAACCAGTATCCAGTTTATCTCCTGAAAGGAATAAAAGTACGCAAAATAATTTTCCAAATAATTTTGTTAAAACATTGTTTAATGTCCACTGGCTTTTTCCTGGTTATAAAAAAAAGTTCTACAGATATCCTTGTGGAAAATTTATAAGGTGCAGAAAAGTATAAAGAGAAAATCAAGTTCACCTGTAATTTCACCTCTCTGAGATAATCACTGTGAACATTTTGATGTGCTTCCTCAAGTCTGTCTGTCCTACATTTAGAATACTCAGACCATACTATATATACAATATTTTATACCTTACTTTTTTCATTTAACATTCTATTTTACTCCATTTTCCCATGTCATTTGGAATTTTAAAAGATTATACACACACACTTATTTATTTATCCATATTTTATGGATGTACTACCATTTACTTACTTACCTTATTTATTTACCTATTATTTTTTCTTATGTCATGTTAGTCACCATACAGTAGTACATCATTAGTTTTTGATGTAGTGTTCCACAACTCGTTGTTTGCGTATAACACCCAGGGCTCCATTCCATTTATTTAAATGATTTTCTGCTCTTGGACACTTGGGTTTGCTTCCAATTTTTCAGTTTTATAAATATTCCATAGTAAAGGGTTTGGGGGGGGAATTCTGTAACAAATATTCTTAACGTGATTCTCTATTTCTATCTCTAATATTCCTAGAATTGAATCATGGAAGTGGAGTTACTGGACCAAGACCACAAAACTTTTAAAGATTTTTGATATTTGGAGTCAAATCGCTTTTCAAAGAGTTACCAGTTCGTTCCACCATTGGTGGTGTCAAGAGTGCCTCTTCCACACATCTACTCAAGAGTGATTTTTGCCTAATCGTATCTCACTGGAATATAGGCTCCCAAATCAAACTATTTAGAACTAAACCCCAAATGGACCACTTCCTAGCTGTGTGGACTGAGAAAACTTGCTTAGCTGTTCTGTGACTTGGTTTTTCTTCCAGTAAGTGGGGATAGCAGTAGTACTTATTTTGTAGAATTAAATGATATATTACAAGTAAACACAGGAGTGCCTGTCATATAGTAAGTACTCAATAAATGCTGGTCTATTATCATAAATAAAATTATCTTCCACTTTGGGGCACTGGGGTGGTTCAGTGGCCTAAGCCTCTGCCTTTGGCTCAGGTCATGATCTCAGGGTCCTGGGATCGAGCCCCACATCAGGCTCTCTGCTCAGCAGGGAGCCTGCTTTCCCTTCTCTCTCTCTGCCTGCCTCTCTGCCTACTTGTGATCTTCCTCTCTGTCAAATAAATTTTTAAAAAATCTTAAAAAATTATGTTCCAATTTGATATGTGAAAAACTATTTCATTGCTGCATTAAATTATATTCTTTGATTACTGATGATGATAAAGTTCTTTATGCTTATTGGCCAATTTGTATGTGTGTATGTGAATTGTCTATTCCTACTTGTTTGTGTTTTCTTGTTAGAGATTTGTTAGAGTCCTTTGCATATTAAGGATATTAACCTCGTGCATGTCATCTATACTGCAAATATTATTCCCTGTTTGTAAGTTGCTTTTAATGTTTGTCTATGACTTTTTTTCATGATCTAAATGCTTAAACTTCCATGTGATCAAATACAATATTTTTCTCTGACATTTCTTCTATTGCTTTTATGTTTAGAAATCCAGCCCTCCTCCCACAATGGTTTGTAACACATAATTTATCATTCATAAACTGAGTTTTTACATGTTCTAAGGTCTGTTTTGAGATTCACTAAATATTCCATTTTTTGCATCAGTGTTTTAATTATTCTAGCTTTTAATACCTGATAGCTCTTCTCTTTCCATTTTTTTAGAAGTTTTTGAATGCTTATTCTTTTAGTTTAATATCATGTTATCATGTTCCCACATAAAAACCCTTTTAATTAAATTTTTATTAAACCTATCAATTAATTTCTGTTTCAGGAACATGGAATATTTCTTCATTGATTACGATTTTATTTTAAAAATTTTACAGGTTTGCTGTTTTTGTGATTGTTTTCACATAGGCCTATATGTTTCTTGCTAGGATTATTTCTATAGCTTTTAATATTTTTGTATTATAAATGGACTTGTTTCTTCCTCCATATGCTCCAACTTGTTGCTGGTAAATGGGGCATAGACAGATTTCTGGATACTTTGTATTCGATAGCTTTGAAGAAGTTTCTTAGGAATTGCAGAAGGTTTATGGTTTCTGTTTGAGTTAGTTGGGTACATAATCAGATCATCTGGAAATAATATTAATTTTTTTCAAATAAACTTATCTCCTATTTTTATTTTATGGATATTGTCACTTGCTGAAAATATGTGTAAGACACAATGTCTAAAGCAATCTGTCCTTCCTTGTTCCCTCCACTCTGACAATAACCAGAGTGGGGGAGGGGAGGGGAGCACAGAGAGAGATGGTGCTTTTCTGAGAACAGCATAGAAGGCCTCGGGGTAGCAGTTTCTTTGGTCCTGAGTGGTTCCAGATGGACTGTGGTCAGTAATCTGCAACCTTCCTTGTTCCCTTTCCCTCTGCTTGAGTCCTGCTCCTTCTCTCCCTCCTCCCTCCCTGAGGATAAGGCAGTGGCCAAAGTCTCTGCAGTGGGGAGAGAAGTTGCTAACATGCTTCTTGTTCCAGTAAGAACTTATTGGTCTTTGGTCAAAAGGTAGAATCCTGGATCATGTGCTAGGGCCCTTAGTGCATCTTCCTTGATGCAGTTCCTCCCTCCCCTCCATCCTCCCTGCTCCCGCCTTCCTTGGAGCTACCAGCAACACCCCCTTTGATTCCTACAATAGCCTTCTAAATGGCTCCCTGCCAATCCATTCTCCTCACAGGCTAATAGTTTAAAAACCAAAATCAGAATGCACTCCTTTATTAAAAACCTTTCAGTGGCTCTCTGTACCACTTAGAATAAAACATACACTCCTTAACATGGTCCCATGTGCTTGGTCCCTTCCTAACTCCAATATCCTGTACCACCTCTCTTTCCTTTGCTCTCTGGGCTCCCATCACTCTGCCTTTTTTCTGTCCGTAGAACATACCAAGAGCATTTCACTTCAAGTCCTTTGGACTTTCTACTCCTTTTGCCTAACTCTCTTGCTCCAGTCCTTGGCATGTGTTCACTTCCTCATTATTCAGGCCTCATATCCAATACGTAAATCCCTACCCTGCCCTAGCCACAGCATCTTATTTGTGCTCTTCATGGCACTTACAACAATCTACATTAATTTTGTTTATCCTTTACTTATCTTCTGTGTGTCTGCCACCTGGAATGTAAACTCTAAGATGTCAGGGCATTTTGTGCTTCTGTTTGAAGCCCTGGTATCTAGGATGGTGGCATGGAAGGGACATGAACAACGTGATTTCTTCCTAGAAAATGGAGTCTGCTCCCACGGCTTGCATGCATTTTGGGAAATGATCCCAGGGAAGGAGGAATGCCACTGATACGAATGACTGTTCTCATGTGGCCACTGTAGGGGACCATTCAAGACTAGGGATCATGGTGATGGACATCTTCTATGCAACTATGGAGAATAAATCTCAGAACTGTCCATTCAAGGGACAGAGAAAGGGGTGTCTACCCACCAGATATGATTTGCAGCTCTAGTCAAGGGATTACTTTCCATGGGTGTACGGTGCAGGACCAGATACGTAATCTGTGAGGCCCAGGATCAAATAAAATTACAGATCCTTGTTGGAAACGTATTAAAAAATTCAAGGTAGTGATACATGAGCCTACACCAAGCCTGGGGCATTCTGAGCACAGGCCCTGTGCCACAGCATAGGTCTCATGGCCAAGACTTCATGTCCTCAGTACCAAGCCTGGGAACCGAGCAGCCTGCTGCAGGCATTGTGCTGTGTGCACAGGTCCAGAGCAGAAGAGCTAGAGTGGTGAGGAGCAGCTGAAGCAGGTGCTCTCAGGTTTCACCTGCAAACAGACTGCTCAGCAGTGGCTGGGGCAAAAGGTGAGGGAAGAGGATGTCAGGCTGGGCCACCAGAGGTATCAGAACCCCAAACAAGTAAATGACTTTGGTGTTGCTTCTCACTGAGATATGCCTAAAATTCTAGAAAACCTACATGGTAATTTGGGGAGTAATCATTCTTTCATTTTTGATAGTAATGGATAGATCTCTTTTGCTTCACCATTAAGAATGGTCTTGGCATTGATTTAAATGAGATCACACTTATTAATGTGAGAAAATACCCTATTCGTAGCATTATGTACACTTAATTATTAAAATATTAAATAATAAAATAGTTTTGTTTTCTTCTGTTCTAGTTACTTATTGCTATATCACAAAGGGCCCCAAAATTTAGTGGCTTAAAACAATTCCCTTTTACTATAGTTCATGATCTTGTGGCTAGGAATTTGGGCAGGACTTGACCAGTTGTTTTTTCTACTTTATGTGGTATCAACTGAGGCACTTGGTGCTATTCACCTCTTGGGTAAGCTGGTCTAGAAGGCCTAGGATGTCTTTGCTTACATGTCTGGTGTCTTAACAGGGTTGACTAGAAGTCTGGGCTCAGCAGGGACTATAAAGAACTCCTCAAACTCAACACCCAAAAAACAGATAATCATGTCAAAAAATGGGCAAAAGACATGACAGACACTTCTTCAAAGAAGACATACAAATGGCTAAGAGACACACAAAAAAATGTTCATCATCATTAGCCTTTAGGAAGATTCAAATCAAAACCACATTGAGATACCACCTTACACCAGTTACAATGGCCACAATCAACATGACTGTGAACAACAAGCGTTGGAGAGGATGTGGAGAAAGGGGAACCCTCTTACACTGTTGGTGGGAATGCAAGTTGGTGCAGCCACTTTGGAGAACAGTGTGGAGATTCCTCAAAAAATTAAAAATAGAGCTACCCTATAACCCTGCAACTGCACTACTGGGTATTTACCCCAAAGATACAGATGTGGTGAAAAGAAGGGCCATATGTACCCCAATGTTCATAGCAGCAATTGCCACAATAGCCAAACTGTGGAAAGAATCAAGATGCCCTTCAACAGATGAATGGATAAAGAAGATATGGTCCATATATACAATGGAATATTATGCAGCCACCAGAAGGGATGAATACCCAACTTTTGTATCAGCATGGTTGGGACTGGAGGGGATTCTGCTGAGGAAAATAAGTCAAGCAAAGAAAGTCCATTATCATATGGTTTCACTTACTTGTGGAGCATAAGGAATAACATGGAAGACATTAGGAGATGGAGAAGAGAAGTGAATTGGGGTAAATCGGAGGGGGGAAAGAACCATAAGAGATTGTGGACTCTGAGAAACAAACTGAGGGTTTTGGAGGGGAGGCGGGTAGGGGGATGAGTGAGCCTGGTGGTGGGTACTAAAGAGGGCAAGTATTGCGTGGAGCACTGGGTGTGGTGCATAAACAATAAATCTTGGAACAGTGACCAAAAAAAAAAAAGACCCAGGTGGCAGCTGCAAGGCTTCTTGTGACCTAGCTTCAGAAATCACAGAAATGTAACATTTGCCACATTCTATTTGTCAAGGGAGTCGCTGAGGCCAGCATAGATTCAAAAGGAGGGGAATAAAGTGGTCTTCTCAATGGGAGGAAAAGCAAAGCATTTGTGGCCATCTTTAATTTGGCATGTTCTTGTTAAAATTTATTATAAATTACATGATAGAGTGACTCATTCCTTTAGTGTAGAATCTCTCTCTGTGTGTGTCTATAACTATATCTATCTGTCTATATCTATCTATCTATCTATCTATCTATGTATGTATCTTTAATTAGGGTTGCTGGAAAAAACACAAATACCGCATGAGATTTATTTATCCTAAAAACCTATTTGTTGTTTATCTGAAAGCCAAATGTGACTGGGAATCTTTTCTTCTTTCTAAGTCTGGCAACACTGTTTTCATTATTCCTACATATATTGTATATGCACCAAAGTAGACAGTCTACATGGGAGTATATTCTCAGCTTGGTCAGAGGACATGAACCTTTGAGAAGATCAATTGAGATAGTAAGTCTGTAACATAAAGCAATCCCAAGGAGCAAACTGCATGGAAGGAAGGGCTGGTTTACTTTTCTGATCAACTGATAATTAGCTAGAAGCATTTCTGCCTTTAAGGATAGGAAGGATAACATGCAGGAGCAGCTAAAGGACCAGGTTCCGGAGTTGAACATATCTGGGCTCAAGTGCCAACTTGTCTCTGACCAGCTGTGTGATCTCAGAAGACAAGACAATGCCTCTGAATGCTGCTGCCTTATTTATTAGAGGATAAAAATACCTTACAGGGTTGTCTCCAGGGTTAAATGGATGTGTGTCAAGTACCGACCACGGTGCACATAATGAGTACTGAACAATGTTAGGGGCTAATACTGTTATTTTAAATCTTAATGAGCAGAATAGGCTGAACACAATTTTTCTAATTATTGAAATTTGGATTGAAAGTCTATTCATGCAATACATACAGCTGCAAGTGTTTTAAAAATTTCTTAGTATCTTCATATAGCTGGGCACACAAAAAGAGCTCAACAAATACTTGCTTACTAGCCTCATTCATTTCTACGCACAGAACACTGAGAAAGGGTGGTTAATGGCTCCAGTTTGTTCACTGTGAGGCAAATCTTTCCTAGCAATGTTGCTCATATAGTAGTGACTAGCTCCCAAGCCCTAAATACCTACTCAGCCTCAAAAACCCTAACTAGGATGACTAGTTCTTTTTATCACTTGCTAGAAGATAAGAGTTAATCTTTTGATTTTCATCTTTCTGCACTTTATTCCCCAGCAAGTGAAACCAGCCATAGTCTTTCAACCACAAAGCCCGCTTTAAATATTCAGTGGCTAGCACAGGGACAGTTCAACACATTTTTCTTCAAGGGCTGAAAAGTGTGTACACACTAAACAAAACAAAAAAGTGTACATACTAATTAAACATTTGTAAAATACTGATACTGTGGGCTACATATAAGTTTATGTACTTTAAGCATTAGCACAATTTTCTAACTTACTTGTTCCTAGAGAGCATCACTGTCCAGTAGAACTTTCTGAGATGATGAGAATGTTCTGGGTCTGTGCTATCCAACAGGGAAGCCAATAGCACACATGGCTACCAAGTACTTAAAATGTAAGGAATTGTATTTTAAGTTTCATTTAGTTTTTTTTTTAAGTTTTTTTTTTAAGTTATTTATTTCTATACCCAACGTGGGGCTCAAACTCATGACTCTGACATCAAGAGAGAGTCTCATGCTCTTATGATTACCAACAAAGCACCCCAAATTTCAGTTAGTTTTAATTAATTAAAATTGCCACATGTTGCTGGGGGCTCCAGGATTGCACAGTGCCACTACTGGCAGTAAATGACATTTGGAGACTCTACCAATGTTTAAAGTCATCAAAAGTTCACTTCTGTTCAGCTTCACTGTGAACTTCACCAACTCAGTAAGATATTCTGAGCTTGCTTAAGTTTATTAGACTGTAGATCCAGAGCAAGATGTCCCATTTCTCTGACCCACAGTGATACGGATTATAGGTTACGGCATTTTTTCCCTTTGAGCTTAGAAATGTCTTTATAATCTTCCTCATTATTAGGCTCTGGAAAGTCATCAAGTTAACAAGAAGCTACTACTTACCGAGGGCTAACTGTGCTGAACATTTGATCAATGTCACCTCGGAATTAAATCCTAAGCATTCCAACCACAGATCTGTGTCTTCTTCTTTGTGTCAGAAACTAAGATACTCTTCTTCATTGTTTTCTCCTATTCCAAAAAAAACAATAATTACCCTGGGGACTTAATGTCAGAATGAAGGAATAAAGAAAATTGGTAGGTATTTGCTGAAATCTGCCCCCAAAACTTATAAGCAAACAAAGGAAAAGGGGTAAGTGTATATTCAACATAAACTTTCACAAAAATTATTAAAACCTTCTACAAAGGTACAAAGGTAGGAGTTTGGACATTGGAGTCCAGTGGCTGGGGGAAGGTGGGAAATGATGAGGAAAAACACAATTATGAGTTTAAGCTGTACTATTTGAGGAAGAACTGCCAGACTTACACAAAGCCATCAGGGGGGAAAAAAAAAAAAGGATATCACTATGCTCTTTCAGTATCTTATTCTTAAAAAACAAAAGTGATCATTCCTGGAACTCTGATAAGAAAGGTTCCAGTAGGCAGGTCAGCTGAGGTTCAGCCAGAAAGGCTATTTACTTAACAATGTGCTGCCAGGATTGAAGGGAAAGAGACATTCTAAGTTTGAAACTCAGACTAGACTATAACCATGGGAAAAGGATTCACATATTTTCTAGGGAGAAGCAGATATTATCAATAATAATAATAACTTACATAGCTATCACTGTTACAAAATTCACATGAAAACTCTTATCATATTCATCTTTGATAAATGCCATTTTTTCTTTACATAAAGATAATAATACATTTTCAAATTATCAAATAGCTAAAAAATATCTGATTGTCAACCTAAGTTAGAAGGTGAATTCTCAGAGGCTAACAGGTGCTTATCTGAGGATCTCACAGGTACAGATTTCGTTTTGTTGCAACAAATACTCGTGAATGTTTGCCAGGCTCTATGCCAGGTACCAGGTATATATTGGGGGACAAAAGAGACACAGTCCATGTCCTCATGCAGCTTAGAGTCTAGCAGGGGAGACACACTGAAAAAGTTAATGCCATAATAAATACCCAATTAATGTCTTAAGGGAAAACCACAGCATACAATGCGAGACAAAAATGGGGAGTTTCTAATTTAGGCTGGACAGCCAGGGAAGTATAGATTCTGAGAGCTGTTTCACAGCCAGTTAAACAGACCCCAATCAGCTATCTATCAGGGATTTCACTAGGTAAAATGATTCTGTAAGCATCCAAGTGATTTAAGTATTATTTCAGGATTTTGTGGTCAGAATCATCCATCCAGTTTCCTTCCATCCACCCAGTTTTCATCCTTGACATGTGATTCAAAAACTTTTTCACTCCTAGTACCCTGTACCGCAAAAAAATAACAACATAATCCACGTGTTATTCCCTTCAGATCTTGGTAAGTTTCCTAAAGCCTCCCTCATTTCATGCTCTGCGGAAGTAAAAGCCCATTCCAGCACTTCTGCAAATTCACAGGGAGTCTATGCTTTCACGGTCACCTCTGGCCCCAAACACCTGCTTTTGCAATGGGTTTCCATTATGGAATATACTGCTTCCTGTAAATGCAGTTTCTGTTCCATGCCATGTTAACCCTCATGTGAAACTCAGCCTCCTTTATGACTGCCACAGAACTCCCACTCTCACAGGACATTTGAATGTATTTTGAAGATCTGAGGGGGGTAGGGGATGAAGTCTGCACTTGTCAGGATAAGTCAACTGCTATAACAAACAAGTCTCTACTGCAAAAACTTAACAATAGCGAAAGGATAGTCTCTTACTCATATCATAGTCCCATGCAGATGGCAAGGGGTCTGATCCATACAGTCTTTCACAGAGGTTTCCTTCATCTGGTAGCTCTAACATATGCTGGGGTCATGGAGCCCTCTACCCGATCTTCTGCAGCCAGCCTGCAGGAGAGGGAAGAGTGTGGAGGATAGGGTGGTAGCTGTGTAAGCCAGGCCCGGAGGTGGCGGCATCACTCCTGCCAACATTCCACTGGCTAGAACTAGTCACATGACTGTACCTAACTGCAAAAGAGGCTGGGAAATGTAGTCTAGTTTTGCGCCCAGGAAGAAAATGGTATTTTATAGAACACCTAATTTTTCATTGTCATAGGATCTATACCACAGAAACACAAAAAATTTCAACTTTAATGTTACATCTTCTAATTTTAGGGATTCTTTGGTCTTTTCACTATAGGGGATATTTTAATGTGATGCCCAGGTTCATGCCAACATTTCTCTCTCACTTTACTCCTTTCATCCTTTTCTCTCTTCCCAAAACCCAACAGTGTTTAATTTTTTTTCCTAAAAAGGGATTTTAACTCTTTCTCCCACAAATTCCTGATGCTTTTGCCATCCATCAAAATGTCCCACCAGAGAACAAAGAGTGTTTTACCATGGAAATCTTTATGGGCCTTAAAATTTGAGGCCATCGGAGATACCATATGACATATGTCTGTGCTTCTCAAACTGACGTTAATGTATTCTGGAGAATATGGAGCCTCAAGAGAAAATAATCTATTTCTGGCTCAGCACAATTCCGACAAGAGCCATGTGTGTGCTCTCCCTCTTCTCTTGGGGGAAGAGTTCCTTTGCACCCTATTGCTCCAATATGCTGTATAAATCTTCCAAATACGATTGGAGTGTGTGTGTGTGTGTACACACGCATGTTACATTCTTTCTTTCCTCTTTGCTGGTGAAACTGAACTGTGGGGCCCCAAATCCTGCCTTGCCCTCCACTTGAAGAGAAAAGCAGAAACAAGAGGCAGAGAGGAAAAGTGAACTGGGGGTTTCAGGCCTCTGAGTCACTCCTTTCCTCATCCTTCCTGGTTATATGAACCAATAGATGCCCTTCTCTCTCTGACCTAGTTCACATATGTCTGTCACTTACACCCAAAAGAATTCTGGCTTAAATAGCACACATGGCAATTTTCCTGAGGAGTCATTGTTTACCATCAAATTTGTACAACTATCCAACATTATTTTTATTTTGCATCATGTATCTATGGATCATATATACATATGGATCATATATAACTGAACACCCACCTGTAGCGAGGTGCCCAGACCTGTACATATTCCTCCCCACTTAGAGGTGCTTACGTGGCAAAAATGAAGGAACACTCCCTCTTCTCAGTCTGGGGAAGGGTCAAACTCCTTCTTCATGGAGGAAGTTTTGCCTGAGGAATCCGTGAAATAATGACCTTTTCATGTGATTTCTAGCTGGATGTACTTTTGGGGTGTGGAGCAACTGAAGCTGGTATGTACAACAGAGTAGCAACATCTGAAAAGTCTGCTGAGCCATCTGGCATCAGGTACATTGGTCCAACTTGCTTCCTGGAGGTTGTGATAAAATTTATAAATTATTTATAACACAAGGACTTCAAGAGAGGCTTATAGGAAAGAAAACTCAGTGTTATCTCAAGCTGTTAAGCTGCTAGTCTCAGCTACCTCCCCCACTACAAGAAAGTGCCAGTTTTAAATGGAAAGGAAACACTTGTAGCTCCATTTCCTCCCTCTCGGGCATAAGCAGCTCTAAAAAAAGAAGCAATGTGAACAGAATGCCTCAGAGAGAGCTATAGCTAGGGTTTGCAAACTGATGAGGAAGCAATAGTGTTAGAAATAGCTTGAGATTAGGGCAGACAAAGAGATTTGCAAATTAGAAAATATATTCTACGGGGATAGACATACCAGATAGGCTCTAACTCACTACATGTTTTGCTTTGTGGTATTTTTCCCCCTTTGGTCTCCTAGTTGCAATTAGCATTATCTTCTAATCTAACCATTGCCTACTTTTTGCTTCTTTTCTTCCTATACCCAGGAGTTTCTATTTGTATTTTAGCCACCTTGTTTGAGTAGATGATCAGCCACAGCAGGATATGGGTTTTCTGTGTGTGTGTGTGTGTGTGTGTTTCAAGTGAAACTGAGCACAGGTTAGTCCCACAACTAATAGGGCTGGTGTCCTACATAAACATCTGCCCATGATTTTCATTTGTTTTCCATAGATTTTTTCACAAATAAAGGGATCCAGGACTCTGTGACAGTGTGCTTGTCATTGTTTTCCTTTATATGAAACAGGCATCAAATTTTAGGAAAATAACCAAATGGCCTACCATGGAGTTGGTTAGGATCATGGGATTGATCATATAAAAACTTGTTTTTGGTTTCTGGTTCTGGGTTAATTTTAAAAATATATTGTTAAATGTGATGTTTTGTTAAATATAATGTCTCAGTTGTCAAGTATGATGTTGTTGGAAAACCCATAGATTGCATTCTAATCTCCATTACTGGAAATGATTTCTATATTACTCTGATTACAACTAATCTAGGAGATAAAGTACAACTTATATTTTTAAAGAAAGTTCTAAAGTCACCACATTTGATGTGGGGATTTTAGTTTGGCAAACCATGCAACAGAACCACTACATAGCCTATGTCCTGTGATTTGTCAATACTCAGATACATACCACACTCTTGGGCATGGCAATATACTCCTGTACTTCTAGTTGCTCGATATGTCCAAATACTGTGATGAGAACCAGAGAAATATAATGGTAAGTTGGCTGGTCCCAGGTGTCCAAAGTGCAATTCGATTGGGTTATAGAATAACTTGGTTGACCAGCATTATCTATGTACTCATTTCCCAAACAGGCTACACATCATGTTACCCAATTTATTATTTTTTTTAAAGAATTTATTTATTTACTTGACAGAGAGAGAGTAAAAGCAAGGGAAGCCACAGGCAGAGGGCGAAGCAGGCTCCCGATCGAGCAGGGAGCACAACACCTAGCTGGATCCCATGACCCTGAGATCATGACCAGAACTGAAGACAGACACTTAACCAATTGATCAACACAGGCACCCCTCTAATTTATTTTTAAATTAAAGAAAGTAAGGCGTGCCTTTGTGGCTCACTTGATTAAGCATCCAACTCTTGGTTTCAGCTCAGGTCATGATCTCAGGGTAATGAGATTGAGCCCCACATGGGGCTCTGTGCTCTGCCCTAGAGACTAGACTGCTTGGGATTTTCTGTCTATCTGCCCCTGCCCCCACCCCTGCTCCTGTGTGTGCTCACAAGCATGCTCTCTCAAAATAAATGAATAAAAATTTTTAAATTTTTAGAAAAGATTTTATTTATTTATTTATTTAACAGAGAGAGAGAGAGAGAGAGAGAGATATCACAAGTAGGCAGAGAGGCAGGCAGAGAGAGAGGGGAAAGCAGGCTCCCTGCTGAGCAGAGAGCCCAATGCAGGGCTCCATCCCAGGACCCCAAGATCATGACCTGAGCCGAAGGCAGAGGCCTTAACCCACTGAGCCACCTAGGTGCCCCTGAATAAAAATCTTTAAATAGAATAAAATTCACTTTTTGGTGTTAAGTTCTATGCATTTGGACAAAAACTTGTTATTACCATCACAGTCAAGATACAGAACTGTTTAACTACCCCTCCCCAAATTCCCCTGTGCTGTCTCTTTTTACCCAAAACCACCTGCTCTCCATTCTTAGACTCTAAAAAACCACTAATCTGTGTTTTCCAGAATGTCATATAAATGGAATATAGTTGGGCCAGTGAGTTCCTTCACTTTGTATAATGCACTAAAGATTCATCCTTGGGTTTGGTTTTTTTGTTTTGTTTTGTTTGAAAGAGTGCACACATAAGCAGGGGGAGGGGCAGAGGGAGAAAGAGAATCTTAAGCAGACTCCATGCTTCCCTGAAGCCCAACACCGGGCTTGATTTCACAACCCTGAGATCATGACCTGAGCTGAAATCAACAGCCAGAGCTACCCAGGCTGCCCTCATCCTTATTTTTGGATCAAAAATTTATTCCTTTTAATTGTTGAGAACCCTTCCACTACAGGGATTTATCACAGTTTGTTTTTATAACTCCAACTGAGAGATATTTATGTTATTGCAAGTTTGAATGACTGTAAATAAAGCTGCTATAATCATTTATATGATCTCTGGTAAACACACATTTTTGTTTCTTCTGGGACGAGAATATCTAGGAATGGGATACCTGGAATCTTGTGGAAAATATTTCTATGTTCACTGAATTATAATCTCTTGGATGTGGGGTCCTGGGATATGTACTTTTAAAATGCTCCTCAGAAGTGCCCGGATAGCTCAGTCAGTAGAGCATGAGACTCTTAAAATGCTCCCCAGGTATGAATTATTATTTTTTTATTATGTTCAGTTAGCCCACATATAGTATATCATTAGTCTTTGATGTAGTGCTCAACTATTCATCAGCTGTATATAACCCCAAGTGCTCATCACAACACATCTCTCCTTAATACCTAACACCCCATTCACCTTTCCCCCACCTTCTGCAACCCTCGGTGTATTTCCTGGACTCCAGAATCTCTCATGGTTTGTCTCCCTCTCTGATTACTTCCCAGGTATGAATTCTTAATGGCTACAGAGTGTCCCTTTAGGGTGATGGAAATGTCTTAGAAGGAGATACACATTATGGATACACAAAACTGTGAATGTACAAAGTGCCACTGAACTGTATACTTTAATTAATGGTTAATGTTATGTTATGTAAGTTTTACCTCAATTAAGAAGGATGTTCCCCAGGTGTTTCTGAGTTTGGAAGTCTTGATCTTGGGAGGCTGTATCTGGGTGGGTTTCATGCTCAAGATGTCTTACTTGTTAGAGGCTGGGTAACAGACTGAGACTTGGGCCCCATCTTCAACTCATGAATCTGTAACAGACTGAATTCTCTTTAGAAAGTCTGGGGAGTCTTAATACTTCTTGGTGGTTAGAAGGTAAACCTGTAGTTTAGGCACCCTCTTGGAGACTGTTCCTGGTTTAAATGGACCTAGAATTCTAGGTCATCACAATTCTGTTCTGGTCTAACCAGAGCTCTAAGGAGCTGACATCAAGCCCAGGTCAGCTTCTCCTGGAGTAGAGCAGTGTGGCTAGATTCTTCTCAAGGAGGACTACCAAGGACATGCCAACCCCAAAGTCTGTTAAGACACTATACAGAATAATTTTGGGTGCTTGGGATTGCGTGGCTATCAATTCCTACCCCTCTGGGGTTTTTACTTTTCACCAGTAGAGATAAAACCGCTTTTTGCAACATTTGAATAGATCACACCTCATTACATTGGCACAAGATGTGCCACAGATGACCTTATGTTCATAACCTTGACTCTGCCAACATATGGCTGGCCCTGCAGATATGAACCAAACCATCCCGCCAGTGCTATGTCCAAAGCATAGGAGAGTGAAATGTGTGACCTTAGTTCTGGATTTATCTTTCACTGTAAACACTGAAGTGGAGAGAGAGGATTCTCTGGGTCTCTCTGGTCCTCCATTCCCTATTCAAATCCTGCCTTAGACTGCTTCCCTCCTTGACATCCCTATATCTTTATGCTTTCTGTTTTTGTCTTTTCTGTGTCTCTTGTATTTCTAGCCAATTTGAAACCAAAGGATACTCCTACATGAACCTCTTCCAGGATTCAGGTGTTCCCAGCTGCTCTGTCAATGAAGGAACAAGCCAACAGAAGAAGGTAGTTGGGAAGTGGAGCTCAGAGTTGAGCTCAGACCCTTCCCTCAACCACCACCCCAGTGGGCTGTAAGGAGTCCTTCTGAAAGGCAGGTGTCAGGGCACCTGGATGGCTCAGTCATTAAGCATCTGCCTTTGGCTCGGGTCATGATCCCAGGGTCCAGGGATCAAGCCCTGCATCAGGTTCCCTGCTCTGTGGAAAGCCTGATTCTCCCTCTCCTACTCCCTCTGCTTGTATTCCCTCTCTCACTGTATCTCTCTCTAGCAAATAAATAAATAAGATCTTTAAAAAAAAAGGCATGTGTCATTCCAAGCTCTGAGAATCTCTGGGAGTACTGAGTCTTAGAATCTGAAAAACACATACTGGGACGCCTGGGTGGCTCAGTTGGTTAAGCAGCTGCCTTCGGCTCAGGTCATGATCCCAGTGTCCTGGGATCGAGTCCCGTGTCGGGCTCCTTGCTCGGCGGGGAGCCTGCTTCTTCCTCTGCCTCTGCTTGCCTCTCTGTCTGCCTGTGCTCACTCTCTCTCCCTCTCTCTGACAAATAAATAAAATCTTTAAAAAAAAAAAAAAAAAAAGAAATGAAAAACACATACTTCAGCTTTCTTATTACCAGCTCCAGGGGATCCTGCCCCAGTCTGTCAGGGGAGTCTTTTCTCTACCTTTCCTTTCTCCCTCTAATGGAAACCTCTTTAGATAAATTGGTGTCAATATTGCAGAATTTCTGACACTTGTCTTCTCCACTTGCCTGGCCATCATTGCCTTTTCCCCATTGGGTTTCATGAGCTGAAACATGAAGACAAGAAAGGCAGACAAGACTGTACTTAAAATAAAGTAGAGGTAAAGGAAGGCCTGGAGGAAGTTTATTTTGTATGATGTTGGGAAGAGGAAAGGAGAAGTGTGGGAACTGGGGGTTGGACCACAAGGAGGTTACAGTTCAGACTGGAACCAGTAAGGAAGAAATCACTGACTAAAACTTCCTGTCCACCTAGACTGCATCTGATCATGAGCAAAAAGGGATTTACAGCCCTCCACATACACCTTGCCTTTCCTGTCACCCATGCTTCCTCAGGCTGAGGAGCAGGAGCAGGCCCAGGAGCAGCTACTACAGACTTAGTCATGAGGAGGAGGGACAACTGGGAGGCGGGGGTGTGTATGGAGACTTTAACCTCCTTCCAGGACTTCTTCCCCCAGAGCTTGGTGCCTTTCTAGACTCTCAGAGTGTAGAGCTCTGTGGCTGTCCACCTCAGCAAGACTATGTACTTGATCATTTCTGACCACTCCTCTTTCCTCAATCTTCTTTTTCCTATATCCTATCTTCCCTTAAGAACTGGTGTGAAATTGGACTTAAGGTGTGGTGAATGGCAGAATCTTAACATGTTCACCCTCTCTCTACTTGCAGGTGATATTATATCCTATCCCCACTACCTGAAGAAACGAGCAGGGCAGAAGTGTGAGAAAATTTGGTAAGAAGTCTTGTGGAGATATATTTTTGAATGGGGGAACATAATGTGTGTTACATAGGAAACTGACTTGACTCTATTGACTTGTATATGCAAAAGGTCAAAATTCCAGAGTATTATATGGAGGCATAAAGCTAACACGCTTACCCATCCATCTATGCATTCAATAAATAATTATGGTGCCCTCCTGGGCACACGTTATTGCTCTATATGATTATTATACTATATGCTGGGTGGGGGGAAGAGACAAAGAGAAGGAAGATAAATAAATGCCTTAAGGTGATTATCGCCTGGGATGTACCATGTGAGAGAGATTGAAAATCTTGGCTGGCCTATGCAGTGATGATACCTAAGGAAAAAAATACAAGTGCTTCTTCACTGCCTGTAAGGGAGATCAAGAAAGTACATAATGACATCTTGACAAATCATACCTCAAGGCACATTTCCCACAAGGTTGTGGTTATCTACGTCCACCCTCCCCTCCCCTAGCTGCAACAGTGGCAAGCAGACCATGTCCTGTCATTAGTAAAAGCTCTTTTTGTGGGAACAGTGGTGTACTTGTGGACAGAAGTTCATGCTGAATTCTATTTATAGCTTCTGATGACTCATTAATATGTTACCTTAGCAAAGGCTAGCTCCAGAGCCAGGCTTCTATTACCTCTGAGTCAAAAACATTCTCACTGGAATATTCTGATGACATAAAAAGCAAATTATCTATAAAACACCCCAAGCAATGTGCATGTCAGCCTTTTAATTGGTATAATATTAGCCACACTTACACTCAGCATTGCAAACTAGAGTTGTCAAAGGTACCTGCATCTTAAAGTGTTTACGAACATTTAGATTTTGTGTTAAGGAAAAAAAAAAAAAAAAGAATTCACTGGTAGTCTTCTGAGGAGTTAAACCAGAAGATGATCTGGAAAATATGTTAACCAACCTTCAAAAGTATTTCCGTTCCCGGAAGTCTTCACACCCTTTGTGACTATACCCTTTGTGACATTTCCACACATGTGACCTTCACACTCACCACGTTGATTCCAACAGACAAGTCGTGGTCAGGGCTTTATAGAAATGTTAAGTGAAGACTTTGAAGCTGCTGTACTTCAACAATTCAGTCTGAAAAACAATCTCTGTGGTTAAGCATGTTAAATCCCCGTGTTTTCACAGCAGCTTGGTGAAAGGTTATTACAATAAAGGCTTAGGAGGGAGACCAAGCGCTCTCACTGAAATGAATTCAAAGGAGTTACTCATCCTCTATGCATTTTCGCAGAACCTCATCATCAGATATCATTCTATGCTTTGTTAAAAATATAACATATAACAGAGACTACCAATGACAAGTGCTAGCAAGGACTTGAAGCAACTGGAGCTTTCATACATTGCTGTCCATTTCTGGTATGGCTACTTTGGAAAACAACTGGGCAGTTTCTTATAAAGTTAAACATATACTTAGCATATAACGTAACAATCTCACTCCTGGGTATTTACCCAAGAGAAAAGAAAACATATACCCCTGACAAGGAGTGGTTTGTGCAGTGGAAACAGTGTTCAGGCAGACAAAATGGCACCTTCAAGAGCATGACATGTGGGAGGAGTTAAAACACGGAACATGGAGGGCAGGGGCAGACAACAAGACAAGGTGACAGACATACTTGGTGTCGGGTTTTGTGGCCTGTGGTAGGCAGCTTGCTCTTTACTCAGACTGTTGAGAGACTATTAAAATGCTTTATGCAGGAGAGGGACATAGTCAGATAGGACTTTCAGAAAAAAATGACTTTGGCTGCCCTGTGGAGAAGAGATTGGGGGGGGCGCATATGACTGTGGGGAGCCTGCTGGACTGCCAGGGAAAACTCCCCAGGGGCTGGGGTCTGGGTTGTAGTCTTGGAGATATTCTCTTCTATGCCCCAGACAGCCCTGAGTTAGTTTGTGTGGAGGCCTTTTATATAACAATATTTCTAATAGAAACAAGAATGATGAATTGCTCTTTTTCAGATTTGTTATTATAAAAATATACAATATATAAAAAAGAATTCATGTAACATTAAGGAAAATTCTAACACATAAAGAAAAGTATGTAATCATCTCCTTATTTCAGGACTAGAACATTACCATTATAAAAACCTCATTTAAACAAGGCTCTGTGCTCAATTTAATTTTATTCTTTTTTTTTTTTTTAAGATTTTATTTATTCATTTGAGGGAGGGAGAGAAACAACACAAGAAGAGGGAGAGGGAGAAGGAGAGCTGGGAGCCCAATGTGGTACTTGATCCCAGGACCCTGAGATCATGACCTGAGTTGAAGGTAGACAGTTAATTGACTGAGCCACCCAGGAATCCCACTCTGCTGAATTTTAAAAAGGGGTTCAAAACTCTCCTTGGAATGCAGTGATACTAGGACTTTCTAACAATCAGAGCTTTTACACAATAGGAGAGGCTGCCTGGGGAAGCCATAGGAGACCAGGCTGCAGTCTGGATAAGGATGTGGGGCAGGGAGGAGGGGTATCCTAGGAAGGGAAAAAGCTGGTAGTGACTTGTCAAAGGTGTCAACCCTAAAATTTTCAAATCCTAAAAATCCTAAAAATTTCAAGGCAAGGAATAGAACATATATATTGAGAGAAAATCTTTCAAAAGGCATTTAAAAACCTTTATCAAAAAAAAAAGCCAACCTTGTTGGCTTCTCAAAGTTAAATATGAAAGTGCAGCCACTTTTTTGATAATCCCTTGATATTTGGAATAAAATGGAACCATGTGCGTACATGTATTATATACATAGCAATGCATGTGGCTTAAGTATTTTGAGTACTTAAGCTCCCAAAGTAGGGGGTTAGGAGCAGGATGAAGTCTTAGTTGGATGGTGTTTCTGACTTGAGAGAAACAGCGGGAATAACTCCAATGTCTACTGTGTAGCATGGATTGGCACACAACTGCTTTTGGGGCAAATGCTGCTTGTTTTTGTGTGATCTGTGAGTTAAGAATGATTTGCATATTTTGTCTGATTCAACTTTTAAATTTGAGATAACTGTCACACAGTTATAAGAACACAGAAAAGAAGTTGATAAACTGGATTTATTAAAATTAAAAGTTTTGTGCATCAAAAGACTATCAGAAGTGTGAAAAGGCAACTCACAGAAATGGAAAATATTTGCAAATCATGTATGTACTTGGTAAGTGATTAATATCTAAAATATATATTTCTACTCAACAACAAAAATCCCCAAATGATCCTACTAAAAAATGGGCGAGGAATGGGGTGTCTGGGTGGCTCAGTCAGTTGAGCGTTTGACTCTTGATTTCAGCTCAGATTATGATTTCAGGGTCTCAAGATTGAGCACCTCCCCCTCACTGGGCCCCATGCTTAGGTGGAGCCTGCTTGGGATTCTCTCTCTCCCTCTGCCCCTCCCCAACTCTCTCTCTCTCTCTTTAAAAAAAAAAAAAAAAAAAAAAAAGTAAGGACTTGAATGGACATTTTTCCAAAGAAGATATAAAAATGGCTACTAAGTACTTGAAAAGATGCCCAACATCAGTAATCAGAAATACAAATCAAAACCGTAGCGAGAAAAAAGGAAAAAAAAAACCCCAGCAAGAGATCACCTACACTTGTTAGGATGGCTATGAAAAATCAGGAGATAATAACTCAGAAAATAGCAAGTGTTGGCAAGAACGTGGAGAAACTGGAACTCTTATGCACTGGCCATCGCAATGGAGAATAGTGTAGCTCCTATGGAAAACACTATGCGGGCTCTTCCAAAAATTAAAAACAGAGTTACTATATGATCCAACAATTGCACTTTTAGTTATATATCCAAAAGAATGAGAAGCAAGGACTTGACCATTATTAGTACACTTAGGATCACAGCAGTATTATTCACAATAGCAAAGACAGCTCAATTATCCATCAGTGGATAAAAAGATAAATAAAATGTGGGATATACATACCACAGGACATTATTCCTCTTTAAAAAGGATTCAGAGGGGCGCCTGGGTGGCTCAGTGGGTTAGGCCGCTGCCTTCGGCTCAGGTCATGGTCTCAGGGTCCTGGGATCAGGTCCCGCATCGGGCTCTCTGCTCAGCGGGGAGCCTGCTTCCTCCTCTCTCTCTCTCTGCCTGCCTCTATGCCTGCTTGTGATCTCTCTCTGTCAAATAGATAAATTTAAAAAAAAAAAAAAAAACAAACTTAAAAAGGATTCAGAAAGCACCTGGGTGGCTTAGTTGGTTAGGCATCTGATTCCATTTCAGCTCAGGTCATGATCTCAAGGTCATGGGATCCAGCCCTGAACCCTGCGTCCAGCTCCCTACTCAGCAACAAGAGCTCTGCTTGGGATTCTCTGCCTCTGCCCCAACCCCCACTTGTGCTCTTTCTCATGCTCTCTCTCTCTAACAAATAAATAAAATCTTTAAAAAGGAATGAAATTCTGATATAGGCTAGAACACAGGTAAACCTAGAAAAATCAGGCTAAGCAAAATAAACCAGACACTAAAAGACAAATACTGCATGGTTTCACTTATTCTAGGTTATCAAGAACAGTCAAATTCATAAAGACTAAAAATGAGCTGCAGGAAGGGAAAAATGAGGAATTTTTTTTAAGTGCATGCTATTTTGTTTTGGAATAATTATGTTCTGGAGATGCGCAGTGGTGAGAGTTGTACAACACTGTAATGCCACTAAATTATAAACTTAAAAAAAAAAACTTATAAACATTTTATGTTATGAATATGTTACCATGATTTTAAAAAGGGGGGGGGATACAGAGAGATTCCATGGATGCTCCAGTTTCCCCCAGTGGTGACCTCTTAAAAACTACACATTATGTAACCAACCAGGAAGTTGTCATTGCTATAATCCATTGATTTTGTTCAGATCTCTCCAGTTTTACATGTAGTAATTTATGCAGTTTTTACATTTTTTAAATGTCTGAAAATAATCAAAAGAATAATATTGTATGACAGGTGAAAGTACATGAAATTCAAATTTCATCTTCCATAAAAATGTCTGATTGGAACATAGCCACACTCATGTAATGTCTATGTCTACTCTTGTAGCCATCCTGGCAAAATTAAGAAAAAATTGCAACAGAGACATATGGCCTACAAAGCATAAAATATTTACTACCTAGTCCCTTACAGAAAAAGTTTCTTGACTCCTGTTCTAGAGTATAATTAGCTGTCCCCACCTCCAAATAAAAGCAGCAAGAAGAAAATAACTTGGAGAAACTACTGAATAACATGAATAACCGTAAGCAATTGAATCATAAGGAAAACGATAAATTGTCAAGGGTGATATTTATAAAGAGTTAAGTCGGTGCTATGTGGCCTTGCTGGGAATCTTAGTTGTTCCCAACAGACATACTCTTAGCTGTTCTCACTAGGGTGAGTTGAGTGTTGGGGTTTTTTTCTTTTTTTTTTTCTTATATTTTTGGTTATTATACTAATGAATATACCTTTGATTTAAGAAACAGAAAAGAGAACCGAATGTATTTTAAATAATAGGAAAATTGTATTTCCTTTCATTAAAATGTGAGAAACAAGGGGACTCCAGAGTTGACTAGTTCAAAGGCTCAAAAATGTAATCAAGGAGCCAGGTTCTTTCCACTTTTCTGTTCTGCTGTCCTCAGTTTATTCTCAGGTACACCCCCTCATGTTCTCAACACAGCTGCCATAGCTCACTGCATCCTAAGGTTGGAAGAGGGGAAGAGGCATGTCCCTTCTGCATGTGCCACTGTAAGGGTAATGTGAACTCTTGCAGAAGTTCCCTGACAGACTCCCTTCCTCAGTTGCTTCACAATCTTATGCTAGCCTTGATAAGAAGAGAATACCATGACCAGCCTATGCTAAACAGGATTCATCCTTGGAGTAGGGAAAAGCCCTGTGTTTCCGAAGCACATGGTCATCTAATATGTGAACCAAATGGGACTTTACTAGGAAAATGTAGGGGAATAAATACTGGGAGGCAACAAGTATGTCTGTCACAGTCATTGTTTGGGTGTCTGTGGGCTTTCACCAGACACCAAATCTGCCAACATCTTGATCTGGACTTCCCAGCCTCCAGAACTATGAGAAATGAAGTTATGTTGTTTATAAGCTACCGTGTCTATGGGACTTTGTTATAGAAGCTCAAATTGACTAAGACGCCATTCAGTATTGCTCTCCATCTGAGTCTTAATGTACTTTTGAATGCTGACTTTCCTTTCTTAGGTGACATAACTCAGTAGTAGTCATCTCAACTTGTGGGTGGAAATAAAACACCTACATCATCCTGATTCACATAGAATTTCAAATTTACCCAAAGTCAACCTACCCCCTCTTTTTAGGAATAGGAGGAAAAGTCTGAGAAAGGTATCTTTGAATGAAACTGAGGAAAGAGGTCAGTATTATCAATGAGAAGGCTTCTAGGACAGTGAAGTCAGAGGGGTGGGTATGCTATAGGAGGGCAGTCTGGGAGCTGAATACAAACATGGGAGAGGCATCTGGGGCAAAGGGCATCAGAACCAGAAATGTGGAGTAATGGTAATGCCTCTCCCTTAGACTCAGTTGTCACTCTAACCTGAATCGGAAATCCTAGGGGATTGGAATTTTTAAGATGGAATCTACTAGGGGCGCTTGGGTGACTCAACTGGTTAAGCATCCGACTCTTGATTTTAACTCAGACCATGATCTCAGGGTCATGGGTCATGAGACAGAGCCCCATGTCAGTCTCTGGACTGGGTATGGAGCCTGCTTAAGACTCTCCCTCTGTCCCTCCCCACCGGCTTATAAACACGTGCTCTCTTGCTCACTTTCTCTCTAAAAGGAAAAGAAAAAAAATGAAGGCTAATAAATTCCTCAGACTAGTCCAGAAGAAGACTGTCCCAGCCAGAGTTAACCCTAGCAGAGTTAACCCCTGGGATATATCACTCTGCTTGCTTCTTACTAGAGGTCCATTGTCCCCGCAATAATAGCTAGAGTTTTGCAGAGCGTTGTGGGACATTGGGCCTGCCACTCCCACAGTTAGACCTCTTTTCTGTCTGAATTATCTGTGATGTTCTCCCTAGAGCCAGAAGGTCCTCACAGCCTTTTTCAGACTTTTGAGAACCTTCTCTGAAATTTCTTTTGCATCCATCTGCCCTGAGTGCATTTGATTGATATCCTGAGTACCATCTGGATCTTGATAACTACTCTCAGAGTGCCAGGGACCTTTCAGGAATGGGGGTATGGGGTGGGGGGCAGGATAAATTCTGAGTATGGCAAGGAGAAGTTAGAAGTGCCACCATTACTGCCCCCTGATGTTAAATGAATAACACTGGGATGATGCTAAAGGCATACCTAACACTCTTGATGAGCCAGTGGAAGTATGAATGCTAAGAGGGGAAGTGGGAATTAACAAGAAGGATGCTTGATAGCTCAATTACTTTCCCTTCAAAATCCTTTTAGTTTTTGGTTTGATTAGAAAAGAATTTTTGCTTCAAATCCATACACCTATAATAAACGATACCCAGAATGTTTTTTAAAGAATGTTTTATTAATTCATATCCCTATTATCTTGAGAAAGGAGATATAAAATCCAACTGCATAGCATGAATAATTATTAGAAATAAAGGGGAAAAAAGATAACATAAAGCAGAGCCAGGAACATGACTATAAGAGCACACCATAAGCACTAGGCATGATTCAGCTGCAAACCCAACTCTGGGCTTACCGGCAGCCAACTCAAAGTGGTGAGTGCCCCTAATTATACAGTTCACTTAGCTGATAAGATAAAGACTCCAGCGGCCTAAAATAAGTAAATCATTTTTGGTACTAAGACCAGACAGATGCTTTAGAGAGTCCCCTGTAATGGGACAGTGTGAAATGCTGAACAACATGGTCAACCGTATCTTTACAGGAGATCCAATGATAAACTCTTTCTAATCGCAACTTTCATTATAGCCAATTCTACTCAGGGCAAAGGTGGGTGGGCTGTGATTTCTTTGAAATGTCAGTGCGTGTTCATAACTTTGGAAAGCCAGAAACATACTGCCAATTTAAGACATTTCAATGTTTCAGCGAGGTAAAAAAAAAAACAACCCTAAGGATCCATCTTCTAGAAGAAAAATGAATTCCTGTCTTCAGAAGCCCTCATATCACTGCTCCCCTCCCCCTCCCCCCCCCACACACTTTTCTCTAAGTTCACATTCCATGTTTTGGCTGAATGAAGGAAAGATTATACTATAATAACTGTTTTTAAAATTAAAAAGAAGCCACCAGTTAAGGAAACCAGGCAATAAATTATAGTGAAAAATGATTCACTCTTATATAATAGTAAATAGATTTTGTGGGTCCTGGAGCTTATATAATTTGGGGCACTCTCTTTAAGGAAAATAATACAAAATTATGAATGTAAAAATTGTATAAAAATAAATATACCTAAAAAGAAAATAAGTCACAACAAATTATTGGTGCTATGGAGATTTGAGTCCTTTCCTTCTGAGATTAGGTAATTTACCAGAAATGCTTACAAAGAAAAGCTTCCTGATTACAACCTGCCCTCCCCCTCCCACCAGTGATGAGCTCCCAGCATTGGCAGGGGCCTGGGCAAGTGAGAGGCCCTGCAGCTTAACCTTCATTAATTCATGGCTTTACAAAGAAACCTTCTGAGTTCCCGTCACTAAGTCTACCAGCTTTTCCTAGAAGAGGAAGCTTCTCTCTTCCTCTGATAATGCAAACTTTGAACTATTATTGACAAGACCCCGAAGAAATCAATGTCTTTATTTCTTTGAAAATGACTCCCTATCCATCTGGAAGAAATAATAGCTCCTTGTCTTGCTCTTTTTAAAGTGATCATTTGCCCTTATTCACATGTCAGGTTCTAAATACGGCTCTCATGCAAGAGAATTTCCAGAGAAGTATTTGGGGCCAATGAGGCGTAATGTGGGATCTGTTCTCCTCTGTGAGGCAAACAGCAAGAAGTTGGGAAAGTCTGATGTTTCTGAGTGTATTTTCTGTACATCTTGTCCTCTATTCAAATCAATTTTACTTGTATTTCTTGTATGAAGAGCGGTAATCAAGCTGCCACCAAAGAGCTGTGAAAATTTTGACTTCAGCTTTGTTCCTGATGAATTTCAAAGTGGAAAAGCCAGATGGGAAAACAATTGCCAATCTAAAAAAGTAAAATCTACTTCTAGAAAAATATTGCCAATGACTCAGAAAAATTAGAATTTAAAAATGAAACCTCAAGGACACAGGTTTTGCTGAGATTGTTTTCTCTTTGCTTCTGTACTTTTACTCTGGAATTTAAGCTGTGTTAGCACAGTCGCTACACAATAGACTTCCGGTGGTGAGAGGACAGAGTCATAGGTTGAGTTTAACTGAAGGGAGGCAAGGCCCTCTAATGATTAATACAAAACACAAAGTGGTCGGATTACTGGGTATTTACCCTAAAGGTACAAATGTAGTGATCCAAAGGGGAATGTGCACCCGAATGTTTATAGCAGCAATGTTCACAATAGCCAAACTATGGAAAGAACTAGATGTCCATCAACAGATGAATGGGTCAAGAAGATGTGGTACATATATACAATGGAATACTTTGCAGCCATCAAAAGAAATGAACTCTTGCCATCTGCAACAACGTGGATGGAACTAGAAGGTATTATGCTGAGCGAAATAAGTCAATCAGAGAAAGACAATTATCATATGATCTCCTTGATATGAGGAATCTGAGAGGCAATGTGGGGGGCTTGGAGGGTAGGGAAGGAAAAAATGAAACAAGATGGGATTGGGAGGGAGGCAAACCATAAGAGACTCTTAATCTCACAAAACAAACTGAGGGTTGCCAGGGGAGGGGGGGAGGGGAAGATTGGCTGGATTATGGATACTGGGGAGGGTATGTGCTATGCTGAGTGCCATTAAGTATGTAAACCTGGCAATTCACAGACCTGTACCCCTGGGGCTAATAATATGATATATGTTAATAAAAAATTAAAAATGAAAAAAAATTTTTAATAAATAAAGTCAGATTTTTAAGAACTCAACAAATGGTTTAACACATGAAGATTCCTTTACGTGCCTGCAACAGTGCCTCAGAGTCACTGAGCCACTGGCAGTGGCTGAACGTCAGTGATTTCCTCCAGGTCCCTGGAAAGTGGCGTGTTGATGGGAAACTAGGTGAGTGTCAGTGCATAGGGGGAGGCCAGGCTCTGAGCCAGGCCTGGAAAGCAAATCCAGGGCTTCTCAGAACTCATTTTCCAACCTTCTGACCCAGGGGGCTCTGGAGAAATCAGGGAAGCCTTTTAGAATTGACGCCCTTGCTTAGAAGGCTGTAGAGCTGCGAATGAGACCCTACCAAGCTGACCCTTGATCCTTTGATAGGATCAAAGCATGTAGGAAAGGAATGGGAGATGATGCAGAAGAAGGAAAAAAAGGCAGGAAAGGAAAGTAAATATCAGTTCAAGCCTAAAGTATGGAGAAGAAACACTGACAGCTCTGAAGCATTTGACTATAGTGAACTCTCAGTAACTCAGAATAATGTCAAAGGGATCTGAGGTGCATAAAAACACAAACTATGTGTTAATTTTTAAAGTAAATGTAAATTTATTATTTTAAGGCATATTCCTTAATAGTTAAAGAGCTGAGGAAGCAAGTAGAAAACCTCCTGGGGGTGTTTTGGGTTTTTTTTTTTCTTTTTAAAATTCCCCTCTTTGGGATACACCAAGCCTTCTAGTTCTCTTGTTCCACCACGTTCTACCTAATTGTTTTCTTAAAGATTCTATTTATTTATTTGACAGAGAGAGAGATCACAAGTAGGCAGAGAGAGAGAGGAGGAAGCAGGCTCCCTGCTGAGCAGAGAGCCCGATGCAGGGCTCGATCCCAGGACTCTGAGATCATGACCTGAGCCGAAGGCAGAGGCCTTAACCCACTGAGCCACCCAGGCGCCCCTCCTGGGGGTGTTTAAATGCTTGTGGATGGCGATGGGGGGGGGTAGTATAATTGGGTCAATTAAGTGTTATAAAATAGATGCTAAAATTACTTTAAGTACTTGAACACGGTTTGTTTCCTTCAGAAGGCTGAACGTAATTTCAGCATTTATTTTGCATAATACTGCTCTGATGGAGTCTGTCTCTTGAGCTTATTCTGCACTCTCTTTTTTGCAGGTGATAAAGAATGTGGTCTCATCCCGTGTGGAACATGTTAGTATATTGCAGCAATCATCACGTAACACTGGTTCCCATTTTGTATTTATTCCATACCAGGCTCTGTACTGATCTCTTTCTGCATATGCTTTTTGGGATTTGTGTGTGTGTGTGTGTGTGTGTGAATTAATAATCTCCACACACTAAAACATTTAAAAGAAGCTGAAGTGCACAGAGTGAGATGTTCATAGAGTAAGTCTTCCATTCTTTTTCCCTAAACATTCTGCCCAGAGTCAGTCAGCTCATGCGGCCCCACTGTTTGCCTTCCAAGAGAGTGTGCTGAGCATTTAGGATACATTACCACTTTTAGTCCTCACTACAACACTACAAGGCAACTACTATTATTAACAGATGAGGAAGCTGTGGCACAGGGCGTACTTGCCCTAGATCACAAGAAAATAGGAGAACTGGGATCAGAACTCACATCCGCTTTATCACGGCTGCACTTCCTTCCCATTATCCTCACTCCAGATGGCCTCAAAGCCTGGGCTCTACCTTCTCCCCCATCTGCTTGTCCAAATCCCACCCATCCTTCAGGGCCCCCACACAGAATAATCCTACTAGCAGTTCCTGAGTGCTTACCGTGAGCCAGGCTCTTGTACACTTGATCTTTAATCCTCACGAATGTTCTGCGAGGTACCTGCTATTATGGTCCTCATTAACAGAAGTGAAACTGAGACTTCGAAAGCTCTACAGATAGTAAGTGCCCAAGGCAACACTCAACCAGGACAGCCTCATCTGAGGTCCTTGCCCTGCAGCTAGGACACACTGGTACCGCAAAGTCCTCCCAGACCCCCAGCCTGCAGTGACTTCACTCCTCTGGGGACAGCCTTAGCCCTTTCTGTCACAAACCAAGATGGCATCTGCTTCCAAGTCGTCCTCTCTTGCCACTCTGAGAGTAACAGCAAAGTTGGAAGAGAAGAACCTAGAACCTAGCATTCTAGGTTCTTCTCTTCTAGAACCTAGAACCTAGCATTCTAGGTTCTTCTCTTCCAACTTTGCTGTTACTCTCAGAGTGCAAAGACTCTATTTTTAATGCTGGATTGTAATATTTAGGAAATGCTTGGCAAACATTAAGTGTGTAATAAACAATTGGTTTATTATTTTTTAAAAAAATGTTTTAGTCCACGTGAGCGGTTGTAGAAATCCCAGTGAGACTTTTCGAAGCAGAACAAGAAACTGGACTCATGAAAATCGAACTCTTCAAATCTCTGTCTGGAATTATGTCATCAGCATACTTAACTTCTGGAAAATCAACTCTTATGTGCACTAGGGAAAAATGAGAGCAGGAAAAGGGCGGCTGACCAGTGGGTGATTTTGCCCACCACTGTTCTCCTGGTGTTCCAGCCTCAGTGTGGGCACACCCCCAGATGGCCTGACACTTTCAGTAAAGCAGGGAACCTGCACAGCTCTCCCTGTGGCTGCCGGCACAGCCACATGAAGCCCCAGAGCCCATAAAATATGCTGAGGAAAGTCTTTGGTCTTGGCGCTCGGATGCTTCATTTGGGTAGCAGCACCCACTGGCCACCATTTTTGAATGAAATTAAAACTCTCTTCTCCTAACTTCCATAAACTCAATGGCGTCTCAAATTCATCTCTGTTTCCTAAGTGATATAAAGTCCAACATACCACTCCCCACCCACTTGTCCCAGGCAGATGGTCTATCTCAAGGCAGTAAAAGATTCACAGCGGCTGCTCCTGCTGCGACAGGGTGGTGGAAGGTAGGGGGCGTGGAAAGAAGTACAAGAAAAAAGACATTTCCATTGATTTGACTAAGAAATAGGAGGGATTTTGGCCATCCTCTCTGCCGTAATGTCTACAGAGAATTGTCCTGGCTGAGCCACTCCAGCAAATCAGCCAGGAAGAGCAGAATCTCTTTTTCATTTCAGAGAGAAAGAGGTGGGCAGCTTGGAGCAGGGAGAGAAGGGAGTTGGTGGGAAGTTTTGGGCCAAGGGCAGTCAGAAACAGAAATGTGAAAATTGCAGTCACTGAGAGGATTCCTAAAAGTGTTGACCCCTCTCTAGGCAAAGAGAGAAATGGAGAAGTAGTCATGAGAGCAGTGGGTGTGAGCTGGAAATCCTGAGGGTACAGTCTACTCCAGTCTGATATGAGTATCTGTTGACTTTGGCTCATCAGATTTCTGTTTGTGTGTAGTGTGTGTGTGTGTGTGTGTGTGTGTGTTTCAACAAGGAGACAGCTCTCCAACAGCTACATTTCTAGTGCTGCAGTAGGTCCCATTTCATTCTTCCCAAACATAGTTAATAGGTATTAAAGGGGAGAAAAGAGACAGCTCTGTACTTTCATACAAAATTCTTCATTTAAGGGTCAGTTAAACCTTTTTTTTTTTAAAGATTTTATTTATTTATTTGACAGAGAGAGATCACAAATAGGCAGAGAGACAGGCAGAGAGAGAGGGGGAAGCAGGCTCCCTGCTGAGCAGAGAGCCTGATGCAGGACTCGATGCCAGGATGCTGAGATCATGACCCAAGCCGAAGGCAGAGGCTTAAGCCACTGAGCCATCCAGGAGCCCCAGTTAAAACTTTTTTATTGTTTGGTTCTCCCTCTCTATTCTGTTTCCTGTTTTCCCATTTGGCAGTGATACTCCCCTCCTTGCCCCTCTGTGCCCCACCACCCTCCAGTCTCTTTCTCTACTTTCATTTCAGAGGCTGACAAAATCAGAACGTTATTTGGTTTTGAAATAGTCACTGCAGAAATTTATGAAATCTTTTTATCTAAAGGTTTTACCAAGGAAAGGTCTGAGTCTTTCTTCTTTTGTGACAGTTGAGGGAGCCCATGTGTCTTGGGGGAGGGCCTGGTGCTGGTGACAGAGAAGGTGGCCTCTCAAGGACCCCTCCCCCTGGTATAGAAACACCTGATCCCCAGAGTAGGGGCAGAGCATGAAAATGGGAAAAGCTTCTCTGCTTCCTCCTCGAGATCCAGCGGGAGGCCCGGCCATTTTGGCAAATAACGGTGGCTCACTGCCGCCTCTTTATTACGTGGTTGATTTGGAAAGCAGATTGCTGAGAATGTCAAAGCAAAGCAGAACCTTGAGAACTGCTTTTAGGTGAGGGCCCTCCTGATGCACACTCTGGGATTCTGGGGCGCCCGTGCATGCAGGGGTATTTGAAGTCTTTTCTCATCAGCTGTGTGGGGTGGACAGACCCTTCCTGCATAAAGCTACACTGGGAAGTGAGGACTGGGGGGTCTGAGGCAGCTTCAGCTTTCTGAGACTATATTACGAAAGCAACTAAGTAACAAGAAATAATCACTTGGGCTATAAAGCAGGTTAGTGCTTTATTTAAGCCAGTGAAGACAGAAATAGTCTAACAAATCATAAAACAGAAACCTGAGAGACAAGGGGGGTGGGGAGAGGACAAGTGTGCATCTTCGAGTTCTAAATACACTGCCCTGTTTTGCTGTGCTGGTCTAAGAGCAGCCTGCGCTGGCCCTTTCTGGACTTTCACCTCTAGGTTCTTTGTTCCTTCCCCTTGGCCTCTGCTTCCTGAGGTCAGCCCCACTTCTTCCATAAGCCTTTCCTCGGGCCGCCAGATGCTCCCAGGCTTCAGGAAACACTCCTTCGTCTGTCCTTCCCAAATGTTCCGGTGACTGGAGGCCCTCTAAGCTCACCATGACACTGATGATCTGAGGTGACCAGAACTCATCAACAGCCATGACGGCCCCCGTGCTGCTCAGGGAGCTCGGCTAAGGCCTGCCCTGGGCCTACAGTTCGTGGCTGGGGGGTTAAGACCAACCTTTTAAAGGAAGGAAAGCGAATGACTGAATGACAAAGTTTGATTTGTCGTGTTTTCTACTTATAAGTGAAACCACATTCGGGGAAAATGGGTGACCATAAAGTTAACATCCATCTATCTGTATTTTTCATCAGTCTTCTGTGGGGGAATTTTTCTTCTACTTCTTAAGAGAAAATAAAAGCCACTGGAGAGAAAGGCCCTCAAATTCTTGCCACATACCTTTCTTCCACCCATCCTTTCATGGGCTCCCTCCATTCTAGTTGAAGAGATTGCTCATTGCCACACTCAATGCTAATGCTATTTCCCTTTCAGCCTGATGGGCTTTGCTCTGTTCTAGTCCCTTCTCCTTCCTGCTGCCTCTCTTGCTACTGCTTCATTCCATCAGCATTTAAACCAGTTCAAGTTTCTCCCAACCCAAAACAATGCCCTCCTTTGTTTCCACGTTCCTTCCTTATGGATTAACTATACTTTCATCATTCTGTATTCTTGATGCTCTGGCATCTGAGGCCTTGCTGACTAGGGAGGGTCCACCTCTCTCCAAGTTAGCTAATTTCTAGAGACAAAAAACAACTCACCTGTCCTGTGTACACTAGCCAATTCGGAACCCATACCTCAACCACCTCTTTTACGTGGCTCTCACAGGACTGCTGCACTTGGTCCACTCTCCTCCTATGCTAATTTTCCCAGGCCCAGGTACCAGACAATACAGACAGGCCCTTTGCTCCAGAGCTCACCAGAATTAGTCCTGCTAGCCAATTCTAAGCCCACTCACCCCGCCTTGCCTTGCCTTCCTATAAAATCCACAAGAAAGTCTTCTGCCTGTATTTTCCCCCATTTTCCTCTGCCTCCTGACTGACCCTGGTGCTTCCCCAGTGTGGCCCAGTGTGGCCCATCTGCCCCTCCTTTTGGGAACTGTAACAAACTATGTTTTCCATGGCAGTGGTCTTCTGATCTGCTAGCTTCCCATTACTGGAATAATAATGAAAACTAATTTTAAAACATCCACCTACTTCCTTATCTGTTTACCTTTGGCTTCAGTCAAGTATATTGAAACAGGTATCCACACTCACCATCACCACTCCCTTACTCTCCACTCTGAAGCTCTCCTATAATCTGGCCTTTCTCCCAGCATTTCTCTAATACTGCTCCTGTCAAGATCACTAAAACCTTGTTGCTAAAATTTAAGGTGGCTTTTCTGGCATTATTTGATTTCAGCTCTCAACGGCATCTGATACTGGTAACCACTGCGTTCTTGAACTGCTTTTCTTTGGCTTTAGTGATACTTATCTTTTCTACCGCAATTTCTTAGAATCCTTTGTGGGTTCCATTTGTTTATCTCTTCATTGCAGAATCCACAGAAAATTCAACAGTATGCTTGTCGCCTCCACATGGCTATCCACCAGCATTTTGGAATGGGGATATCCTAAATTGCGATCGTAGCTCCCCCAAAGCCCACTCCCGCACTGTATTGCCTTTCTCATGAACGGCACCTGTCATCCCTGTTGTTGCCCTGTGGGGTCAGAGTTTCCATGGCAACCCCGGCTCCTCCCTCTGCCATATTCCCCACATCTAGTCAGTCACTGAGGCCTACTATCAGTTTTACTTTTTCAATTTTTCAAATCCATGTATTTCTCTCTTTCCTAATTGTCCCTATGTTAGTTTGAGTTCTTTTCTCTCTCACCTAGTTAATCCAACAGCCTCCTAAATAGTCTCCTCAACTCTATTTTTGTTCCCTTCCTTCCATTCTTCCCACTGGGCCACAGCACTCTTTCTTCGCATTCCCATCGGAGCACACAACCCCCTTCCTCCACTCTATACCCCTCTGATTGTGCCTCATTACCCTTAGGACACAGTCCAGATTTCCCCACATGCCTTCAAGGACTTTCATCTTGAGTTCTTTGCTTGCTTCTCTTATTTCTTTTCCTGTCATCCCTTCCACTCCCCCATCATAGTGAACTGTCAGCTGTCCTGAATGCTTTCTCATCTCTTAACCTTTGTCTGAGCAGTTCCATAGGCTCTCTTTCCTTCTCCTGTTCCTGGCCCACTCTAACTCATTATCAGATCCCTGGTTAGGGATACGAATCCCAGCCTAAAGTTTTTTCTGATTTTTAGGTGGTTCCAGAGCCAAAAGAGTAACTCCATTAAGAGTCTTACCACACTATTACCTGCCTGGTAGTGATAAGCACCTTGATGGTAAGCCCATCTCTGGCTCACTGTACCCTTTCTAACAGTTTGCACAGTGCTGACACAAATGCTTGCTGAATAAACAACTGTGATTCCAACCAACGCCTGTGGGCAAGAGTGGTTCCATGAGATGGCCCGTCCTGAGAACACTACCATTATTGTCCTCATGTTCCTTTCGTCATCAAGAATAATACTTCACTGAGTGCTTACTGTGTGTCATGCTATTTTTCCAAGGGTAGGGAAAAAAGCCAGACCACTTCCTTATTTACTCCATTGACATGGCATTTAAATAAAGTCACTTTCGTTTTTCTTTATCCCTGTGGTGATTACAACTGAGATCATTCTTGTGGGGGAGGGTGTATAGAAGCCCCAAGAACTAATCACTGACCTTGAGCAACACTGACCTCAGGGGGATAGATTTCCCCATTATCCATGATATATTTTGACCATGTGCATCAGAAGCCTGGAAACGTTAAGGCCAAATCATTACCACTTAAAAAATACTTGTTTAAGGCTTATTTTTGAGTGGGTGGAACTGGACCACATTTCCCATCTCTAATTAGTTCTGATAATTAAAACATTAATAAGCTAAAGCCATCTTCTGGGTTGCTTGTAGAAATATAATTGCTAATATGATATGCTAATATTAATTGCTAATTTGGGGGAAAGGAAGTCATTGTCAGGCACAACAAAGTCACTATTTCTGAGTTAGTGGAATTTTTGATGACTTCCTAGAGCAAACAGATGTTTCTACATGTGAGGCTTTGAGCATATCTAACAGAGGCTATAAATAATATTGTAACTTACATATCTGACACTGGCCACTGCCATCTCCAGAGTCTTTATCCACATTTGTTATAAAACAGTTTGCAAAGACCTAACAGGAAGAGACAGACAATTCCTGGATGAAATTATTCCATTTCATCTTCAGAGAGAAGAACTGTTGCATTTAATGCTTCCCTACCCCACCATTCAGACTGGGAGGAAAGGTGTTGTCTCAGTCCTCTTGGGCTCCCATAGCAAGTACCACAGACTGGGTGGCTTATAATAAAAGAAATTTAGTTCTTCCAACTTCCTTATTCTAAACAGACTAAGATAAATGGATCTTGCCCTAAAGTAGAGAGGGGATCCCAAAAGAAAGGTGGGCAACTAGTTAGGATCTTGGGGTGGTGAGAAGAGATAAGCTGTTGACCAGAGGAGAGCTGTTCTCAGCAAGAGAGACCAAGGGAGATAAACCTGAAGCTACCTTCCACTGGAGAGAGGCCTTGATGGCACAGCAGTCACCTGGGGCCGGGGGCAGGGGACCAGAAGGAGATTCCATCAGACTTTTGGGGATGCATTTTGGCTCCCTCCTCCCCTCTCTCCATAGGGTGATCCTGAGAGGCCCAATACAAGTGCCAGGATGTTGGAGAAGAGGTAAATAAAGGAGAGAGGAAGCTAACAACACCCAGTTCTCCACAGCAAGCCTCCAAGCCGGAAGCCAACTTGTGTTTAGATGAGAATTAGGTTGGAGTTAAGATGTTAAACTGTTCTGAATTTTGAACATCAAAAGCTTATGTTCTTGGGCCTGAAAAGCTATTGGATCTGCCTGAGATTTTATCTAGGGCCTGGAAAAATGGTCTCTGTCTACTAGGGAATGATGGGCAACATTAAAATTGCTTTCATATTTACCGTCAATTGAGACTTACTTCCTGAAAGAAATGTATCACGTAGGCATTTTGACATGTTTGCTTTAAAAAAAAAAAATGCAGCTTGATACTTTATGGCTTCTTTTTATGTGTCCATGGGTATGTACATACATACATATCATAGATCTATTTCTATGATATGTATGTATGTATGACTTTAATAGTTGGAAGCATATTTATAATTGTTCTAGTCCAACATACTCATTTCCTAAATCAGGAAAATTAAGTTTCATTAAGCTCTCTTTCAGTGTCCATGTTTTGCGATTTTATAATATGGATAGCCACTCATAAAAGATACTGAAATAAACCACGCTTTTCTCTTATGGATATGTACTAGGTTATCTTCAAACAGAGTGAAGTAACCTCTGGTGTCAGAGAGGTGCTCCAGATACTAACTGTTCACTGCTTCTCACTGCCTCTGCAGTGACTGCCTTTGCAGGAGACCCAAGGATGCTTGCTGCTTTTTTTTTGCTTTTGCTTTTTTTTAATAGACCAGAGATCTGCCAGCCTAAGTAACTGCAATATTTGACCAAGAGCCAAGCCTGGAAGTCCAAAATAGAGTCCAACATTGCCCTTGTTTTAGATAAGATTATTTCTATTTACCTTCAGAGAACATCTGGGTCCCCCACCTGCCCAGAGATTCAGGCTTGCAGGCTTACAAGATGTCAGTCCTTCCAGAGAACCTTGGTTCTGTATCCCTGACCTTTTTTCCCCACCCCAAGGGCACAAAGATGGGAGGATATATCAAAGATCTTAAAGCAGGAAAATGGAAGTAGACAATGACCATACTCCATTAATCTCATTCCTTCTGAGTTCTCCATTTAACATCACCAAATTCTCTCTGTTATAGCTCATGAACCACTTACCATGCCTATTATGGTGATTGGTGGGTGTGGGAAAAGATGGCTCTCTTCTTTTGCAGCTTGGCAAGCATTCTGCGGTTGACAGAGCACCAAAAATCTGAATCCCCCTTCCCTTCTCTTCTTGGGCCCCTAAAGTCTAGAAGTAGATGCAGTGACTGAGTGGTTAAAATGTCAGAGGAAAGAGGCAATTATCTGTAGCTGTGTGTCAGGACCTTGGATATTTGGAAAAATACTGAGTACAGTGAGCAATGTGTGGAACTTACCTGAGAAATCCCTTAGGCGATGCACAGATAGAACCCAGGGGTGTCTCAATGGCCTGACAGACAGAAAGAGCAGGAGTCCTGAACACCAAGACCTCTCTTGTGGCCTGAGGTGTCCTAGTTCAGCTTGACCTACAAGAAGATGCAGATTGTACCAGCTCTGGGCTCACCAGCCTCCTTAGCCTTCCAGAGTATACAGGTCCCCAGAGTGACCCTGCCCAGCTTGCTCGTCACCAAGAATTCTGAAGCATAGGCTCTATAGGCAAAGCCAAGAACCACTCCACTGGTTTGCTGAGATACCCTATACAAGATGACAAAGAGCTTTTCCAGGAAAAAAGTGGAAGTCTTAACAGCAAAAAGCTACTACTAGAGTAACTCCTAAATCTCAGTGATTTAAGACGAGACAAGTTATTTCTTGAAAACACTGAAGTCCATCTTTGGCAATTGGACTCAGGCCATGTCAGGGAGTGGTTTCGCCATCTTCTATGGCCTCAGAGTTCTCCCCTGGGGCCTCTGCGTCTTACTCTTGGTGACGGAACCGAGAGAGCATGAAAGGTCCTCTGAGAGGTTTTAGAGAGTTTGGACACATCAGGGCCACTCACATTCAGAATCAGCCCATGTCTCACCCTGCTGCAAGGGCTCGGGACAAGTGGTTTTGCCATATTCCCAGGAAGAAGAGGTCACCATGGTATTGGTGGCGCCGGCAGTCTCAGCGGAACCAGGTGAGCTTCCGGGGTGGTGGGGAGGCACAGGAAGCAGGATGTGCAGGGACTACGAGCCACACAACTTGGGCAAGGAGGCTGGTCCTGCCACTTACAGCTGTAAGGCAGGGTAATGGTCCTGATCTCATGGGACGGTTATGAGGGTTCCACAAGAGGACTCCCATGAGTACAGGACTTAAAACCACAACTGCACTGTAGTAAATGACTGAGGGATAGTAGCTGTTTATGAATGGGAAGCACCTATACCAGGCCCAAGAGAAGAACATGAGCTGCTTTTGTATTCTTCTCTCTCGTTTATTGCTTCAACTAAAAATGTTCTTTCCTTTTTTTTTTTTTTTTAAGTAGGATCCATGCCCACTGTGGAGCCCAACACCGGGCTTCAACTCATGACCCTGATATCAAGACCTGAGCTAAGATGAAGAGTCAAGTGCTTAGCTGACTAAGCCACCTGGGCACCCCTAAAATGTTCTTTTCTAATGTCTGAGGTCCTTCCTGGACCTCCATCTGCTTCTCCTTTTCTTTCCCATTTTTCTTCTTTGCAGCAGCTTTGGATAGCTATTTCTGTTCTGGATTTTAATTTTCTCCATTACACACCCTCTGGTTGTAAAAATCTCCTTTGCTTATGCTCTATCCTTTGGCATCCAGTTCCCTCCCCACCATCAAATACCTTCTGAAAACCTCCTCTTAATGAGACTTTGTCTTTATTGCCCATTTTTTCTAAAGTAAGTGGCATGGTCCCCTCTGGTTTTCTACTTTTCTCTCCGTGTACTTTATCAATTCTCACAGGAAATAGACCCCAGGCAAACCGGGCTATTAGAGGCAGCAATGCCAGTAACTGGCAATCAATCAGATTTCATGGAGTTCCTTGGACACTGATGGGACAAAGTCAGAAAATAGAACAGGAGGTAATCAAGAGTCTTTGTCATGCCTTACCTATGTAAATGCAACCTGGAGAATTTTGGCTGGCTTCATCATCACATTTTGTTTTATTCACAACTGTCGCTTCCTCACCCTGGACCAATGCACATAATAGGTATTCATAACTTTTTTGCTAAAATAATCAATCTTTGTCTGAAGAAGGGAGAGTTAGCAGCAGAAGATAAGTAGTAAATGAAAAAAAGGTAACATTTAAGAAAGACTGCTTAGTTTCTTCTAGTAGTCTCTGCCATAACTTTTTATAAAATTTTTAATTTTAAGATTAAAGTCATTATTAAGAAGTATTGTTCCTCACATCAAAAAGAGTATTAGTCAGGGTGCCTGGGTGGCTCAGTCAGTTAAGCAGCTACCTACAGCTCAGATCATGATTCCAGGATCCTGGGATGGAGCCCCACGCCTGGCTTCCTGCCAAGCAGGCTTCTCCCTCTGCCCCTTCCCCCACTTGCATTCCTGCTCTCTCTCTAAGAAATATATAAAATCTTTTTTTTTTAAGTATATTAGTAGTAGTAGTATATTAGTAGTATATTTGTAGTTAGAAGGGCTAGCACATTTTATAAAAATATATGTCTTAGAAACTAAATGGCCATTCTTCTTCATTATTCATTTTCTCTTAAAAACTGTCAAAAAGATACCTTCTCCACATTCACTTTAATTGAAAAAAGGTAATTACCCATATATTCTTGCCAGGGAAATTTTAAGCTAATAAAAAAAATTCAGAGTTCTGTTGAGTTAATCCTGATTTTAAAATGATTTGTATAGTTACCTTTCAAATGTTGAAGATAAAACACACTAGAGAAGCTTCCTGACATTTTATTCTGCTTCCCTTCTCATAACAACCAGCGTTACATTGAAAACACAGAAAAGATAGATGATTTTTAACTTTATGCTTGATGTCTGCATGTGCACATACTTAGGTCTATGAGACTTAAAGCCAATTCTCTATCATTGGGGGGCTGCTTTCAAAGCTGACAGATCTTTCAGGCCTCTTTCCTTCTTCCTCCCTCTTCCAGAGTTCATGTGCACACCCAAAGAATCTTTAAGAGGTTAAGAGAAATTGGATCACAGACGTCAGTTTATTTTGCCTCTTGTGAGCCACTGTGTTAAAAAAGTTTGCACCAAGAGAGAGAAGGTAATGGATACTCCATTAAAAAAGCTGTGAACTGGAGGGTATTATGCTGTGCAAAATAAATCAGTCAGTGAAAAACAATTATCATATGGTTTCACTCCTCTGTGGAATATAAGAAAGTGCAGAGGATCATAGGGGAAGGGAGGGAAAACTGAATGGGAAGTCATCAGACAGGAAGAAAAACCATGAGAGACTCTTAACTATAGGGAACAAAGGGAGGTGGGTGGGAAGATGGGGTAACTGGGGAGGCATGTGATCATGAGCACTGGGTGTTATATGCAACTGATAAATTACTGAACACTATATCTGAAACTAACAATGTACTATATGTTGGCTAACTGAATTTAAATTAAAAAAAAAAAAAAAAAAAAAAAAAGCTGTGCCTCAGGAGTACCAGAAACACCTCTCTCCTCTTTGCAGGGGTAACTACCATTGCTTCTTCTGTTGCTCCACCCAGAGAAACTCTCTCCTTGGCCCCTGGGTTGGACTGGGAATGGCAGGGACTATGGCTGGTGAAAGCATGAGCTTCCATGTCCACTCCTCCTCCCTCTAGGCTCCCCCCACCCCCACTTCCTATAGTGTCTCAGCAGTTGGCCATCCTTTCCTGAACATATCTACTGATAAGGAAATGAGGTCAAATTAGCACGAAGTATCATTTTGAGAAAGAAATACACAGCAATGTCAACATTTTGGAGAGTGGCACAGCTTTGCCAAATATGTCAAGTTTCTGGTTTTTGGGTAGCGGTTACCACTTTATAAGAACTAGTCTAGATTTCCTTATACTCTGACCCTGTACCTCTGGCTTTCATCTTCAGGATCTTGAGTGTTCATTCAAGTTATAATGTTAATACTCTGGATTATCATTTCACTAAATTGTTACATTCCCACTGTGGGAATTTCTAACATGAAAATTTATTCTAGGAAAATAGAAGGTTTTTTTTTCTTCTTCTTCTTTATTTTTTTTCTAAAATAAAATGCTATAGAGGTGCCCAGCTGGCTCAGCTGGTGGAGTGTGAGACTCTTTATCTTGGGGCTGTGAGTTCGAGCCCCACGTTCAGTGTAGAAATTATTTAAAAATAAATAAATAAATAAATAGCCATATAATAATAATTAAAAACCAATAAAAGTAGAGAAACAATTTAAGAGTTAACATTTGGTTTTACTTGGGAAAATGAATACAGGAAACCTCATTTAAAGGGGAGTTGGGAAACCCTAAAGGGGGAGCCTTCTTGCCCCTGTTTGCAGATCCCACTAGGAAGAAGCATAGTTCAAAACTCCCAGGAGGCTGAAGCTTACTTTACCATTCCACAAAAGTAAGGAAGTTTTCTCCTTGCCCAGGAACAGTCCAGCCAGCGACAACTACAGCCAACTCAGCAAATGAGAAGCTGCCACAACCCCAAACTCTTGTCCTCTTCCAATGGACTTTTGCTTCCTACAGCCCCCCCCCCCACAATAGCCTATGTGTCCCTATAAAAGAACACTCCTCTCCTTAGTGATCTGGACTTTCCAATGGTTGCTATAGTTTGCATGTCCAGTATTGCTATTCCCCTGTTCCCAAATAAACTCTTTTAACTGGTAAACTGGCTAGTTTATTTTTTGAGGTTCACATGTTATAAGATAATTTATTGGCTTCAAATTTTAAAAAAGGACCAAAACAGAGAGTACACAGTTTAAATGACTTTTTTCTTCTAATAAATATAGGAAAATCCTCATAACATAACCTCATATAAATTTGTTTTGTCCTTTATACTTTGTAAGTTACTTTGTAAGTTATTTTATACTTTGTAAGTTACTTTGTAAGCTACAGCATCTACCACAGGGTGAACAGTCAATAAATGCTTCCTGAGAGAAGGAATGACAGCATAAATACTGTACAATCATCCGCTTCTGATCCAGAACAAGTTAACGCAAGAACAGAGAAGAGATGCTGGAAACGGGGATAATTTCCAGATGTTGACGTTAGATCTGAATCCGTAAGAGGCCTCCCTGCCTCTCTGAGTGATGTCTGAGTTCTTGGGTCACAAGATTTAAATCAACCTTTCTCTTTACAACAAACAGTGACTGGTTATGCAACCGGCCAAGCAATTCAGATTCACAGATACCCATGATTTGCCTGGCTTATACATATAAGGAGAACCCTGCTTATCTCCTTGATTCTCTGACAAGTGGCCTGAAGAAAGGCACTGTCACATTCATGTCCTACCTGCCTTCCACTCCTTCCCAAGGGCTGGTAGTGATCTCTTAACTAGGTGGGCAGTTATGGCGGAAACTCAGGCATTTTCCTGAGTTTTATGGGTGTGGGGGTAACTACAAGATCAGACGTGAAGTTACAGAGCCTACCTTACCACCAGGCTACCTATCTTGAACAGAAAAAGGGCCTAAACTGAGCTGTGAGCTATTAAGACTCACAGGGTAACACGGAGAAACTGTTCATCCAGGAGTACTCATTGCGGTGTGATGTGGCTCATGATGAGCTCTAAGGGCAAACCGCATTCTGAGTGCAATGTTGAGTCACGCATTCATTTATCATATGGGTTTCACTGACGCTTGGATCATATTCTATCCCACAAAATATTACAGTTTAATACAGTAAAACCTACACATGATTCCTGTGCCTCAGCAGTGTTTGCAAAAGGATCTATTTTTAAAATATCGCAATCTCCTACATAGTTCCAGGTATCGGTCTCTTCAACAGTGTTTGGAAGGAACAGGCGCCGGGACGCCCCTTCCTCCGGCCTCCCACACCGGGCAACCACTTTCGGTCTGCCTCCCGGGAAAGCCAATACCGCGGGGCGAACGTAGCCCCTGCAGTGGCCCCCGGCGCCCCAGCAGGAGCTCCCACCGTCGCCTGACCCCACCCAGGGGGAGGCCGCGTGGACGCCCGGCCCTCTGCGCCCCCTGCACTGACCTCTCTCAGGGCGGCGGCTCGGCGGGGAGCACGTGGCTCCGTCGGCGCCACTCCCGCCAGCGGGCGGAGGAGAAGATCCCGGTCCTCCGCGTCGCCTGAAGACGCCAACCAACCAAGCGGCCGCCGGCGCCCCTTCCAGGACGTGCGTGCGGAGATCGCACTGACGCGAGCGCTTGAACCCTAGACGCCGACTTAGCGCGCAGGTGCCGCCCAGGGTCAGCGGGCCGCCCGCCGGAGCTCGGCCTCGTGGCGCAGGCGCCGCCGACCGAGAAGATGGCCGCCGCCTGTCTGATTCCGTGGGCGGACCCCAGTCGTCTCCTCACGCAGCTCCCCTTCGGGCGTCACCGGGAGTCTTGCTCCGTGGGGCCCCGTGGCGCTGGCCTGAAGTCAGGGCTTCTGCCCGAGACTCTTCCTGCGGCCACCGGGCCTCTGTTCAGCCACCCTGAACACTATAGACCAAGCTGTAGGCCAAACGGAAACAAACAAAGCTTTTACAGAACATAACATTAAAGTGCTCTTATATCTAAAAGATTACTCCCCAAAATGTTATACCTAGTGGTATGCTGGTAAACCAGATCTCAAAGATAAGAAAGTCCTGATTTTTAGTGTTTTCCAGAGTCCATGGGGCCAAGGTCAAGCCACCAGTGGTTCAGACTTCTTGCATACTGGATTTAACAATCAACTCTTACAAGCTGGTAAGAGCTGGCCCGAGCATATCCGAGGAAGCAAAATTTTATTTATTATATAAGCCTTTGTTAGAATAGGAGAAAGGACTTTATGGAAGTTTGACTCTTCATCCTGAGCTAGTAGAATGTGGCAAAGGGGAGAGGATGCGCCCTAAACGCTCCACTAATAGAGACTGAAAGGGCAAGCTCTCTGGAACTCAGGAGTTAGACATTCAACGGAAGGGAGATTCTTTAAATCTTTTCCTTTTTCCTTTGCTTTTCTATTTTTTCCCTCCTCAAAGTCACTTATTCAGAGAACACTGGGGTAGGTATCTTAGAGCGAGCTATTTCAACACATAAGAACATTCCTTTGGTTTTTAGCTTTTCTGGAATTCAAATGCTTACTTAGCTTTGTCATAGAGATTTGAGAAAAGTCCTCTGGCAGCCTCCTTCTAGCCGTAAACCACAGTGCTGATTGGCCTCACTGGCGGTTTGTTATTCTCCTACATACTTTCAGAAACTTCTCATCTAGCTCTGCAGCTTGAATAAGTTCTACTTTTTCAAATATGGTTAGTGTTTGGCTCCATAGTGGTGCTCCCGAAGTCCATTTTTAGGGTTTTAAGTTTCTTTTTTTAACCTGATTGAGCATAATGCCTGTCTTCTCTGTATCTCATCAGTAGGTAGGATTGAACCCTGACGAAGTAGAGAAATTATAGTTGGTATCTCCTGGGACATCTTGGAACAATGTCTTCAGTATTAGTCAAGGGAAATGGGTGTCATCTTCTGCAGGTGAGACCTGTTCTTATTTTGTTTATCGCAGAGAACTATTCTTTGGGCTCTAATATGTGGCTTTGCTTCCTCATAAGCTGGTCTTTTTATTATCAGCATCTAAATAGTTGGTAAATATAATTGATTTCTCTTTAAAAGCTTCTTTGGGAGTACTTTTATGCACCACGTGAAATGGAAATAATGGAGAGAATTTCCTTTCCTCGTCCCTTTATGTCACTTACTGCTATGTCTCTAGTGGTGATTCACCTTCTGGGCACCAAAGATACTGTTCATGATCATCTGTATCTGGGCTCAGTTCTTGCATTCACTTACCATGTGCAGCCAACTACTCTCCCCCTTCCCTCCACCTTCTCACCTTATAGCTGGCCTCTCATCTCCAAATCTCCAAACTCTATCTTCCCATCAGTAAACACAACATGTTAGAGTCTACCTAAGGGAAACAGCAATGTTTCTTTTGTTCTCATTTTTCCCAGTTGTGGACCACTAGAAATTGTAAAGTGACTAACCATTCACCATTAATAAAATTTTTACTAGGGATTTAAAAATTAACAAGCTATTTCCCACTTTTCACACGTTAGTGTAAAAATTACCTTTGTCCTTCTGATGACCGTTGTGCTAATATACTATGCTGATTCATTGACTTTTCATGTTGGTCTCTGGGGATTTCTTGAAGCTTGAAGCTCAGTTGCCTAAAAGACCAAGATTGGATGGACTAAAATAGAGGTCAAAATGGGAAGGCATTTTCTTTGAAAACAATAGTTTTGATAGAAACATAAAGTTTGGTGACAATCTTCATCTGTCAGTATTAATATTTCTATGCCAATGTCTAGGAATTATGTAACTCTGATGGAATTTCCTGATTTTATTTAAAAAAAAAAAGATTTTATTTATTTATTAGAGAGAGAGAGAGTGCATGAGAGGAGAAGCAGAGGGAGAGAGACAAGCAGACTGTGCTGATTGTGGAGCTGGAATGCAGGTCTTGATCCCACAACACTGAGGTCATGACCTGAGCTGAAATCAAGAGTTGATAGCTTAACCTGCCTGAGCCACCCCAGCACCTCTAAGGAGAAAGATAATTTTCCCTGAAGGCAATAAGAGAAGCTAACTACCACACTTGAGAGTTCTTTTTATTATTATTAATTTAGTTTTTCACTTGAGTGTTATGTTTTATGCTAAGTTCAGATATGTTCCTTCTCAATTACCCCATTTAAACCCTATAGTAGATTCTGAAGTTTGTTTTCAAGACTGCCTTTAAAACGCCAAGATGCTTAGAGACATGCATTGGTAAACTTCAAAGAGTAGGGCAAAAGCAAAATCAATGATTATGTTTGTCTTTCCGGAAGGCACAATGTTTCTAATCAGTCACTTGGTGACATTTTCTAAAATTGCGTTATCAAGCTGTGATTATTAAGAGTTGGAAAGGATAATAAGCTGGAGTCACAGAAGCTTTTTATATTGGCTGAGTCCTATGAAATGAGAGCGTTAAGAGTTTAGTGTTTATGGGGAGAAAGAACACCTGTGTTACCCCAGGTGATTACCGAAGGAAAATAAGAAAAATGGGGGGGAACCCTACCTTTCCAACAACCCTAACTGGTTAGCACAAATTACTGAATTGGTGGACTCTTTCCACAAATATTAACATTAGCTCTACTCTGCCTATACAGCTTTTAGGCTGAATGAATAAATTCAGAAAGGGATGCTTTGCCAAAGGTGTATCGCACCAATGATATTTCTGGAACAGGAAAACAATGATTTGGGAATTATGTATATGGACTATGGGACTAGGAAGACTCTGCCATCAGTTGTGTGACTGTGGGCGAATTAGTCAACTTCTTTCTTTGCCTTGGATTCCTTGTCTGTACTTGGATAATACAGGTTGATGTAATGATCCCAGTGAAATAATGTATGAACAGTTATGATTTTTATTATGTAAATAAATGATATGTCCTTAGCAAGGAAGGGAAATATAAGAGGTAAAATAATAGTCATTTTAGAAGAAAAACTTACTTGACATTTTTTAAGTTGGGCACAAACCAGCAAATACCTAATATCTGATTTCATCAGTAAAAGGATAAATCTACGCCAAACAAACCACTTTACTTGGTGACAAAAGGTTAACTAGTCTATTTAAAAAGTTGGTAGTGGGCAGCATAATACTTCTTCATAGCTGACAAAAGATTTTTTTTTTTTTAAGATTTTATTTATTTATTTGACAGACGGAGATCACAAGTAGGCAGAGAGGCAGGCAGGCGGGGGGCGGGAAGCAGGCTCCCTGTGGAGCAGAGACCCTGATGTGGGGCTCAATCCCAGGACCCTGGGATCATGACCTGAGCCAAAGGTAAAGGCTTTAACCCACTGAGCCACCCAGGTGGTCTGGTTTCCCTGTTTTTTAAATTGCTTTAGCCGTTTAGCTATCCACTTGGTAAAGGGAACTTAAATGAGCACTTGGGGACTGAGCTTTGGTTAGTGTGGTAATTTTTTGGATAATTCATTAATATTCCAGTTCTCCCCTTTCCTGCTGGTGGAAGAATTACCTTCATCTGCTTACCTCATTTGGAGTTAGGCATGTTCCCACACGACTTGATTTGGCAAATGAAATGTAAAGGGAAGTGATGAGACTCTCCTGGCACTTCCTCTATTTTTATCACCAATGAGGCGCGTGCTGAAGTAGAATGTACACCTGCCAACTCTGCCAGCTGGTACGTGACATGTACTGTGAATGAGCATTGTCAGCCAAGGAGATTTGGGGGTGGTTTATTATTGCAGCAGAGGCTGGCCTGTCCTGACTAAGCTAAGCCAGCTATGTCTGGGTATCTACTTGCACAAACATAGATTCAGAAGTAACCGGTGACATTATAGGACCACCTAACGGATACTTAACAAAGAAGGATTCTTCCAAGATGCAGCCCATGAACAAAACGTAAGAGAAAACCCTTCGGAATCTATGTCCTGAGAGCTCTTCCATTTGCCCTCCCATTAGTTTGGGTGACCATCAAAGGCTTTCTCTTCTATAATCCCTAATTCAGACTACTATCATTGGCAAAATGAGACTGTAGACTAGTAACCTCTTTATCATCACTTCTTACATCTCTCTACCTTGCCACCTCCCTCTCTACATCCCTATTTCCTTCCCTTCCTTCTTTCCTGGGGGTGGGAGGGGGAGACTGAGTGCCCATTGTGTGCCAGGCACTATATACATTTCTAGAAGTGCAAAGCCAAAACACTATGATTTGGCCCCAGAGGAGTTTCTATTTAGTTAATGGCACAGTCTGACCTCTCTCAACAAATAATGCCAATATAAAATGGTAGTATTGTACTTGAGATATTTACAGAATAACATATAGTCTTAGAAATAACACAGACTTGGGGCACCTGGGTGGCTCAGTTGTTAAGTGTCTGCCTTCAGCTCAGGTCATGATCCCAGGGTCCTGGGATAGAGCCCTGCATCAGGCACCCTGCTCAGCAGGAAGCCTGCTTCTCCCTCTCCCACTTCCACTGCTTGTATTCCTTCTCTCACTGTTTCTCTGTCAAAAAAACCCTCTCTTTTGTCAAACACACACACAGACCCCAAAATAAATAAATAAATAAATAAATAAAAAGAAATAACACAGAATGACTACGATCTTATACACCTAGGCCTTGAAGTTTAAATCAGTCCAAACAACACACAAACATCTTAGTAAGACCTACAGTTAGCAGTAGTCTTTCAAACTTTACTAAATCATACGTTTGAGAATGTCTTGAATAGGCAGAGACCATTATTCTCAGAGAAATTCTCCAACTCACATGATCTTCCCACTATTACAACAATCATATCTAAAAATGACAATAAGTGGAAATAATCAAGCAGCAAAGAAGATACATAAACACTGGCAAATGATTTGGGCTATAGCCAGAATCAGAAGATGTTAGAAAATATCTTACAGAAGCCTGTACATTTAAAAGCTATAAACTGACTGTTTATAAAGGAATTTGCTACTATGATTTTAATTAAGTTTCATCAACATAAGATAGAATTGCAATAAATATGAAGAAAAAGTATGGAATATACTTTTCTGTTGTTTTTTATTCAGCAAAGCATGTATTTTTAAAACAAAATCATTTAGGAAAAAAAATATGGGGATGCCACAATGCAAACGAAACACAGCAAAATCTCCCTGCTGATAACATATTGTGACTTTTTATTTTGGCATGGAGACGCCACAGAAACTCACAGACTTAAAACATATATACAATCAAAGATTCCAAGCACTTCTTTGGGAAGCATCATTGGAATAAGGAGTTATAAAACTGTGAATGGCTTCTAGAACGCAATTTACTATATCACTCTGTTCTCACAAACTATAGGGTAATCTCATTCTTTGACGGCTGAAAATATATGTAATCTCTATTTTTACAGCTGGTGACCCGCAGTTAATTTTCATCAGTGGCGGGATTGGCCAAGCTTTCTCTGTCCTCGGCTGCTGTGCTGTGTCCCCGTTGGCTTGGAATAGCAGGAAGCACTCGGTTTGTCCGCAGAGGTTCTCCAGACAGAACTGCAGAGAAAGAACAGAACGGGAGTCTTTCAAGGTTTGCTTCTCTCAGAATGGAGGTGGCAGAATGAGGAGTGGAGGAATTTCTAAGGAGCCTGTCTTGGTGAGAGCCCAGCTGCAGGAAAAAGCTATGTCTCTCTATCCATTCAGGCTTACCACGTGTCATCAGCGATGTCAAATATGCACAAACACAAGACGGAGCCAAGTTTGTTCAAAACACATCAGGCCGTGCGTGCCTGGCAGAGCTCTCTTTTCCTGGGGTGGAGTAGCTGTTGATGGCCAAGTCAGCATAATGCTCTAAATGAGCCCCAAGACATCTGTACCGCTATTTTATACGAACCTCAAAATGTTCTCAGGGTTCTCTTAAGAAAAGCCCTCTGTATCTTTCCATTTCTTTTTCATTGAGCTAAAGCTGATCAAATATCTTTATCTTCCCTTCTCTCCTTATTTTTAATTGTGGAGAACAAAAGGCTCCTGGGCTCTGCCAAAGAAAATCCCTTCTCTGGCTTCTCCAAACCCCACCAGGATTCAAGGCCAAGTGACTACTTAATTAGGTATCTTTGTGAGTCATTTCTGCTTAAAGATAAGGTGAGGCTTGAATTTCATCTAGTGATTGAATTCACACCATCTCAAACTCTCACTTCACATGGATCAGGAAAAGCGCTGGAATGGATCTGAGATTTTGGTTTTGGCTACAAACTCTTGGTGTGAGTTTGGACATATTATCTCCACCTCTCCTTTTCCTTATCTGCGGAAGGACAGGGTTATACTAAGACCCCCTGGTCACTGTTTTTACCTAAGGAATCGTAGAACCCTTGATTGGTTCCTTCCATCCTGGGGCAGAAACGACATGTTGGATATTTATTCTGTGCAAAGTGCTGCCAGGGTTTTCCACCTGTTACCTCATGTAATCCTCCCAACAACCTTGTCAGGCTGGCAGTGAAGGTTAAGAAACCTGTCTGAAACAGGGCAGCTCTAAAATCATCCAATCTCCGCAATAAAGGGGGTATGGAGAAAGAGAGCAAGAGCGAGAGTGAGAGAGAGAGAGAGAACATGAGAAAGTACCTGCATGCTTGCATACATGTTATAAATGACCGGGCTGGGATAGAAAGAAAAGGAAGGAAGGAAATTAGGATTCTTAAGTATTGCTTGTTTGCATGAGTCGTCTGACTCAGTGTCTTATAGTTTTGCTCCTGGCTCTGCTACTTACTACCTAAGTAATGTTGGGCAAATCATGTAACCTCTCTGAACTCAGTTTTCTCATCTGTACAATAGGAATAATAATAGAACCTGCCTCCTCATACAGATATGAGGATATATAAACTCAGAATTTCTGGGTATGGGGCCCAGAAATCTACTTTATAACAAGCACCCCAGGCAATACTTTAAGTACACTCAAACTTGAAGGTCACTGGCTGAATAGAATATATTTAATATTTTATATTTTAAAAATTTTTGTACAGATTATAAAATAAATCAATAATGTCAAAAGTATTATGTCAAAAGCATCTCCATGATTATTCCTTTCTGTTTAGGGATGCATAGCTTCTGAGTACAGGAATAACACATATTTGTATCTGTTCATCAGAGTAAGGAAAGCAATGTCAAGAGACCAGTCTTAAGAATTTTTAAAGCACCTTCTTAAACACATTAAATAGTACATAGCAAAATAAACTTGTCATTGTTTTTATAATCCAAACACAAAAATTCCTCAAGGGAGGGAGTATTCTTTTTTCTTTCTAAACAAGCATTACCAAGTTGGATGAAGCTTTAAACACAGTCTCTCTTCTATTTTCCTGTAATTCACAAGTTTTGGCACCTGATGTTCCCTCAAAATATGAAAGTAAACTGAAATAACAGTTGCATCTAGACATGTTAACACTTGCAAAGGCAGCCGAAGAAGATTCAGAATACTTACATTTTTGGTCTGGCAGAGGAGCTAGGTTGTTCCGGGTGATAGGAAGGTCCCTAATCTGGGGTCTGTTTGGGGACAGATGCTGAAAATTTTGTCCTGGGGACAAAAAGAATTGTTTCAATCATTTGAGACATAACCAAGTACAAATTACAAAATCCACTGCATTAGAGAATTGTGAAGTTGTTAGAGATCGCAGAGTTTAAGATGCTAACAAGAGCAAAAATCATAACAGCTACACTTTACTAAGTTTCTATTATAGCAAAGTCACTGTTTCAATGAAAGAAAAAGACATCAGAAGTCAATTCTTGAATAAATTAGTTGAAATAAAATTTTATAAACAGCACAGTTGACCACCCACTCCATAAAATTTTAAAGTTTGAAAAAATAAAATAGGGTATAAAGTATAACATCTTAATCAAATCTGTGCTGAAAAATACAAATCAGCAGGATATATTCTTCTATATTAGTGTTTCTCAATGCTGGCTGCACATAGGAATTATCTGAGGAGTTAAAAAAAAAAAACACCGTTGCCCTAGCCAAACCCGAGATAGATTAAAAGAGAATCTCTGGGGCTGGAATGGGGCATCAGATTTTTATCAGTTTTGAAGGGATTCTAAAATACAATAGGCTTGAGCATCACTGCCCTAAAAGATGGGATCTGGGTGAGGGTACTCGGGAGATGGCTACTCTCTAAGTTAGGCCATAAGCAGTTTTGTCCAGGAGCCCTGTGTACTGCCTGTTGGGAACCAATGGTTAAAATCTCAGGAATTTAGTGATCGGCTTGACATCACAGTGGCAGCCTGGTGTCGGTCATGGTAGAAATATTTATACTATGGACATGGCAAACACTGATTTCTCTCCTGGAGAGCCAGCTGTTAAATATTTATCAACACACTACCGATTGTAAAAGAGTGATCTAAATCTCTTAAAGTATAAAGAATACCCAGGGTATTTAGGTCCTTTTAAATAGCTGACCAAGTGGGACAGAATTAGACTCATTTGCCAGCTTGGGCAAGAGCTGCTCCCTCTCTGAGCCTCAATCTCCTGACCTACAAAATTGTGAAAATAATTGTATCTGGTTTTTTCACTTGTCATACAAATTAAGTAGGAGAACAAATATAAAGCATTCAGCTTACAAGGTTAATGCTCACAAAACATTAGTAATTATTACAGTTTTATTCTGTGGAGTGTTTAACATGATCTCCTGGAGAGTGGGGAATGTTTTGATCTTTTGCCTCATAGTCTTGTAAGAATCAAAACACTAACAGAGCTGCTCATAGGTTTAATTCTGCTTGGGTCAAGAAGTCCTTAGAATAAGGGGGGAAAAGCATCAGCCAAGATCCACTGTCCATCTGCGTAGAGGAGTCCAATGACATATTCTAAGGGCAGAGATCTGAGCACTGCCATTTGATGAAAATTGAGCAAAATTTCCAGTCTCTCTGGTGGATATTATATTTTTATTCTTTTGTATTCTAAAGGTCAAACAACTTTATAAGCTATTTAAAAAGAAAGCATCCCTGAATAGAATAACAGAAAGTGATCATAGCCAAGTACCCACATCAACTCATACCTTACTTATCTATGAACATTTAAGCAGAAATTTACAAAACCAAGAAATGAGATAATGATAATTATGGTTAATGTTTACTGAGAACTTAGGACTCTCAGGAACTGGGCTGAACCCTATAGGCATGACTTCATTGAATCTTAACAATCACTTTCGCTTGTGACACAGATACCATTATCATCCCCACTTTACAAATGAGGATCCTGGGTTGGAGGACTTCTCAAATGTGCTCAAGGTCGCAGAATGCAAAGCAACAAAGCTCCAACTTAGGTCTGTCTGACAGAAAACTCATCCCGCCTCCCGAGCAGCCAAAGCCATTTTGACAAGATAAGAGATAGGCCGAAAGGGGACGTGACAGTCATTTGGGAGGGGGGGGGCGGGAGCTAGACTTCATTCTGCCCTGGCATCGGGCTCAGTTTGGAAGGACAAGATAGAGTTATGCACAGCCCAGAGCTCTTTTACCTGTCCTGTGGGCACCTTGGGGAGCATCCAGCCCGTGGGGACAGGGTGGAGGACCACTGTCCTAGATTCAAATGGCAAGAGGGGTCTTCACAGTTTTAAGGAATTTGGTTAAGCAAATGAAGAAGTTCAGCACTCTATTGTGTACTCACCATATTCCTGAGCCTAGAGCACAAAGAGGACAAGGCAGTGTGCTCAGGAGGGGATTATAGTGTATGCTGGAAGAAAAGCAGGTTAATTTATTCTTTTCAAGCCCAGGAGTAAAGGTGTGAGGGCATCACGTAGGAAAGAGGGGTCCTGAAAGGTGGAGGTGTCCTGAATTTCACAGGGCTCTCCTACTTCCTACCTAGCTCTGTGACCTTAAGCAGGTGGGCTACTCTGTCTGTGCCTCTATTTCCTCATTTCCAGAATAGGGATTAAGAACTTTCCTCCTGCAGCGCTGTCAAAGGGGAAGTAGCACTTCACTACCTGCCCCACAGGAGGCTCATTAAGGTGGAGCTGTTCTTCCATGGTTCACGGTGAGAAAGAGCCACAGCTCCTGTGGAGGTCAGGGTGACTTCCAGACAACAGTGGCTTTTGAGCTGGTTCTCAAAAGACTAGACAAATCTGCCAAGCACACAGTGGACAGAAGGCATAAATAACAGGGGCACAGATGCCATAGACTGAAAGGTATGGGTTATCAGGGAACTGAGAGATAGTCAAGGAAGTGTTCAAGGGGACGGGAAAGGATTGGAGATGTGAGGCCCAGACACTGAGAATGGGAAGTGAGGCCCAACCACGCTGGGAACATTCTGTTTACCAGCCAAAGAATCTGACCTTTGTCCTGGAAAAGATGCAGCACCTCTGGTGAGCTGAAACACAGGGGTCACGGGATCAGATCCTACAAGATCAGGGAACACAGCACATTGCTGCTGTGATAGTCTAGAAAACTGGGAGAAGGGAGTTCTCTCTGGAGGGAGAGGGGAAGTGAGCACTTTTTTACTTTCTGTGTCATGGCTTGTAAATAACCAGGCTGGTAGCAAACACCGCAGAGCTTTCTATTCCATTTTCTCTGAAAGCTGCTTGCAATGAATTAAGCTGATGTGCTCCAAATTTCCTCATTAGGTTAAGTGCCCCATCCCATCTCTCTCTCCATCTAGCCCACTGACAGGTCTCAATGAATGTTAAACAATAATCATTGCAGCTAAATGTTCAGGGTTGCTGATGCAAGCACAGGATATTGGCTGCCAGGAATTCAAACGGCAGCACTGTTAGCCCCTCTTATTTCTACTAAACCCAGGGCAGGAAAAGACAAACTCCAATGCCAAAGGGGCTATTCAAGTTCAAACCAGTCAGTGGTGGGTGCAGTGGTGTGATTTACAGCATCCAACTACATTATCGTATTGGACTTTCACATCAAATATAGGGGATCAGTGTTGAAATCTGCTAGATAAACAGCTTAAACCACTTAAGTGAACCCTCAGAACTGTAGTCCCGAAGCCTCAGCAATTCTAAAAACAACAATTTTTTTATTTTTTTTTTTAAGATTTTATTTATTTATTTGTCAGAGAGAGTGAGCACAGGCAGAGTGGCAGGCAGAGGCAGAGGGAGAAGCAGGCTCCCCAGCGAGCAAGGAGCCCGATGTGGGACTTGATCCCAGCACTGGGATCATGACCTGAGCTGAAGGTAGCCACTTAACCAACTGAGCCACCCAGGCGTCCTTAAAAACAACATTTTAAAGTGGGTTAAAAATGTCCACAAAAATAAAATCTGTAAGGCAGGAAAATCTTTTTATTTGGGGAAGGACAACATAATTTCCAAGAAAATTGCACTGTGGGTAAAGCGGCAAGTATACTAACAAACTGGACTGTGAGATTTCAGGAGACGAACACATTGCCACGATGATCCCTTGCTGTTTAGGAAATCTGGGTTCAAGTGCTGAGTGTGTCGTTAATTGGTTGTAAGACTCTGACCAAACCGCTTTAACTATTTTAGGCCATGTGAGTTATAACTGAAAAGGCCTCATGAGATATAATAGCTCCAGCCTCTGGATAAGAAACTCGCTCAGAGAGATGACATGTCTTGCTTTATCAATCAGGGCTCATCCAGGAAAAAAAGAGACCTCTGTTTGTCTTTCAAAAAGAGGGAATTTCATACAGTTGGTTATGTCTGGAATAGAAAAGCTAAGAAACCAAATGAAGAGAAAGTAGGAGGACAATCCAGAGATTAGCTATATATATATAATAATTATTATTATTATTATTTTTAAAATGCAACCACCCCTAGGCTGGTGAGATGAGAGGAAGAGATGGTAGAAGCTAGTGGGGGCCAGAGGCACAGTGAGCAGCTGTGTGGGGGGAGCGGGAAGAGGAGGTGGACCTGCTGTTGGGAAGCAGAGGAAGCAGAGGGACACTGTGTGCAACTACACTGCTTTCCCTCATTCTCCTACTCTTCTGCTGCTGCTGTGCCTACCGGTACTTGGCCCAAAGTACCTGGAAGCAGCTGCAAGGGAGCCTAGGAAGCATCGTTCCCTGAGAGACAGAATAGAGCTGAAGAAAAAAGACTATGTGAGAGCAATGAGGCAGGTGACTAGTATATTTACTTAAACTTCATCATCTTTAAAACAAGGTCATTTCTAGCTTGTATCTAAAGCACAGTGCTTAGTAAAGGGTCTGGCACATTGTTTTAAAAAAAACAACAACATACACTTTTGTGTGTGTATAATACTATATTCAAATCACTGTTCTAAGTACTTTACATCCACCACCTCTTTTAATCTTAACAGCAACTCAAAGTTTTATATTAAGGTATTTCCTCCCAGTTTTTTTTCCTCCCAGGTTAAAAAAAAAAAAAAAAAAAAGGAAAGCCCAGAGAGATTAAGTAACAGTAAGTGACAGAGCCAGAATTTAAAGCCAGATGTTTTAACCACCGCAGTATTCTGCCTCTTGACAAATTAGAATGACAGAGACTCTAACCATTATAAAGACCATATAATCTTCTATCTAAACATGAGAAGAAAATTAAAGTCAGTTGCACAATCATTTTAGTAAACCCATTATCTTTAAAAACTCATTTATAGGGGCGCCTGGGTGGCTCAGTGGGTTAAGCCGCTGCCTTCGGCTCAGGTCATGATCTCAGGGTCTTGGGATCGAGTCCCGCATCGGGCTCTCTGCTCAGCAGGGAGCCTGCTTCCCTCTCTCTCTCTCTCTGCCTGCCTCTCCATCTACTTGTGATTTCTCTCTGTCAAATAAATAAATTAAGTCTTAAAAAAAAAACAAACTCATTTATAGGCTGAAGATTCTTGGGAGATTTATCTTATCACAACTTAGTTGCCTACAATGGCTCCTAGTTATTATCAGTGCTTAAAAACATTGGTTGAAAAAAGAAATGCTTCAATGTGCCACAGCTAATTATTTAAGATTCCCTTGGAGAATTTTGCTGCTTCTTTTCTGCTATTCTGCCACCCCAGGACTATTCAAGTTACTTCAATGTTGTTGTTGAAGCTGCTGTTACTTGAGTTTCTGTTCCAGACAGGTGAGCCCAGTCGTAACTGACAGAGAAAAGACAGACCAAGGCTATCTGGGGAACAGAAAAAGAACAGGATTTTCACAAATTTCAAAAGCTTTTCAAAAGAGAAGGTATTCGCCAGGACAGGACCAAATCCAGGGCTATGCCACTAACCACATACTTTCGCGCTTTGTGGAAGAAGTAAAATGTTGGGTGGAGTTTTCCTCGGATACCAGGCAAAAGCCTTCCTGTGCTCATCCATATTTATCCTGTGGTTCAATACACAACAGACACGTATGAGGGCAGCCATACTCCACCTCACGTGTTTCAGACACCACGCACCAGAAATGAGGGAAGAGAGCCAGACTCATGCTGCATAGTAAACAGGAAGGAATATTTTCTATTTCCAAACACATGCTCCTCCTCCTTTTCTTACAATACCCATAGCTCTCCTGGTCTTTCCTTCCTCTGTGTTTGACAGAAACAGAGTTCAAGATACATCATTTTTTCTCCCTCTCAACCCTATCGTAAGAAAAACAACAGAAACACATGGATAAAGAACAACTGACATTCCACGGAGAGATACTAGGGCGCGTGGTGGACTACGCCGAACTGGGGTCAGTGACGTCCAACTGGGATTGAAGGGGACTGTGGGTATGCACATCCAGCCTGTCATGACCCTGTGCGATTTGGGTTCAGGGTTGCCCAACTTGTTAATTTCTCAAGAGAAGCTAGAATTTTCCATTTTTGTGTGAAACTTCATGATTTTTGAATATTAGCGATTAACTCACTTGAAAACAAAAGACACTGTGGTAATGAATAGATTTGGGAAGCTGTTTTGTAGCCTCCGCTTTGGAACAATGGTTTCCTTTCTCAGGTGTGCCTCAGAATCCCCTGTGGACCATTTACAAAATAAAAATAAATGTTTTAGTGTGATATATTTATTTTAAAAGGGGGGGGGAATTATATATATATATATATATGGTATGTATATAAAAACAAATTCTTTGTATGATACATTTATTTAAAAGGGGGATATATACTTATGTATAAATGTTTTGTGTGTGTGTGTGTGTGTGTGTGTGTGTGTGTGTATCATGTATATAAGACATCTCTGGAAGAATAAACAAAAAACAGCATCAGTAGTTTTGGATGTGGGGTGCCCTGCAGCTGGGGGAAGAGACAGGAGGGAGAAATGCAATGTGAGCCTTTGGAATGTGTGGAGACATGAACCATTAAGATGTGAATGTGTTTCCTTTCTATGTGGATACGCAGAAGGCACTGCCACTTCCCCTTCTCTGTCACCAAGATTTTGCTTCAGTAGGTCTGGAGCAGGGACCTGATTTAAAACCAAGCTGGCACACAAACAGATCAACACCTCGTGACTGATCTCTGCCACTTACCCCTAGCTAAGAGTCTTGCTACTGGAAATACTAATATTCCTGTTCAAATCTGCCACAGGTATTTGCTGGGAAGATGAGAAGGCACATACTTTAACTTGCTGACTGCCCTCAGGGTGGAAAAGCAGAATGCTTCCATAGCCTGGAGATCTTGAATCCAGTGGAAGTTGGCCCTAACCATCCATTTTGTTCTGGCCCTGCCCTCAAGGCTACTACTGTTGGTCCAGTTCCTCACCCAGAACTATACAGAGAGACCCTGCCCAGAATAGAATGAGGGAAAAGGAAGCAAGGACAATACCTGATGAAGGATTGTATAGGTGAGGAAGTTGGGGCAGCCCCAAGACCTCCTGGTGACCAGCCTTGCTGGTGAGCAATCTGTCTAGCAGCTTATCAGAAGAAGACACAGTCCAGGCTTTACAGAACACCTGGTTGGAATCACCTCTCCAGGGGTGATCTAGCAATGTCTGGCAGCCAGTTCTGTTGTGCAGTAAGTCCTGCTCACTTCGGCTTTTCTGAGATCTCGGGGCCATCTGATGAGTACCGGAGTTCAGGCTGGCTTGGGAAGTGGCCCCCTGGGAAGCCGTGAGGAAGTTATTGCCCAGGGTGATGGGTGGGAGACTCTGCGTTCTGATTGGTGGAAGCCCCTTATGGGCCAGAGGCTTCTTTTCTGGCAAGAGATATTTTGAATTCTCCAAGGTCCGCTTCTTAAAGTCAATCATAGCCACCTGACCACCAGGCTCTTCTTGGCAGTTGGTCTCCGTGATGCTGTCAAAGGTAGTGATGATGTCATCGACTTCCGAGGTGTGCTCCCCCCTGTGTCGATCTCTGCTGTGATCCTTATGATAGGCCCTCTGCTCTTCTTTTTTGTTTTTGCAGAAGATTTGGTTGAGCATGCTGAATCGTCCCTCCTTCTTCTGGGGTCTACTGTTCTGGGAAGGAAGAGGTCGAGCAGGCTCTGTTCTATGGGGATATAAAATAACAAGGATGCCATGAGAGGACAGAAAATGGAAACAATCCTCAACCAAATAAAAACAAAACAACCTCCCTCTGTTCCATCTTCTTGAGAAGGTTGTCTGAGGTCATCCAAAGAGACCCCAAAGCCGTCTCAAGTCAAAGGTGATGTGGAGGAACTTGCAACACCCTTTGTCTCTCCCCCTTCCTTGCCATGGTCACCTCTCAGCCCAGTTATTTCTTAGATTCCTCTTAGTTCCTCGGGAGCTATCCTTTCAAAATTTACCGCTAGAGAATCTATTTTCACCAAGGGATAACCTAAGCTGAAAAGAGCTTAAAACACTATGGTTCTCACTTCTCAAGGGCAGTCAATAGGGAGTGTAAGTTTTAAGTCACAGAGATGAAGGCCAGGCCTGAGTTGAGGCTTCAACTAGTGGAAGTGGGGTGTGCTCGTAGAGGTGGGGGAAGTGTGGTTTGGGGCTTTCTCTGCAAGGGATTCCAACAGATCTGGGCAGAGCTCAGACAGTATCTACTTTAGGAAGCTGGCCTGTTTTACGCTATTTAGATGTTCTTCACTTCCCTTTCAGTTTTTACTAAATTTCCTATTGAAAAAATACTTAAAAAAAAAAGTCTGCTAAAGGAAAGCAAGGGAAGAAAATTTTGTCTGGGTTTCAGCTGCTCTAGAGGAAGTATGTAAGCCAGAGATTGGGCGTGGCAGCAGAAGCAATGTGAGCAATGCCCAATGGACAGGCAAATTCTAAAGAAAAAAAAGTTGTCCAGTTGGCTCCTTTTCTGTGGAGAGTTTCCCTGAGGCACTATTCTGTTTTTGTTCCTTGGAAAATTCTGTTACTCTCTTTTGAGGCCACAACTGACTTAGTGCTTTCTGTGGTATGAGTTAATGATGAAACCTGACCCATGTGAGTGTCCTAAAAGCCAGATTGCAACATAACTTTTCTGAGTGAGATATTGTAATCTGTGATTTGGAAAACATCACCCCTTAACTGCATATAATTCATGTTTATCTTAATAGGTCACGCAGTGTGTAATTGGATCTTTACTTCTATGATGTATTTCTACCTTCCTTCTTTCACATTCCACTAGGCTTTTTGAACTACTGAACACAACTTCTGGACCCCTGATGTTACCAGAGAGAGCCCCAGGGGATTTCTAAAGTTCTTTCAAGTTGACCTGTAGAGAATATGGCCCTGTGAATTAATCCTACTTTAGTATCTTCTACAGTCTTTCCTCCTTCTGTCACACATTGTGATTTGGGGGTGAGGGGGTCTCAGAGTGTGGCCCATTGACCCTGAGGGCGGGGGTCCCTAATAGTCTTCAGGAGTTCCATGAGGTTAAAACCATATTCATAATATAATATAATATATATTATATTATATTAAATATAATAATAAAAAGATGCCTTTTTCGGGAGTGCCTGGGTGGCTCAGTGGAGGCCTGAGCCTCTGCCTTCGGCTCGGGTCATGGTCTCAGGTCCTGGGATCGAGCCCTGCATTGGGCTCCCTGCTCGGTGGGGAGCCTGTTTCCTCCTTTCTCTCTGCTTGCCTCTCTGCCTACTTGTGATCGCTCTCCGTCAAATAAATAAATAAAATCTTAAAAAAAAAAAAAAAAGGTGCCTTTTTCACTGTGCTGCTTTTTGCAGTAAGGGTACAACAGAGATAGGGGGTCAAAGTATTGGGCTCCTTGGTACAAATCAAGACAGTAGCGTCAATGGACTTACGTTAAAAAAAAATCGTCATTTAATTTATTAATGTCCAGCAAAAGGGATTAACTTTATTAAATATTAACCTTTAGGTATATATTTTTTGACAAAACAGGAAGAAGTGCTTGTAAGCAATTCCACTATATAATGAAGTATGACCTTGTCTTGAGGCAAAACACTTGTGTAATTGAGTTGCCAGCTAACCCAGACACCTTTTTTTTCACGGAACACCATTTTTATGACTCATAAACAAATTATGGTTATTTGGAGTTGGCTATTTACAGAAATTTTCTCAAAAATGAATAAAATAAGCCTGCTATTTGAAGGTAAACAATTGACAGTAATTGCTGCCAATGACAAAAGTCCAGTTTTTCAGGAAATATTAGAATTGTGAACAACCTACAGGCACTCTGTAAGCTTGACAGCTTCCTGACACATAAAAGCTTTACTGATAAGATCAGTGATCATATTAACGAATGTGATTTTTAAAAAAATTCTATCATGAAGTGTGTCATTTGGAAGATATTCACAACTAACTGAACCAGTGTTTTCCAAAGGACCAGAACAAGATGTTATAAAGTCATGCATGGGTATAAAACCCATTTAAAGTGCAAGATAGAACTAATGGATTTTGATACAACAGAGTATAAAAGGTTCATTGATATGCTGGCAGTCCATATTGCAACTAACCTTTAGGAAACTAACACTTGTCAAGTTTTGATGTAATATCAAAGGAAAAAGTATCCACAATCATCTCCAAAGGCCACTGAAATATCTTTCCTCAACTACATGTTTATGCAAAGCCAGATTTTTTCCAGACACTCTCAAACAAAGCATTGCAACAGAGGGAAGGCAGGAGCAGATATGGGAATCCAGCGGCATTGTATCCAGGCGTCTATTACGATAGCAAAGAGATCTGCAAACAAGGTGGAGCTCGGCTATTCTTCTCATTACAACTTGTTTTTGGTTTCGGAGAACAGGTTGTGTTTAACTAAAAACATGGTATTTAGGTCACCATTCAAATATAATGGGGTTATTATTGCTTTACAGGAGTAACGAAATAAATATTTTATTAAAAATTTATTTTAATTTCTAATGCCATAAATATCAATAGGTGTAGCTCATATCCATAAAAGCTCTCTGGGGTTCCTAATTTTTGGAAGTGCAAAAGGGTCTTGAGAACAAAATTTTGAAATTGTTGATTACAGAATAAAGAATATGAAGAGACCATGGCATTAAGGGAAGAAGGGAGAAGAAAGAAAGGAGAAGCGCCAGTCCAGAGGGCGCTGGGTCTGATGGATTCGTGCCCATGACTATCACTTTGCTTCACTGCATTGAGAACATGTCACCCTCTGTTAGACAACAGCAAACACAGTATTAAGGTAGTGCTGGCCTGGTGCATCAACAAATTCAACAATTGTAAGGGATTTTGTGCACTGCTGGGAGGAAGAAAATGAGGGCCTGCCGGTGCACTCACCTGCTCTCCTGGGAGAGGAGTCTGACGCAGGCCGCGTGGCCGCAGTACAGGGCATAGGCCAGGGGTGTGCTCTCCTTGGTGTCCCGCAGGTTGCTGTCCATGCCCAGCTCCAGCAGTGACTGGACACAGTCTGCCTTCCCTGCAGCAGCAGCCCAGTGCAGTGGGGTCCTGGGGGACCACAGGGGAGCAATACAAGGGTCAGAGCACAGACATGGCCCAGGTTGCTTAGCCAGCGACAGGTCCTGTTTAAAGTCTGGGCCCTGCCTGAGACATATGTTGCTATGCATGCCCTGGACATGCTAAGCTTTAGATGGGGCTGCAGGATGACACTGTGCCCATTGCAGCCTGTCCTCTAGTTCTAAGCATTCCCTGGCCTTCTGCCTTCACTGGCCTTCCTGAGAATGTCCTAGAAGAAGAAGCAGTGGGTCAAAGGCTGCAGATAATTTTCAGGCTCTATATACCCAGGGCCAAACAGTCTTCTAAGAACACTGACTCAATTTAGCCACCTACCAGCTGGGTGCCTATTCCTTCCCTAAACTGAGTGTTACTAGCACCTTTAAACTCTTTGCTGGGGTGCCAGCGTGGCTCAGTCAATTAAGTGTCTGCCTTCAGCTCAGATCATGATCTCAAGGTCCTGGGATTGAGTCCCACATGGGGCTCTCTGCTCAGCGGGAAGCCTGCTTCTCCCTCTCCCTCTTCCCCTCGACCCCACGCGTGCTCTCTCTCTCTTGCTCACTCTCTCTCAAATAAATAAATAATATTAAAAAAAATCTCTGCCAATTTGGTAGGTAAAATGATATTTCAGTGTTGTCTCCTTTTGCATTTTTTTAACAGTGAGGTTGAACTTTTTGAAACACATTTCTGTCATTTGTGTCTCCTCACTGAAATGACTCTTAATGCCCTTTGACTCTTTTTCTGTTAGATTGGTGGTTTTTTCTACTATTTATCTGGGCTCTTTATGAATTAAAGGTATCGGTCTTTTTCTTTAATTTGTTACTTGACTTTTAATTTTTTAGTGATTTTCCATACAATTGAAAAAACACATTTAATTATCTCTTCACTTTTGTTTTTCATAACTTTATGCTTAGAAAGCACTCCATTAGCCAGAAGGTAGGTATATGTTCGCCAGTATCTAAGCCTTTATTAAATTGTAAAACCAGTATTTTCTTAGGATAAAAAAAAAGCAAAAGAATGGGAGAAAATACTGTAATTTATCAGTTGCCCTGGGAAAGGCTCAGTCCTGAGGCAGGAAAGGAGGGCATGACCAGCTTCTCCTTGGCTTTGTGGTGGGGCCTCAACCTTGGGCAGAAGGGCAGCCAAGTGGTCTCTCAGACATGGAGGCAACTAAAGGGTTTGACAGAGAAGGGCTCAGTTGGGGCTATCTGTGAAGGTACATGAGCCTTAACATTTGGAGAGTAGTCTTTTCCCCAGTGTGGCCAGTGTCCCGAGGTATGGATTATATCTCCTGTCAATCAAGCATCCTTCACCTCAAGTTATGCTATGGGTAGCACTTTGAGACCACTTAATAGGACCATATTTCTTCTTCAATATAGTGATCAATCACAGAGCTTATTTGAATATGTGGCAGATGTGATTCATTCCACTCTACTTGAGAGCGGTCTCCAGACACTATTTATTATGAAATAGGATGAGGCAGCAGCCAGATTATGCCATCCTGTTTAGAGAATATATTGCCAATAAATTCGGTAGATGAAGGGTTGGACATCAATTTCGGCAATTTACTAAACCATGACAATCCACTCTGGAGCAGCTTGAAATATTTCTTCACAACAACTGTGAAGGCTGACTGTTTTAATTGTTTGGACTACCAACACAGAAAAAGAGGTCCAGAAGAATGGGGGGAAACGGACATTATTTTTCAGAAAAACAAGGGAAGTATATAGACAACTCCTAACTGATACATGTAGAGACTTTGTGGGCAATCTGTAGTGTCCAATCGCAAGTTATCCCCGCTGTAATTCCTTTCTTACTCTAAACTTCCTGCAGTTTCACAGGAACAGCAGACTGGTTTCAGCCATCACAGTGTGGAGTTAGGAGGGTCAGAGCCCATGATCAGAAGAAAGTCATTAGAGATGGCTGAGGAGGTAGTCTCTGAGTGGCAGGAAATGATGACTCTAAGCATGAAGCATTGGTTGAGGAATCGGCAGCTAGGGAATGATTTATAGGACATGTAAACATTCCCTAGAGGATTCCCATTCCCAGAAACATGTAGGGAGGGGAACTTGATGGAAGATGGTCTTTCCTGATGATAGATGGGTTGGACATTAATGTCAATCTGACCCCACGGGTTGATGAAACTTGGGACATTTATGCTACATAAGCTACTTCTGGGTCATGTGTTCTGTGCCATCACTCTTAGGCTAATTTACACCATGTTCTAAATGTCACAGATCTGTAAAATTTTAGTATCAAGGAGAACTAGGACCTCCACATTTTCCTTTTCTCTTTTTTTAAAAAATCACTGTCTTATTTCTTCCCTTTTCTTCAAACACTTTCCCTCTGCTAAGAAAGATAGGAAATCACAGTTACTACAAATGCTTAAGGCACTTACACCTACTAAAATTTTGAAAAAATTCTACCACGAAGAGGAGCTCATAGTTTGTGTGAAGGCACAGCTGCATGATGCACTAAACATGAAACAAGAGGGCTGGCAGGATCTGTCACCGCCGGCAACCTGTGAGCTGAGCTCGGGGGCAGGAACTAGATTCTCCTTGAGATTTTACTTGAACTTAAACTCTCCATGGCCTTTATCTTCTGTACCTTTTTTCTCTGCTTGGCTCTACTTTCTTTTGACGCTTGTGGAACTGGCTTTTCTTTGCTAAGTGTGTGATAATGCAGAATGGCGAAGACCCTCTTCAGAGCTGCTTCTAAAACTACTTTGAATTAGGCAAACTTTTCTCCAGCCCTCCTCTCCTCAATGTGTTGCGCTTTTTTTTGGTCCTTCTAGATCATTCACCTTTTCTCTTCATATAACTTTAGTCCTGCTACTACTGTTTTACCTGCTCAGGATTAACATCTACTCTTAGGAAAAGGTCTACTTTCAATGCTTTATGCTTTAATTTTACAGTCAACATGTTAACCATGCCCAGCTCCTGAGACTAAGGTGCAACCTAAGATTTTTTCCTCCAGCATTACAAGGATTTCGGGATTCAGTAGTAGGAGGTGCTTCTTGGAAGTTATCTAAAGTTAGGATAAATAGGTGGCTAAAGTTGCAAGAGGCTTAAACACACACAAACAAAAAGCAAAACAAAACAAAACAAAAAAACCCCATAAATAGTGCGTAAGCCTTTTACTTATTTTCCAAGTCTTGTTTGTTGTTATATTATTCTTGCATTTCCACTGAGTCAATGCTTAACTAAAAGGAAGATTAGATAAACAGTGTAATTGAAAAGCTCTTAATAGTTGATTAGGAAGAAAAGCACTGTGGATGAAAAGTTCTGTTTGGAAGAGGAGGGTATACGTCTTCCTTTAATTGCTAATTACCTCTGAGATAAGTCTCTTCCCCTTTCCTGATCCAGCTTCCTTTTCTATGCTAATATTATTTTAATGCTTGGGAAAAAAAGGCTTGATAAAGTCCTATCTGGTTCTGAATATAAAACCTCTATTACGCTCTTGTCTGGATAGCAAGAACTTTTTGACTTTATAACAGAATCCAGGAATTTAGAAAAAAAAATAAGACTTACTGTTAAGAATAAAAAAGAACATATAGCAGGAAACTGACATACAGAAAGTTTTTATGAAAACGTTTACCAAAAAGTGGAAAATCTGACAAGACTGTTCAGTCACAGCATTTCTCTCCATAACAATGATTTTTCCTGCCCTGAAACAGAGCAGTTTATTTTTTGTCACCAGCACATGTGTCAACATTACCGGCAGTGGGGATATAGTCATATAGAATAACCCCTTAACCATGTTCTTTAAGATTAACTTTCAGAGAAGATGACTGGTAGTCCCCGACCCAACCTGAGTGGGCCCGAATACCTGTCATCCACATCCAGAGCCTGCAGGTTACACTCAGGCACTCTGGCCAGCTCATTAATGATGTCACTGAAGCCCGCCGCCGCTGCGATGTGCACGCACGTCTTCCCACTCTCATCATCATAGTTGACGATGGACGGCCCTTGGTGGTGGCTCAGGATAATGGAACACAGGATTCTGTTTCCACTCTGGGGAGGAGAGGTCAAAAGGAGCTCGTGAGGTCCAGCCTGGGGCTCTTCCCTGCCCATGCATGTTCAGATAAAATACAAAGGGGAAAACAAATGCAAAAGGAAAAGGAAAAAGAAAAAGGGAAGTAAACACATTTTATCAAACCCTCCAACACCTTCCCCACTTATCTCTTGTTACTGCCAGGATTTCTGTTTCCCAGAAGAGCTAAATTGTCTTCTATATGATTCGCCAGCTAAGAAGGACTTCAGTTATACAGAAGTCTAGTTGACTAACGTTGGAGCGGGCCCATGCAGGGGCCATTGACACAGCAACTTGCTGCTCAGATCTCTGTGCTTTCTTTCCCCAACTGTGGCAGAGGTGACCGCTGAGAAGTTGGTACAGTGAATTCTCATGTTAACAAAATGACCATGACAGGTACTGACTGGTGGCATAATGATGACCAAGAGGATCCAGTATTGGTCAAATGGCTACAAATGGCATGAAATTTAATCTCCAAAAATCCTTGGGGAAAGGAAATGGATCATAATTAAGTAGCTAATCAATAAAGAAATCGACAAGTATAAGAAAGAACTTCAGGCAACCATAAACTGGGTCTATCTCTCTGTGTAGATCTATAATAAAGTTTTTATCTTATCTTCGAAGGGAGGCTATTGTACACTCTTTTTAGTAACCTGTCCCAGCCTTAAATGCCACCAGTTCTTTGAGGTGTCCTGTATTTCTCCAGCTTGCACAAATAGGTGAGTAAACTCTGTGCATATTACTGCTATTGAATACCTTCTATCAAATTGAAAAATAAAAAAAAATTGCATGAGCATTTGCAATGTAAGATGACAATAAATCTTCAGGGGCAAGTGAAAGAAATTCTCATATCACTCAATAAAAAGTCTTATCTTTTAGATTTCTCCTGATATCTCTGGGAAGATCATAAAACAATCCAAATAATTCATTAGCATTTTTTTTAAAGATTTTATTTATTTATTAGAGAGAGAGAGGGTGAGAGAGCAAGCACAGGCAGACAGAATGGCAGGCAAATGGAGAGGGAGAAGCAGGCTCCCTGCCAAGCAAGGAGCCCGATGTGGGACTCGATCCCAGGACGCTGGGATCATGACCTGAGCCGAAGGCAGCTGCTTAACCAACTGAGCCACCCAGGCGTCCCAGCATTTTAATTTTCTCAGTGAATCCACAGAGACCCTGGAACTCCACCCAGTAGGACTTCTGGGTGGAATGGAGGTCCCTTGGAGGCATGCAAAGCCAAGTTAAGGAAATGGGAGAGGCAAGTTGTTATTCTGGAAGCGCAGCTTTGGACCACATGTTAGGTCAGAGACCCAGGCAAGAGAGAGAGTTGGATTTTTTAAAACGCAGCAATTCTGATAAGCTTTAAACGCTGTTCAGCAGCTACTTCCTGGATACACTTTTCCATGTAAAATTTCCTGTTGATCTTCTTCCCGCTTTGTTACCCTGTTCATGTAATCCCAAGTTTGCATTAGAACTTGGGTCAGTTTCCACAATTCCATGGAACAGCACTCATTCATTTCACCTTTCCTCTTCCTTTCCCTCCCTTGTTTCTGTTCACACTCTGGGCTCTCTGGCTCTCCGGATTTCCCATGACTCAGCTTGCTGCTGGCTTCACAATGAGCCATTACACTGTGGACCCTGGGGTGTGTTTCCAGTGCATAAGGCGACAGCTTCTGACAGTCCCGTAACCTCTTGCAGGACCGAGGGCCAGGAGCCTCCCGCAACAGCCAGGGCCAGATATATCATGTGTGGAGTCCCCTATTCACATGGCAGGGAACAAGCTTATTCCTTTCTTTTCTTTTCTTTTTTTTTTTTTTTTTAAGATTTTATTTATTTATTTGACAGACAGAGATCACAAGTAGGCAGAGAGGCAGGCAGAGAGAAAGGGGGAAGCAGGCTCCCCGGGGCGCAGAGAGCCCGACGTGGGGCTCGATCCCCGGACTCTGGGATCACAACCCGAGCTGAAGGCAGAGGCTTTAACCCACTGAGCCACCCAGGCGCTCCAGCTTATTCCTTTCTTTTTGGTGTCTTTTTCCTCCCAAATACCCTTTGTCCTGAATTTCCCAGGGAACTTCTTTGTCTCTACATCTAGCTCTTACTTAACACAGCAGCGTTACTCTATCTCCTTTTCTCTGAAGGAAGATAACTCCCAGGAATAATGGGGAAAGTTGTCTTTACCGAGTGAACACTGTGTGCCTGGCACTGCTCCAAGCATTTTCACGTATCAGTTCGTTTCATCCAGACAACAACCTTGTGGGGGTAGATCCTCCTTTGATTCCCATTTCGTAGAGCAGAATTTGGCACCCCGGGGGTTAAGTAACTTGCCCAGGGTGACAGCCAAGAAGTGACACAGCACGACAGAGACAGCCTGTCTGCAGAGCCCTTGCACCTCATGGCTACACCATGCTGTTTCTGATAAAAGGAACCCTGTCTGTTTATTTGATCCTTCATGTTCATACTGGAGAAACGAAAGTAAAAAAGTAAAGAACTCCTGTTTAGGCTGCTACATCAGTAGCAAGGATGTGTGCCCAGCCAAATGAAACATGAGGTCTTTAAAAGCCTCTACTCTGAGGGTTGCCATGGTGTACCCTCAGAGGAATCTGAGGGGCCTGAGAGAGCACTAGGCTGTGAGCTGGGGCTTTGGCTTTCTGGTTTCCTGGTAACCGCATTTCTTTCTAGGCGAGCTGGCTGTGTCAGGCAAAGGTAGGCTCCAGGCCTGGGAGGCCAGCAAGGGTCACAGAGACCAAGAAGCACCAGGACAGAAGGAATGGGATGGTGCCTGGAAGAGCCCTCTGGAGAGTGGGTTTCTACTTGGGAGAAATGTCATTAAATGGGGGGGGGGCAGTATTACTGTACAGATCCTATTCTTACGGAGCTCTGGAATTCTGCACTGGATGACCTGATGAGCATTGTGGATTTGTCTTCTGTTGTATTTGTTCTGTTTCTGTTTGTAGATAATTCATGAAATTGCCCTCATGTGCTCTGAGAGCTGCTGGGAACTACTGAATGTTAGTCATTGTCACGTTACTCGTCATAAGGGAGGGTTCCTAAGAAGCCTTGTGTGATATAATGATTTATAAGAAATATATATATGGTCACTCAGATTCCTGAAAATGCTTCAGAGCCATAAAGGTGAAATGGCTGTCCTATTATAGGACAAAAAGGTGAAATGGGTGTCCTGTTATGGGTCCAAAAGGTGACTTTTGGACCCCACCCAAGGGTGGGGCTGGTTGCCAGGAGGACCAACCGTGGGATTAGAAGGTTGGAGCTGTCAGTACCCCCACCCAAAGCTTCTAGGGAGGGGAGAGGAGCTAGAGGTTGACTCAGCCCGTGGCCGATAACTTAATCATGACAGTGTAGTGAAGCCTCCATTAAAATACAAGAGGGCACTCTTTAGGCCTTTCTTGGAGAGCTTCCATGCTTGGGGAACTGGAAGGTTTCCATCTGCTACCAAGCCAGAACCCAAAATCCATGAGGACAGAAGCTCCTTACTCTGGGACCTCACCTTATGTATCCCTTTAACTGGCTGTTGATTCCTGTGCTTTATCATATCCTTTCATAAAATGGTTAAGTGTTGGTGTGTCCCTAAGTATTGTGAGCTGCTCCAGCAAATTAATCTAAGGAGGTCACTGGAACGTCCAACCTGTAGCTGGTCAGTCAGAAGCACAGGTAACAGCCTGGAGCTTGAGACTGGTGTCTGAACTGGGGAGTGAGGTGCAGCCTTGTGGGACTGAGCCTTTCACCTGTGGAACCTGGTGCCATCTCCAGAGAGACAGTGTCTGAACTGACTCGCATTCTCAAATACCCTGAAAAACTTTGCCACCCACACACAAAAGTTGAACTAATGTACAATAATTTTGCTGCAGGAAGACTGCTAAAAAACAAGATTCCAATGTTCTGACTGTAGGTGCTTTTTACTCTAGGAGACTTTCCAAAGGGTCTTAGTGGGCAACTTAGGACTACTTGGTTATTTGCTAACACATGTCTGGGGAATTAGTGCTATCGTGGCTTATCAGAGGAATCTCCAACCTCCTCCCTTCTTTTGGAAGCAGTGGCCCGTTTGCAACACTTTGTCTCATGATGGTGACCAGATAAATAGGAGGCTAGGATTTTAGGTCGTAAGTCAGAGTCAGATGTATCAGGCTGGGAATGTAGCTGTGAGGGAACATCTACCAGTCTATACTAGGCGAATATTTGAAAGTTGAGAGCTTGGGACTTACCAGATATAAAAAGTACCTAATAGCCTGAAGTCTGAACCATCTTCATGGTTAGTCCCTTTGGATACAAGCTTTACTGCTTGGCCTGACTCCAGAGGCCACTGTACCCCAAAGCTTGGGGCTGACTATCCTGAAAAGCTAGGGGAAAGACAAAAAGGAGGGAATGGGGGATGAGGCATGCTGACCCTCAGCTTCTGAGCCTCATCATTTCATAGATTCTCTAATATGGTAGGGAAAAAAAATCTCCTTTCTTGCTCTGTTAGTGTGAGAAAGGGGCTGCATTCTGCTTCTGGGTGTCTGACAAGATGAAGATCTCCAGGAGGGCCCTATCTGTCCTTGCTAAATGTCTGACTGGGATTCTGCTGAAATGAAGCCTAGCAGAGAGTCACTCTCAATAAATACTTGCTGAAAAGTAAATAAATGAGAAAAAAATATTGACGAACTTTGAGCAAAGCCAAAGAGAAAACCCATCCTTTTTAGCCTCTCTCCCTTTTCTTCATTATCTTCCCCCTTTTACTCTTTTCACTTTTTTTTTTTTTTTAATATGTATTCACTCTTAGGTGAGTCCCCGTTATCTTCTCCTGCACTCTTTTTCTCTCTATAACCGGGTGCTGGGGAGCTGACCCACGTGGCCACTTAAATTCAGGTTGCCCCTCAAGCTTGCAATTTCCCTAAGTATGTCAGCCTTTCCTGCCGGGTATGGGTTTAGAAAACTTGACTTTCTTTTTGTTTACTTTAGGCTTAGTGGCTTTGTAGTTTTCCTCTTATCAAGCGCTGGGAGATAAGGCCTGGGTGCCTCCGTGGGTGCTGGGTGTCCTTGCTCCGAGGACAACCTCTGGTACACTAGTTTCTTTACCCGTGAATTGGATGGTGGGACTAAATGAATTAACATAGTCACTTCTGGGTCTATGATTCTTTCCCTGTATGAACTGGACCCTCTGGTATATGACATTTATCCACTGTCACTCTGAATATATTCAGGGTAAAAGTATATTTCTAAGATTTTGACACAGTCCAAAAGGTTGACCATGGATCTTCACCACAGGAAGGAGGAGGACCATGCTGGACCAAACCAGGGTCAAACACTAGAGGCTCAAAGGTTATATTAAAAGAGCTCGAAGGGTGAGTGTGTGTGTGTGTGTGTGTGTATGTGTGTGTGTGTGTGTTTAATTTCCTTAACCACATAACCACATACTGAATGAACAAACATGAAATAGATGTTTTATATTAGTGCAGCTCTTTTCTTTCTACTCTCCTTTAAAAATGCACGAAAAGGAAGTACTTCTGAGGAAGATTCCAAAGAAACACATCTTCTAATAAATAGAGGAGGGAGCTACTGGTGAGATTTGAGAAGCACTAGATACCTGTCCCCTCACTGACCTGCCATCATATCTATTCTAGAATTCCTATCATTAGAAAAACCTTCCTAGTATTAAGGCATTACTCTCCTGCAAGTCTCAGTTGAGCTAACAAATGGTGTTCTACAAAGAGAACTCAGTAAGCCATTAATCTCGCTGATTTGAGATGGGTAAATTTATTGGATTGAATTCAGTGAACACTTCTTAAAGGAACTAAGATTCACAAAGATCCGTTCTGGGTCTGGAGAGACACCTACATGAATAAGGCATATTGTCCTTAAGCATACAGTCTATAAGGGAAGAATCAGCCATCCCACTGCTTGCAACACCAGTCCTAGACATAAGAAAGTACTAGATGAGCAACT